>NC_140224.1:9922705-10522705 GCF_951802725.1 Rutilus rutilus
CCTGAAGCCAGAGAACAAGGCTTTTACTCAATCCTAAAGCCAGAGAACAAGGCTTTTACTCAATCCTAAAGCCAGAGAACAAGGCTTTTACTCAATCCTAAAGCCAGAGAACAAGGCTTTTACTCAATCCTGAAGCCAGAGAACAAGGCTTTTACTCAATCCTGAAGCCAGAGAACAAGGCTTTTACTCAATCCTGAAGCCAGAGAACAAGGCCAAGGTTTTTTAATATAATCGCCACGGTCGGAGGTACTAATGGCTTCCCACATAATCCATCGTCAAATCTTTGATTTACAGTAAAGTAACGTTATATAACATGAAATGTTGCAGGTCGTAAAGTAACGTAAACAAGGTAAACTTATATAAAAGCAAATTCGGGCTAAAATAGATGCTGCACTGCTAACATTGGCTATTACATTACTAACTTAGTCTAACATAATTCATACATGCATCACAGTATGTCCGGATTTTGATTCGTAAACATTTGGACGTTTTACATAATGTTATTAATATGAGACACAAACAAACAGATCCAACTCTGAAATTGCAGTTTATTATTGAGTCAACAAGAAATTACAAACAATGCAAAATCTACGTTAATTACAATGTTCTTTTACAGAACTCGGCATAACAGCTAGCGGTTTTCTGCCTCCTGGATGCGCGCGCATCCGGTATTGTTTGCATACAAGAAACCCGTGTATTGTATTTATTTGTCCTATTTGTAATTTGAGTATTTGTTCTTATTTTGTTACTGACGGCTTGTCTTTAATAATGTTTTAAATTCACATTAATGAGGCTGGTAGTTTTTGTTGTACCAAATTGGATTAAATAATTGATATTTCACTGTTATCTAAACATTTGGACCACTGACCCAATCCTCAGCACTGAGCCCTGCTGGAGCTGCTATAAATATGTGCTGTGCTATTAAATGAAAGATCAAATTTGATAGAGCAACAGGCCTATTTCACAAAAATGGCCGCCGAGACCGGAAGTAGGGTAAACTCTTTTCCGGTGAAAGCACTAGCAGTAGCAGTCGGAGGACAAATGCGGATACTAAAAAATGCGGCCAGTTCTGTTGTGTACCTTTTTATGTTTGCACTCATAGAAGAAACAACCCTATTTATAATTGCACAGCTTTCCTTGTGACGAAATGTTGAAAAAGCGCTGGATTTGAGCTATACTGAGAGAAGAGGGGCACTTTTTTGTGTGTTAAGCACTTCACGGAGGATGAAGTCCGTGTAACTTACGAGTCTACGAGAGTCCGGTCGTAGATATCTTACACCGCAGGCCATGCTTTGCAGGTTTTCATGGAACAACTGGGGAGAAGTTAAATCACGCCAGACACCTGGAAACCCCGGAGTGGATCACGAGCGGAGTGATAACACATCGCTTAGAGTGGAGAGAGGAACATGCTTTTGCTCCACTCCAGGCTTTGATCACATCCCCATAAGCAGGGTGAATAGCCTACACCTCGTCCCTCCCATTCAAACTAAAATTAAGACATTTATTACACTATTTGAGAAATGTAAGCATATTTACAGCCTTAAAATTATGAACAGTGAATTAAAGATATAAGGACGGGGGGGAACCCTGATATTGACGGAAATCCGTCGTATACTCTCGTAGCGACTGAGAAATTTAATCCCTGTATATATTATGAAGTGTATTACTGAATATACAATTGCATACATTATGATATAAATATATGTCTCACATTTTTAAATGTATGAAAATTCTTTATGTATTCAATATATTGTAATATTAACACAATATATTATTCTGTATATCTTCAAAATATACAGTTAAACCATTTAATATATTGATCATTCATATATAGGGAAATATATTTTCTTTTCATAAGGGGACCCGACAGTAAAATGTGATTTTGTAACATGATTTTTTTAAAACATGTAATATCACTCACTTCATTCATGTTTTTAGTCTATCCATTTTTTTTATTATTTGCCTTAATTTCATTATTAGACCTACTAGCAACGTTAAGTCAAATTCACTGTAAAGATGTACCAATTTACATTAAATTAGTACATTTAATTGTGTTAGTTATTAGTTAATATTAATTATTAATATTAATAATTTAGTTATTATTAACTTAGTTTCATTCATTGTGGTAACATGAAAAATGAGCTATTTTCTAGTCACTAGTGGAAGATTGCTGCAATCTCCGGGACAAACTAACACTTCATAACATGAAATTTTAACAAAAGCCATTAGATTTCAAACATAGCCTACAATCAGACATCATTTCAATTTATTTATTTATTTTGTTTAGCTATAGTAAGTGTGAGCTTAGTCATCAAGTGCCATGCCATTTAAATGAATGGAACTTTTTTTTTAATGTAAGCAAACGTCAAGAATAATTTGTAACCTTTGTCCAATTTCGATCTTGTCACAGCTCCCTGAAAACTATAAACAAAACGAACAACATCTGCTATTCTTACTTTTGTCAGATATATTAATGACAGAGAAAACAAGCTGTTCACAGTCCATTTTGAGAATGAATGGCGATCGTAGCGGGTGGTGGCGCGACCGGAAGTATCGCTACCCTACTTCCGGTCTCGGTCGCCATCTTGTGAAATAGGCCTATAGAATGAAAAGTGACAGTAACAGAAGCTCATAAAATGCATTTTAGCAGGCTTAATTAAGCATGAAAATAACTGAAAGAAATATATATTTGATGAACAAATTAAGCCAACTAATATGATTTATATTCTTTTGGTTTATCTACTAATACATTTAAAAATTACAAATGCAGTGACAATTCAGGTATCGGTATCGCTAATTGGTATCGGCGAGTTCCAAAAATTAAAGAATGGGTATCGGACTCGTTCTGCAAAAAGTGGTATCGGTGCATCCCTGATTAAAAAAAATTGTTGTTGAAAAAATACAATCGTTTCACACTAAATTAACGCTGCAGCTTGTCTGAGATATAGAGCTATTTCGCATGATATTAATATGATACAACTTTCATTCTTCAGGTCAATCATATATTCATAGGAAAAATATTTTCAATATTTCAGTTTCAGTTATATTTTCAGTTTCAATATCCTTTCAATGGTTAAGGGGATTTCCCATGCCTGACAGCACTGGTCAATGGATTGATCTCTATGATGTGAAACATTAGATATCGTATATCTGTAATTTGAGTAAAAAAATAAAATAAATATAATGTTTGATAAGTGCTGATTGAAGTCCTTGAAATCCAAAAAAGTAGTGCTTGAAAAGTCCTTAAGTCCTGGAATTTCATTTTACAGAATCTGTACGAACCCTGTTTAAAACAATATACATTGGTTTATTAAAGCTTGAGTTTAATCATTTAATTTCCCATTTCAGAAAGCGAAGAGCTGGGATGATGACGACAGCTTTCAGCTAGAAGAGAAGGTCGTGACATCTGCAGCTCCCAGGAGTCGAGCGGCACGCGCCACCAAACCTGTGACCTATGCTCTAGATTCAGAGTCTGATGACGATTAAATGTTCTGAAATATGCCTGTATTCATTATATTCAGACCTGTTCTATTTTTTTTTTTTTTTTTTACTGGAGAAATATTTGTTTTTTAAAAGAAAATAAACCTTAAAGTAAGTTAGTTTTAACTTTAATGCAGAAAGCCTCATTTATATTGGCTCTTTTAAAAAAAAAAGTCTTGACAAACCATGTCAAATACTTGTGGCTAGTTAGTTTCTCACGTTGTTCATTGTTTTTTATACCTGTTGTCTTGTCTTGTAAATATTTTATATGTTCTCTTTTTTCCCCAAAACTTGTAATAAATTTTTCAATTGGGATTTGTTTGACTGGTTTTTGAGAAGGCTTTTGATTCTGCAGTTAGTTGCTATTACTATTTGTACTGTTGGTTTCTCCTTTTTCCTGCAACCACTTCCTGCTCACAAGTAATGAGTAACACTTTACAATAAGGTTCAATGGTTAACTTTAGTTAACAACTTTAGTTAACATGAATGACTGAATGAACAATACTTCTACAGCATTTATTAATTTTAGTTAATTAATTTCAAAATTTACTAATCTATTAAAATCATAAGTTGTATTTAAGATTAATGCACAATGAACTAACAATGAAAGATGAATAAATACTGTAACAAATGTATTGCTCATTGTTCAAGTTAGGTAATACATTAATGAACCTTACTGTAAAGTGTTACCCTTTTTTCAAGTAACTAATAAATTAACTTGTGGTGATTTTTGTAGTTCTAGAATCTGAGCATGCATTTACTCTTCTCAGCAGCAGAAAACTGCATTTCACTTTTTTTATTCATGAGAAATACCAACTGAATATTATGCAAACCTGCAGAAAATGTTAAATACTTTAATTTTTTGAACCAATATCTTTGCTGCTGACCGATGATCCAATTCAATCATTCTAATAAGCAAAAATGACTTAAATGTCACATTTGTGTTTTGTTTTGTTTTTATTGCTAAAGTAAGTGTTAATTTATTCGGTCTTATTCTTCTGCAATCCAGATTTGGCAGCACAGCTCAAAACTCGCTCTACTGTACAGGTATGAATGTTCACTTCTTTCAGCCTGAGGTTTATTCAATTCACATTTGGCGTGAAAGGGCCTTTACAAAACCCTTTTATTTATTTATTAAAATACAAACAAGCCCAGTTCAGGTGAGAAAAGGTAACACAGAAGTAGCATAACATTACTTTCCATAAAAAGTAAAGCAATTAGTTTATTAGGGAAGTGTCACTATATTTAATGTATTCCTTTTATAAGTAACTTTCCCCAACACTGCCTGAAACTGTTCACATAAATCTACATAAATAGAGATAGCAGGTTCAGGTGTGTTTGATCTGGGTTGGAGCTGAACTTAGCTGGAAGGTAGATCTCCAGGAACAGGATTGGGCACCCCTGGTATGTACACATTTTCAATTAATTACAGAAAGCATACACTGAGGCATCCAAGTACAAACCTGCATGTTCTGATTCTGGTCGCCACTCTAAACTCTTTAGAAACAAGAGTGGGTTTAGTCCTCTCTAATCATTCCACCCTCTACAATCCAATCCAGGATTTGAAACTGTAATAAGCAGGAAATTACCGTTACATAATGCTCTTTTTACAAAACAAATATGTCTGTCAGCATGACCCTGTTTATTTGCAATACCTCACTGTAGACAGGAGATGGTAGAATTGTCTCATATTCTCACAACACTGTTTTTCACTTTCTCCGTTTTGTCTTTTGTACTTCCCTGCTACTGAGGCAATTGCGTGACTGTTCATCAATGCAAATGTAATCCCTAAAAGTCACATGTGGGTCAAAATCGAAATAAATTTATATAGATCAGTGGTCAAAATTCACTCTTATCAGACATTCCAGAAATGTCTCAATTAGGCTACAGTGTCTTTGATCATGTGACAAAAAATTATTGAACATGTTTTTATATTAAAAAGGAGTTGGTCAGATTTAAAAGTAAATTTAAAAAACTTAATTCTTCAACAGCCCCCCTAAGCCCCAATGAAGTAGCCTACTACTGTGTCACAGTAAATATTACTGATAAACCCTTGTCTGATATATTACTGCATATCAACCTGGGACTGAGGTTCATTTTCCTTGATAATATTTTAGCGCAACAAACTTCCGTATTCTTTAAAACAGGTTGCATCACTGCTGTTTCAGGTCTTTTGTACGTGCTTTGTTAAATATAAAGCGCGCAGAGATGAGCATAACCGATATCCATTGCATATGCAGATTGAGGACTTAAACACACCAAAACACACAATCTAATTAGGCCTAAAATAAAATGTATATCCACTGACAAGTGTTACGCCCGTTTCACACACATACTCCGTGTGCAGTGTGTATGTGGTGCAGGAGCAGCACGTACGTGCTATAGTGCTTTCACATACTGCATTTCCAGTGCGTAACTGATCCGCGGCTGTACCACAAACACATAATTACTATTTTTATTTCAAATCCAGAAGTTTTGTCAGCATTGCGATTCTCTTTGTACACATACACTCTTTAATAGACGTTTAAACAATTTAAACAACGCATTATTCAGTGCTACTTATAGAATTCTAGATTTATATAGACTATTAAGTTGCTTAAGCAAGTGGTAAAATATTTAACCATGTAGCCTACTTATATTAAAACCGCAAATATTTTAAATTGAAACTTAAAATTGACAAAAACAGCTGACTCTCGTGCCTTTTCTTTTGCATTTAAATTTTAATACAATACATCTTGCATGTCACAAAGAACTTGTTTTTCCACCTCCATGAATGAGACGATTGTTGTTCATTATGTCGCCTTGTTGAGGTAAATTGTAGTTCCATTTCAAGGCGGTCACTTCGACATTACGTCATACTGACGTATATGGGAACTCCTTCCTTCTCCATTTTCACTGAAATCTTATAGGCTAACGCCAGCTGGAGACAGCTGGCCAATTGACGCGAAACATGCAAATGCTGACCGGTCCGTGGGAAGTATAAATAGCATGGGTGCGACAATTACGTCATAATCTCTGGGTGTTTCTCAATATGCGTTCATCAGCGATCTTGCGTCCTTGTGTTCTCGTTTTACGTCATCATTAACCGTCGAAGTTCAGACCCAATTCTCAAGAACGCAAGTACAGAGGACGCATGAAAGAACCCGGATGTGTTCTTGATACCGAGGATGCATCGAATGCAGACTTGAGCTAGTACTCGCCTGGTGTCCCAGAAGTCATTGCGGCCGGTTCCGAGTTCGTTCTTCCAAGGAAGCTTGGCAAGACCGGTCTCCACGAGAACACAAGTCCGTTCTCTGCGTTCTTGGAATTGAGAAACAGCCTCTTTCTTCACGCTAGAAGTCTTATCTGAAGTCATCGTGGAAGTTGCAATAGAGGTTACTCACCATGTTTCCTCCCCGCATCCGATGGCTGCTACATGCCAGATATGTGCGGGTCCTATTGACTCGCTCTACCCTAACAAGGATCAACCGAGGCCGCACTCACGGACGACAGGCATGTGCCAGACTGCCAGTGCGCGCCCTCAGGGGAATAAACCCGGGCATCAGCGGGGATGAGGCCCACTGCCGCCAGCAGGCCGCTGGTGGGCCCTCTCCCGCCCAAAGACGAGTTGACGCTGCCCGTCGCCACTCCGGTCCTTTTCGCGGGCTCGCTAGAAGGACTCGACGCGATAGGCTCCGTTGAAAAGGATACTTTAGCCCGGTATCTCAGCCAGGCTACTTCAAGAAAGACTCCGTCTTCCACGACGTCCTATGGTAAGTCGTGCGCAAGACGCGCGTCTAGAGAGACGAGGCAAAGGCCATGGCTCCGTGTCTAAAAGGCGCGGAAGTGCGGATGCTATGAGTCTCTATTACGGTCCAGCCTTCCTCGATGTCTCTCTTCGTCGGTACCTCGTCCCGCCTAAATTCGGCTAAGTCCAGCCCGCCAATCGGCTCCGAACCCGAATGAACCGGATCGTTGGCAGAGGGCGGGACCGGGACCCTCTGACAATGGAAAGTACAGCCGCAATTCGGTGATACCCCCCTTCTAGTCAGTCTTGACTACGGGGTTGTGCAGTCGTTACCGCTTATGCTGTTGACGCTGGGCCTACGTAACATTACATATTGATGTGCTTACAGCTTATGTTGTCAGGCTGCCCTGTATCCTTCAGTGCAACTGGCCATTCTAATTTAACTACGTATTCACAGTTGTTGTGGCTATGCCACTGACGCTGTGTTTATGTACACACTACACACTGATATGTGTTATGATTAACTGTTATGCCTTTATATATTGCCCTGTATCCCTCAGTGCTACTAGCCATTCTGATTTAACTACGTGTAACTGACGCTGTTACGTACACACTACACAGTTATGTATTAGGATTTATGCCATTATATATTGCCCTGTAATATTGCCGTCAGGTCAGGTTAGGTTATACCTGCCACTGGTAACCATGTAACCCAGTGCCACCTGCCTCATGCAGAGAAGGTAAACTCTGTCTAAAACCTCCGCTGTCTTGCGGCTACATCTCTTTTTGGGAAAAGACTTCAGGAGTAAACCTTGAGGAAAAATCTGGAGCTGGAGTCCCATAGGCAGCGTGTGGTTGCATGCAATCTCACTCTGGCAACTCCTGCGATGGTGCTGGTCCCAAACTGTATCGGCTCTGCCGCTCCATTGGACCAACCAGTGCCGTGGAGAAGGGGGGACCCGCTACTTGGGCAACAGCCGGTCTTCCATATTACTTTGCCCTGGCTTGCGCCCTGGAGAGGACACTCCAGCTTCGCTTTACAGTGTCGAAACAACACGGGAAGCAGCAGTCTACCGGTTATAAGCTACAATGCTTGATTGGCGTAGAGTGTGGCGCCAGGGGTTGCTTCCGACGGTGGGAGAGATCTTTGTATCTCATTGGACAGCTACCGCCCACCTCAAGCTGGGCAGTCCCCAGCCAGTAAGGTGCTGTCCCGCCACGGTCTGCCTTCCTCATTGGGTGCATGGGGATAAGGAAATCCGACAAGCAGACCGCAATTTCCGCACCAAGCAATAACAAAAGAGAAAGCAACAAGAAGAGACCAGCTCTTAATCTGGGATGCTGGAACGTCCGCACCATGACAACTGGATTTGACGACCTCCTGAACATCAGTGACGTAAGAAAGACAGCGATCATCAACAACGAGCTACTGAGACTGAAGGTAGATATAGCCGCTCTGCAAGAAACACGCCTGGCGGAAACAGGATCTTTGAAGGAGAAGGATTACACCTTCTTCTGGCAAGGAAAGAGCGCTGAGGAACGCAGAGAGCACGGAGTAGGGTTTGCAGTGAGGAACACCTTGCTGGAGATGGTCGAACCAAGTGACAAGGGGTCAGAACGCCTGCTGACTCTCCGCCTCCATACATCTGAGGGACCAGTTACACTCATCAGCGCCTATGCCCCAACTTTGACCTCCACACCTGAGGCAAAAGACGAGTTCTACACCAACCTGAATGACGCCATCAAGAACATCCACAGCAGCGAACACCTCGTCCTCCTTGGCGACTTCAACGCCAGAGTAGGTGCAGACCATAATTCTTGGCCTTCTTGCTTGGGTTCCTTTGGAGTTGGCAAGATTAACGAGAACGGGCAGCGCCTGTTGGAACTTTGCTCTTATCATGGCCTCTGCGTGACCAACTCCTATTTCCAGACGAAGCCACAACACAGAGTGTCATGGCGCCACCCTCGATCCAAGCATTGGCACCAGCTCGACATGGTCATCGTCAGACGTACAAGCCTCAAGCATGTGCTTCTCGCCCGCTCATACCATAGTGCTGACTGCGACTCTGATCACTCACTGGTATGCTGCAAGATCATGCTGCTACCAAGGAAACTCCACCGTTCCAAACAAGAAGGGAAGCCACGCATTGATACGACTAAGATGCAACATCCAGAGAAGCTTGAGGAATTCACAAAGTCTCTTGAGGATGCTCTGTTTGCAGGCTACCCGTGCAACACCGCATCCGCATCATGGAACCACCTGCGTGAGGCAATTCAGAAATCAGCTCTTGCTACCTATGGGAGAAAGACCTTCAAGAACTGCGACTGGTTTGATGCCAAGTCTGCGGAGCTGACCCCTGTTATTGAAGCAAAGCGTGCTGCCTTTGCTGAATATAAGCGCTCACCAGGTGGGAAAAATCTTCAAGCACTTAGATCAGCCAGGAGCAAAGTACAGCAGACAGCAAGAGTACTGGCAGGAGCTCAGTCACAACATTCAGAATGCAGCAGCAACAGGCAACATCAGGGGCATGTACGAGGGCATCAAGAAAGCTCTCGGACCAACTCAGAGCAAAACTGCACCCTTGAAAACCAGCTGCGGAAAGGTGATCACCGACAAAACCAAGCAGATGGAGAGATGGGTGGAACACTATTTAGAGCTCTACTCCAGAGAGAACATTGTTGTCAGCTCAGCACTGGATGTCATCGATCCTCTGCCCACCATGGAGGAGTTGGACGCTGAACCAACACTGGCAGAATTCAGCAAGGCCATCAACAACTTAGCCTGCGGCAAAGCCCCTGGGAATGATGGCATCCCACCAGACCTGATCAGGCACTGCAAGACCACCCTTTTGCAGCCTCTATTTAACATCTTTTGTCAGTGTTGGAGTGGAGGTGGTGTTCCACAAGACATGAGAGACGCCAAAATCGTCACCCTGTACAAAAACAAAGGCGACAGGAGTGACTGCAACAACTACAGAGGCATCTCCCTCTTGTGCATCGTGGGCAAACTGTATGCAAGAGTGCTGTTAGTGCGTCTTCAACAGCTGGCAGAACGTGTATACCCCGAGTCCCAGTGTGGTTTTCGAGCAGTCGACATGATCTTCTCCCTTCGCCAACTACAGGAGAAGTGTAGGGAGCAGCAGAAGCCCCTTTATGTTGCCTTCATAGACCTAACCAAGGCCTTCGACCTAGTAAGCCGGGATGGGCTCTTCAACATCCTCCTGAAGATCGGATGCCCCCCAAAGCTTCATAGTATGATTAGATCTTTTCACGACGGTATGAAGGCAAGCATCCAGTACGATGGCAGCATGTCCGAACCATTCGACATTAAAAGCGGCGTGAAGCAAGGTTGTGTCCTTGCTCCAACCCTCTTCAGAATCCTCTTCTCCCTTCTTCTAAAACATGCTTTTGGGGATTCAACCGAAGGGGTGTACATGCATACAAGATCAGACGGCAGACTCTACAACATTGCAAGACTCAGAGCAAAAACCAAGGTGCGTGAGATCATCATTAGAGACATGCTCTTTGCCGATGATGCAGCAGTCAGCTCTCACACTGAACAAGATCTACAGCGTCTGATGGACAGATTCTCCCAGGCCTGCAAAGACTTCGGTCTAACCATCAACCTGAAGAAGACCAACGTGCTGGGCCAAGATGTGGACACATCACCTGTCATCACCATCGACAATTACGAACTTAAAGTGGTCCACCAGTTCACCTACCTGGGTTCCACCATCAGCGACAACCTGTCCTTAGATGCCGAAATCAACAAACGTATTGGCAAGGCCACAACAACCCTAGGACGACTGACCTCTCGCGTCTGGGAGAACCCCAAGCTGACCACTCAAACCAAGATGGCAGTGTACAAAGCCTGCATAGTCAGCACCCTCCTGTAAGGGAGTGAATCCTGGACAACATATGCCAAGCAAGAGCAGAAGCTGAACAGTTACCACATGCGATGTCTCCGCCGCATCCTTGGTATCAGCTGGAAGGACAAAGTGCCCAACACCCAGGTTCTTGCCCGTGCCGGCCTCCCCACCATGTACACGCTGCTCAGACAACGCAGACTGCGCTGGCTTGGCCACGTGGGCCGTATGGAAGACGGGCGGATCCCCAAGGACATCCTCTATGGTGAACTCGCATACAGCAAAAGACCCCAAGGTCGCCCCCAGTTGAGATATAAAGATGTCTGCAAGCGCGATATGAAAGCACTGGACATCAATACAGAGATCTGGGAGGACATTGCAGCTAACCGCAGCAGCTGGTGCTGTCTGCTCAAGAAACAGCTAAATATAGGCGAGGAGAAGATCTTGAAGCTAGCAGAGGAGAGGAGAACCAGTCGGAAGACACGCGCACACAAACATCCACCCACGACCAACTACATCTGCACTTTGTGCAGCAGAGACTGTCATTCTCGCATTGGTCTCATCAGCCACCGACGATGCTGTCTTAGTCGCAACACTACGAACTCTTAGGGCGCAATATCCATGATCGACAAACGATCGAAGGAGGCCTACTACTATATTGTCCTGTATTTTTCAGTGCAAATGGCTATTCTGATTACTACGCAGTATGTATTCACAGTTATTGCGCGATGCAACTGACGGTGTGTTACGTACACACTACACACTGTTATGTGTATGATTTTTGCCGTTGTGTATTGCCCTGTATCCTTCAGTGCAAATGGCTATTCTGATTACTACGCAGTACGTATTCACAGTTGTTGCGCGATGAAACTGACGCTGTGTTTATGTACACACTACACACTGATATGTGTTATGAATTTTGCCGTTGTATGTTGCCCTGTATCCTTCAGTGCAAATGGCTATTCTGATTACTACGTATTCACAGTTGTTGCGCGATGCAACTGACGCTGTGTTACGTACATGCTACACACTGTTATGTGTAATGATTTATGCCATTATATATTGCCCTGTGTCCTTCAGTGCAAATGGCTATTCTGATTACTACGCAGTGCGTATTCACAGTTGTCGTGCGATGCAACTGACACTGTTTATGTACACACTACACACTGATATGTGTTATGATTTATGCCGTTATTGCCCTGTATCCTTCAGTGCAAATGGCTATTCTGACTACTACGTATTCACAGGTGTCGTGCTATGCAACTGACGCTGTGTTTATGTACACTCTACACACTGTATGTGTTATGATTTATGCCGTTGTACATTGCCCTGTATCCTTCAGTGCAAATGGCTATTCTGACTACAGTTGTTGTGCGATGCCACTGACGCTGTGTTATGTACACATTGATATGTGTTTATGATTTATGCCATTATATATTGCCCTGTATCCTCAGTGCAACCGGCTATTCTGATTAACTACGTATTCACAGTCGATGTCGCTATGCCTCTGACGCTGTGTTTTTGTCCACAATAATGTAACTATGCTATCACGTTGCCCTGTATCCTTCAGTGCACCTAGCTATCCTATCTAACTGTGCATAGTCACAGTTTGTCGCTACGGCGACTTGCGCTGCATCTGTGTACACACTGAAGCGTTATGCTGTTATGTTGCCCTTCAACGTAACTGACCATTGTGTTTAAACTGCGCATATTCATGCAGTTTCGGTCGCTCCGGCGACTTGCGCTGCATTATACACACAGATGTTTAAAATGTACACACTGATGTGTTATGCTGTTATGTTGCCCTCTATCCTTCAGTGCAACAACCAGCTATCCTATCTAACTGTGCATATTCACAGTTCTGTCGCTACGGCGACTACACTGCACTTCTGTATGTACAAGGACGTGTTTTTGCTATTTTGTTGCCCTGTTTCCTTCAGTGCAAAACTAGCTATCCTAATCTAACCGTGCATATTCACAGTTTCTGGATGTATGTACGTACACGGATGTGTTATGCTGTAATGCTGCCCCGTTTCCTTCAGTGCAGCTAGCCATCCTAATCTAACTGTGCATCTCAGTTTCTGTCTCTACACAGTTTCTGTCGCTACGGCGACTTACACTCCGTTTATGTACATACATGGATGCGCTATTCTTTACGCACTTGTGTTATGCTGTCATGTTGCCCTGTATCTTTTAGTGCAACTAGCTATCCCAGTCGAACTGTGCATATTCACAGTCTCTGTCGATACGGCAACCTGCGCTGCATTTATTTGCACATGGATGTGTTCATGCTGCGGTGTTGCCCCGTATCCTTCAGTGCCTATACTGAGCTAACTGCGTATATTAAGTTGGCACTACAGCGACCGATGCTGTTACGTGCATGTGCTACGCTGTTATGTTGCCCCGTTTCCTTCAGTGCAACTGGCTATTCTGTGCTAACTCGTATATTCACAGTTGTAGCTACGGCTACGACTGTGTTTGTGTACTTACTGAGGTGCTATGCTATTATGGGGCTATTATCTAACTGCGTATTTTCACAGTTGTTGTCGCTACGGCCACTGGCACTGTGTTTATGTACATTCGGTTATGTGTTGATTTGCACTTCTGTACATCGGCTATAGAACATCGTCTATGTTCTACAAGGGAGTGTCAGTTTCCCCGTGACCCCCTTACTGGCCTATCATCCCCGGTTCACGGACCTGAGAGAGTTATGGGGCTCCCCCATGACAATCCCCCTCAGGAAGGTCCTGCTTCTACAGGCGATCGGCACGATTGGCACCCCAGCCCCAAGCTGTGGAACCTTCTTGTGTGTCCGCTGCTGGGTCCATAGTTGAGCAAGACACTTCACACTAACAAGTGCTGAGAAGCTCCCTGAGATGGCCTTACCACCTGCTCTCGCCCCAGCGAAGCACTTTGGAGACCTACGCTCATTCTAAGTGAATGATGTTGCATTGTCTCGGACCTGGTGACTGCAGCATCACTCTCCGTCCGATACCAAGCTACGTTTCGAAGTCGCTTACACCGTTCAGAGCACAGGTTGATCCCTGCCCGCCTTATCTGCTGAGCCGTCAGCCTCGCATGATGCCGATGCTCAGAGTGCTGTTGCCCCTGTAGGGCTTTGCGGATGTACGTGGATCACCAGGCAGCAGTCTGACCAGCTGTTTGTATGCTTGGTGGATGGTTCTAGGGTTTTATACAGAGACTTTCTCACTGAATTCGACGCTTTTCAATGTTGGCTTAATGCCTACGGGATTTAGGTATGCTGGCTGTCTTCTCAGAACAAGTTCGCCAGGGTTTCAAGTTGATGCACCGCCTATAGCGTCGTGGGTTCGGTGAGTTTTATTAATGTACTGTTGTACTCATGTAATCATGTACTCATGAAACTGTTACCACCAGCTGTGCAGTAGTCTGCATTATGCAGAGTTACCATTGCTGCTAACTCTGTGTTATGACTATAATGTTACATAGCTGTTTCCGCATTACGCAGTAGTTTCCAATGTACTGTTAACTCTGTGTATGGCTATAAGGTTATGCAGCTGTCACCGCTAATGCCGTCGACACTGTGTTAACTCTTGTGCTCGAGTGCTTATGGTGTTGTGCTGCCCTGTCCAGTGCAGCCTTCGCTTCATTGCATTGGATATGCAACTTTGGTAAGGTCGGAGCAGACGTTTCTTGGTCTAGTTTCGCCTATCAGTTTCGAGTGCTCCTAGCGGTGCTGCTGGCTTAGAACTGTTGTCTCTTGTGGGAGTGTAGCTTGACCCCGTTCAGGGCTTATCTTCACTACGCTCACGGCGGGATTCTATACAGTTCCCATATAAGTCAGTATGACGTAATGTCGAAGTGACCGCCTTGAAAGGGAACGTCTCCGGTTACTATCGTAACCTCGGTTCCCTGAGAGGCGGGAACGAGACATTACGTCAGCCGCCGTGCTCGCCGTTTGATCAGCTGTGCTAGCGCTCAGTCTTGATTCTGACGTAATTGTCGCGCCCATGCTATTTATACTGCCCGCGGACCAGTCAGCATTTGCATGTTTCGCGTCAACTGGCCAGCTGTCTCCAGCTGGCGTTAGCCTATAAGATTTCAGTGAAAATATAGAAGGAAGGAGTTCCCATATACGTCAGTATGACGTAATGTCTCGTTCCCGCCTCTCAGGGAACCGACCGAGGTTACGATAGTAACCGGAGACGTTTTCCTTGCTTTACCCCGGTCTTAAAGTAAAAAGATGACTGTGAAAAATAGTAGAATTAAATTAAATACATTTATGGTGAGATTACTACATTTTATTTAATTAAATGCATTTATGGTGAGATTATTATATTTTCATGTCAATCTGTGTTCATTTTGACCACGAACCATGCGCGTGCAGCACAGCAAAAATCGACTCGGTGCGGAAACGATCGCTGCACTGCTGTATACGCACCGCTCCTGGAACAGACCGCCGGACCGCATCCGCGTGCTGTGTGAAAGCTGACCTGTTAACATGGGTGCGGAAAAAAAATACGCACCGCATACGCACTGCAAACGGAGTATGTGTGAAACGGGCGTTAACATGGGTGCGGAAAAAAATACGCACCGCATACGCACTGCAAACGGAGTATGTGTGAAACGGGCGTTAGTAGCCTATAGCAATGAGCTTCTTACACAATTTGCATAGAGCAACCCAGCTGCATGTTCACAGAATGATAACTTTCTGACAAAGCTAAAGGGATAGTTCGTCCAAAAAATGAAAATTCTGTCATAATTTACTCACCCTCAGGTTGTTCCAAACCTGTATGAATTTATTCCTTCTGCTGAACACCATAGATATTTTGAAGAATGTTGGTAACCAAACAGTTAATGAGCCCCCTTGACTTCAACAGTAGGCTATTTTTTTTTTCATACTATGAAAGTCAGTCGGCCCCATCAACTGTTTGGTAACCCATATTCTTCTATATATATTTATATCAATTTCAATAGTACATTAAGTTTAATTTATTGACAGAAGTTTTAATGTGATGGTTTAATCTTTACATATTTACGACAGTGAATAAATATGTCGATATGACTTAAATGTTTGTATTTCCTAATGGTCTGGTGGGAGAATTTTTGCTAAGCATGCCAGAGGTTCGAGGTTTTGATCTGCCATCGTATAATTTGTTTATTTTTTCTTCATTAAAATCAAAGATGTTCATCAGTGACTTTATCAAGGGCGGGGACACGTTTGTTTGCATTTTGTTTTGTGATTTCACCAAAATAAATAGAGTCTCCAAAACAGCGTTAAGGCCATAGATGGAAGCGTTTGTCTGTGTGAACACTATGAAGTGTGTGTACGAGCCCCTAGAGAACGCTGTTGCCTTCTGCCACTGATAACACTCAGCATTATTTCATTAACAGAACATTCCACGATTTGCGCACATGGACCCACATAAAGTCACTATCAGACATGACCTTACTTGCAAAATCATATAGGATTTATTGGTCACTAGGCTATAGTACTACAACTAATCAACTTCAACGGGCATCTCTTTGTGTTTGTGATGTGAAGTCTCTGAGTGGCGTCTTAACATGTTCAGTTTCATACAGAACTTGAAGGCGAGATATGCTTTGCTATATTTTCTTCTTTAAAACACCGTCTAGGCTACACCAGAGGTACTGCACTGCAACAGCTTGATGAGGCACCGGATGCATCAAAGTGAAGGTTGCATATCCATGTGTCCTTCCTTTGTGTAAGAAGTGGCACAAGTGCAGAGATAGAGCATCAGTTTGTTGGAAATTTTATCGTGTCACATCACACCACATCCAGTGTTCACAGAATCACTAATCATAATGGGTTCTATTTGTTTTTATCATGCCGCTCACGTCTGGTGTAGACACGTTGTTTTGGTAGTTGTGATGTTTGAAGTAGATTCTTTGTCTGCTTTAGGTTTACCTGCCACTGGCAGTCCTTTCACAAACTTGCCCATGCTTAGTGCAGAACCAGGCATCATTCAGCAATACTCAATTCTGATTCTTCGATCAATACTTCACGCCATCTAGCGGTCTGTTATTCCACGACAACAACTGCTACAACTGATAACAGACCAATCAAGTGGGTAGGCTATACTGCAAAAAATCTTGAGGCAACAAAATGTCAAAATAATATTTTTTGTTCAATTATTGTCAAGTAACCGATAATAAGCGGAATAATTTCGCAGTGGGGTCTTGTATCACCCTGAAGAGGTTTCTTTTCTTTTCAATCTGCTGACTGTACACTATTCCTTAGCCTTGCTGCACCCTCCTTTTTATAACTCCTTTTTTTAGATAAATATGCCGCTGTAGTTCAGCTTTTGCAAAAGCATTGGAGCTGGGTTTCATAATACTGGGTAAAAAGCAATGATAGTCCCCCTTCCAGTGTGAAATCTCTAAATCGAGTTAAAAAAGTTCAAAACAATGATATTGTGGGATTAAGCGCAGTGTGAAAATCCCTGTAATGGATTAGTGTCATAGGTTGTTTATAGGTTTATTGTGGATTTATAGATTGCTTAAAGAAAAGAAAAATATTTCTCTCTCTCTCTCTCTCTTGACACACACACACACACACACACACTTGTATATGTGGTTTACAGGGACTCTCCATAGGTGTAATATATTTCATACAAAACAAACTGTATAGTCTATCTCCTTACACTAACCCTATACCTCTAAACCTACCAATCACAAAAATAAAAAAAAATGTAGTACTGTACTTAGTACTGTATGTTTTTTAAGACATTTGGGAAGTTTACATTGTGATACCCTTGTCATTATCCTCTGTCCTCATAAACCATATATATAGGAACACACACACGTGTGTCTGTGCCTGCGGGTATGTAGCCACATGTATGCAGATTGGGTTCTTGTGTTCCTTTGATCTGCATGAAGGGAATTATAGATGGCTTTTACGTAACTGTTCTCCTGCCCAAAGAGGAAAAAAAGATTAACGTCTCAAACTTTATTCTGCTTTACTTTCAGTGTTTTCCTCTCTCCCTCTCTGAAGCCCGGCAGGCTTGTGTGCGGTGTGGAGCTGTGTCTGTATTTAGGTCAACTCACTCAACGAGTGATTCTCTGCATGGAGAAAAGGAACAGAGTGGAGCAGTGGGAAAATATAGGTGCTGGTACTCCCCTTCTTCTGCATACATATGAGGGTATAGAAGAGAGGCAGATTTCAGCAAACTAAACTGTACATTAACTCCTTAGACTATATTTTAGACTATATTTTCTTGATAATGGTCTGTTTACAATGTACAGAGCTGCAATAATATGCAAAAAAAACAAACAAGCTGCTGGTTTTGCCAGTGTTTGCGATGTTGAATGTTTTAAAGATATGTACGTTTTGTACCAATCAGCGAAGTTACTGTTTCCGTGGAAACAGGAATCATGAAAAAATAGCTCAGCAGTGACTGTTGCTCCCATGATACATTAGGAATGACACAATTGTATTTATTTTTTGTTTTATAATTTTTTTTTTTTTTTTTACATTAGTGACTAAATCAATCATTTTTATTGTATTTAATTTTGTCAACTGCAATCACTCATAAATGATCTTGGGCCTGGTTGATTTTATCAATTTATTACAAATCCTTGATGAAGCTTTTATTTTGTATAAAATTCCCCCTGGAAAAGGAGAATGGGAAAACAACACTATTAGGACAAAGGCCACTGAACTCCTACACCTCACTTGCCTAAAAACGATTAAATATCAGAATAATGGCAATAGTCAAACTTTGGGCTTATGAGACTAAAGACCCATTCACATCAACATAAATGTTTGGTCTGACTTTCACATGCGATTTTTCTGCTCAGATCAATGCATGTAAAATGGCAGATGGCCTGAATGAAAATGCTTATTTAATCTCTGGATGTAGGTGGCACTCATAGAAAAGCAGAAATACTCCAAGACTAATCTCATCCTCAGACGTCATGCCCTCGGACAGTTGGCTGAATGTCTGATGCATAAGGCACACAAAAATGGGAAACACTTCTGGAGTTTCAAAGTTATCTTCTGATTTGTTGAAGTCTACAGGACAGGACGCTGAACAAAACGAACTGTGATTGGTTGCTTTACATGTCGGTCAGACGTCCTCTTGGGTGGTCCTTGGCCAATGAAAGCTGCTATGGAGTCCAGACCTTCTGCCATCAGTCTGAAGGTCTGGCTACATGAGACTACTCCAGGATACAAAGTTTTATATAACGTTTCATTTAGCCTGCCACAGAGAATAAAGGAAGTGAAACTGTATTTACATCTTTTCAAACTAATATGCATGACTCAAGTGTCATATATGTTTGAGTTTCAAATGAATGCATTTTGTCAAGTGCAATTACCTTTTACAGATACTGTACCCCGTGTTGGGACACTGTCAATCGGAACACAGCTGTAGTTTAATGTAACAGCAGAGGCTCTAGGCATGTGAAGGGGGTGGATTTACAATCCCTCTTCTTGTATTATATAATGAATTGGAAATCATAGTTTTCTTAAACCCAGTGTATCCATTTATGGTATTCATGTTACAGGCAATCTCTATATTTGGTGTCTGAGAGGTGACTGAGTGTCTGGCCCACGTCAGGAATGCAGTAACAGTGTTTACTCATTTAGCCCAGCTTCCAGAGAATAAATATGTACTTGTTTTGTAATTAATTAATTTGCTCATACAACCAAATTAAACAAGAGTTGCATTTTTAAGAAATAGAATTGTCAGTCTAAACTTTATTCTGCTCTTCTCATGATAGTTGTATGAGACAGTGGATGTAGTTTTCATGTTCTGTTCCAGTGAAGGCCTGACAAAACTCAGCCTTGAAAGGAAAATGTTTTATCTAATTGTGCTTGCAGGGATTCTTTACATTTTTTAGAGGCATGTGACCATGCCAAAGAAATAGTCTCTAGGAGAGTTTAACAGTGTCCCAGATGAGAAGAGTCCTTCTGGAATTTATGACTTACCTTACCGAAGTTTCTTACCTATATAGAATGAAGTGTGTCCAAGATATTGTCTTTAAATTACCTAATTTATGTAAAGAACCTCCAGGGCCCTATGCTGATTTCCTAAAATAGTTTGTGGATTTTCTCTCAGACCTACTGGTCAATATCGATAAAGCATTGATTGTTAAAGACTTTAACATTCACGTAGATGATAAAAATGATGTGTTAGGGGTTGCGTTTACAGGTTTACTAAACTCCTTTGGGGTCAAGTAAAACGTCACTAGACCCACTCATTGTTTTAATCATATAATTAGATTTAATTATATTGCATGGAACCAATATTCTACTGCAAAGTGATGATGTCACTGATCACTAGCTTGTAACGTGCGTAGTGCGTACTGCTGAAATTTGCCATATAGCGCCGCGTTATCGACTAGATAGAACAATTATCCCAACCACTATAGATAGATTCACACATGACCTGCCTGATCTGTCTCATCTGCTCAGTGCCAAACACATAAATGAGCAGTATGGACACCATTTTCTCTAGTACATTAGAAAATGTTGCACCGATCAGATTAAAATAGGTCAGAAAGAAAAGTAATGCACCATGGTACAACAGCACTACTCGAGACTATCAAGAGAGAAACTCGTAATCTAGAGTGCAAATGGAAACAAACTCATTTAGAGGTCTTTAGAATCGTGTGGAAAGACAGCACTTCTCGTTATAAAAAGGCTCTAAAAGCAGCCAGGGCCAAGCATATCCGTAAACTAATAGAAAATAACCAAACAGATCCAAGGTTCTTGTTTAGTACAGTGGCTAGATTAATAAACAAAATAAACAAATAAGCCTCAATTATCGCCCCTCATGAACAATTGCAGTGCTTTACAACAATTGGACAGGAAGAGCTAAATAAACGTATCATTGAATCTAAACCAACATGTTTATTAGATCCAATAGCAACTAAACTACTGAAAGAGTTGTTACCCGTAGCAGAAGAGCCTCTTCTCAATATAATTAACTTGTCTTTATCTCTTGGTCATGTCCCAAGACCGTTCAAGCTGGCTGTTATTAAGCATCTCATTAAGAAACCACAATTAACAAATTACAGACCCATTTCAAATCTTCCATGTATGTCTAAAATACTAGAAAAAGTTGTGTCCGCTTAATTGTCCTTCTTGCAAAAAAAAAAGAAAAAAAAAAAGACATCTATGAAAAATTTCAGTCTGGATTCAGGCCCCATCACAGCACAAAACCTGTGCCTGTTAAAATTACAAATAACTTACTATCTTCTGACCTGTTTCTCAATACTAGTTTTACTTGATCTTGATAGCTGCATTCAACACTATAGATCATAAAATACTCTTAGATAGACTACTAAATTAAACTGGTATTCATTATATTACAAAGTGGCAGCATATATACTGAAAATAGCAGAGGGCCTGACACAGATCCTTGCAGCACTCCATAATTTACTGACATTATCTTAGATTTTCCCCCATTTAAATAGACAAAATTGTAACAGTCTGATAGGTACGAAGACTTCAGATGTCCCAACACCTGTGAAGAGATGACTACAACTCCTGCCAGGACTTCAGGCGAAGAAAACTCTGAATCAGCATGCACCAATGCAAAATTTTCAATATATCAATATATTGTTAACAACATATATTCTTTACTTCAATGAGTTCATTGTTTTCTGCCTTTAATACATTGTTAGCTAACTGTGTGATTTGTTCAGTACATTTCTGAAATACATAACTTTCCATATCTATATCTTTCAGACACATTCACCTCTGACAGCAGATCACTCTAAAATAAATTGTAATGTAGACACATGCATTTTTTTGTAAAGCTGCTTTGAAACGATATGTATTGTGAGAAGCACTATACAAATAAATGTGAATTGAACTGAATTGAATTGAGTTAAAGAACAGATTATCATGTTCGGATGCTGCTAGAATTATCTGTACTGTTAACCTATCCAAACCTGTAGAATTATGTCAACGGATTATCCATACGACTACATGTACTAATGTCTCTGTATCCTAAGTGATTTCGAGGCTGGATCCTCTTACTCTTTTTCTACTGCCTTTGGAAGTGTGAAGAACTTTGTCTTCAGTAAACTCTCTGTCAACTGATTGAACTTCAACTTTGACGCCTGGTGTTCACTGAGCTTATTGGTTTCGTTATGGAGGGCTAACTGTAATTCCCCGACACAATACACATGTGACCAAAAGCGCAACTCTGGTAGGCCAGTTTTCTTTGCAGTGTGATGGAAAAGAGATAAGAACCACACTCCATAAAAAATTCTGTCACACTGACTTCATGTGACACATTAAAGCCGGTCATTCAAATTAAAATGATTATTGCACAGAATTTTTGTACCAAATATTCATCTTGGTGTGGACAGCCCTTTATAAAGAAAACAGTTAAAGTTAGTAAAATTGTCTTTAAGTTTAGATGCTAGCAGCCTGAATAAATAATAACAGTCTTTTTAAGAATGTACAGAAGCCGTACTGGTAGCTTATGAGAGTTGTTGATTTGAAAGAAAGTGCATCGTCCCACTTAAGCACTGGAGAGGAGTATTGTCTCTCTCTGGTTTTCCCTCCATGCTTTCCCTGTTTCATCCACCTGCAGTAATCTTTCTCTGACTCCCCGAGGACATGTGTCTCTCTCTTTGTCTGAGAAGAGGACATCATGTTTCATGTACTGAGGCTTTTAAAGAATACAGTACATCTCCAGCAGGCACATGAACTCTGTGGCCCTCTCATGCCACCAGCTGGCCTGGCAATGGCTTTGTGTGATGTAAACAGGGTAAATTGACATAGTTACGGTGGGGGAAGGTTTGGTGACAGCAGAAATATTCTGCTCTATGGTATTCTGCTCCGTTTAGTCAAGCCTGATTGCCATCCGTCTATCTCGTGTTTGGGAGAAAGAGTGTATGTGTTCTGTCCTGTCATTTGCATTGTGTTTTTAGAATGCAACTAACTCAATGTGATCTAATCAATCAATCAATCAATCAATCAATCAATCAATCAACCAATCCATCCATCCATCTACCTTTCTGTCTGTCTGTCCGGTCTGTCATCTATCTGTCTGCCCGCCTATCGTCCATCTATCTAGTAAGATGGTTGAGAAGCTCAAGACCAGAGTAATAACATACTATGAGGTCTCTTATTATTTTTTTAATTGTATTTCGCTTACATCACCTGCTTCTAAGATTTTTTTTTACTGAGAAAAAGATCACATAAATCTCACGTGTCTCCTCTAGAGTTTCAAATGTGATTTCAAACTGTGCTTAGACATGCCGAGATACCAAAATCACCAAACAAATGTCAGACATCTCGATACGCTCTTCAGGTTTCACAATCAACCTTAATTGTACGGCTCTGTACTTCTGTATCTCTGTACTTAAAACAATACAGAGAAATCGAGAAGTCTCCTGGGATATAAAAGAGCAACCTTTGAGCAATAAAATGTTCCTTTAGGTTTCTTCGTGGCTAGGAGAGATAAAGAGATATTAGGCTCAGATCTTCATGAAGGATGTGTGCTTGTGTGTTTTGATGTGTGTTTGCCATTAGAGACATCCTGGCCTCTAGATGGAGTTGTTGGCTGCTGGTGGGTCAAAAAAAGTAGGCCTACTGACCCATTAAAAGCACATTCACAGAGTATGTGTGTGTGATTGTGTGTATTAGAGAGAGATTTGTGATTTGATTCTGTGAGCATTAAAGACTGGACTACACTTCATGACTTTTTAAATAAGAACAGGTTTTAAAAGACTAGGCATCATACACTTGCCGACTTTGTAAATGGTTACAGAGAAAAACTGGGCACCATACACTTAATGACTGAGGATCACAAACACATTCCAAAAACAACAAACTCACACAGAAACATGCACCTCATTGCTAGGAGAACCATGACAAATGGAAACAAAATTTGCCTCAAAATATAAAACATGTTTGATATCCTCCAACTGGATGGAACCAAAGACCTACAGTACGCAATTTTCGGTGAAATTTGCCCAAAATCTGCACACTGACTTTAGCCAAATAGCATCGAGATTCCTCCAGTCTACAAATCGGGGCAAAAATAGCATACTGTGTTCCAGCCTTAAAGCAACAACAAAATTCTGTCATTATTTACTCACACTCATATCTCCAGTTTACATCGATAATTCATGGTGACTTTGTCTGCCAAGGAACATTAAAGTTCAAAAGAAGTACACTGTTAGAAAAATCTGTAGAAATTACAGTATTACTGGCAGCTACTTGCCAGTAACTTACTGTAGATTTAAATTGATGTTATTTACTGGCAACAATTTGTTCAAAATTAAATGAACATTAAACATTAACAAGTCTTTATCTTTACAGAATAAAACTAAAATAACAGCCTCATGCAAAGCATTCTGGGAACCAAAATCTGAAGGAAAAAAAACAGAAAAAGGTTGATGAAGATTTCTGGTTCCCAGAATGCTTTGCATTAGATTGTTATTTTATAGTTTTATTCTGTAAAGACAAAGACTTGTTAATGTTTAATGTACATTTAACTTTGAACAAACTGTTGCCAGTAAATAGCATAAATTTAAATCTACAGTGCAACTGGCAAACAGCTGCATAACTACAGCAAATTTTTTACAGTGTATCATAAAGCACCGTTAATGTAGTCAATACATCTTATACATTATATCCAAGTCTTCTGAGATTTCTATGTGATAGCTTTGAGGAACAAAGAAAAATTTAAGCTGTTAATCACTGATAATCTTCTCTGCTGAAGCTTTATAGTGGCTTAAATTTACGTCTGTTTCTCACTAAAAAATGTATTGCATGAAGATTCTTCATAAAATCTCCATTTGTGCTCTACGAAATATAACAGCAGGAAGGTTCAGAACAACATATGTGTGTGTGTGTGATTTTCCTATGTATAATGATTTGTGCCCCTAGACATTCCAAGACGAGTTTCTAGGTGCATAAGCAGGTGGGTTTATGATGAATGCAGGACTGACGGCAGGTTCTCAGGGGGACGACTGCTGAGCGCTGTGTGATGGCCCAGCCACAGGCCCCCCTCCATGGGTAACCTTTACCACAGGTCTGCCTGTCAGCCTGGAGCTTTGACTCATCTGCAGCCATGCTGCCCTTTTCCCTGAGAGCACTGCCTAATGTGATGTGACATTGAGGAAAGAGGGAGGGAAGACAAAAAAGAAGAAGAAATCAGGTGAATGAGGGTAAGACCTTATAAAATGTTGCCCTTGGGAACCAGATAGATTATATATATATAAACTCAGACTCAAGCTTTTACCAGTACAAGTATCAAAGAGAACAATATATATATATATATATATATATATATATATGTATATATATATATATTTTTTTTTTTACATATTTGGAGGAGGTTGCTGTAGTTTTTCTGGGTGGTAATGGTGCTGGCTTACTGGACCATGTCAAAACAGCCCACCTTTAATTCTTTATGATATTCTGGTCTCTAGATAAGGTCTGGGCCTTTCCTTGTTCTCCAGGCAAAAGAACACAAGTACGATTGAAGTAATGGTATCGTTTATGTCTGTTGCGCAATGGGAGTCATGGATTTGACTGACAGGTGGACTGAGTATTACCAACATCAAGAGAGAGACAGATAAGAGACATCAACCATCATCTCAGATTTGCTTTTGTTGTCACTGGAAAGCAGCAACAAGGTTAAAGCTCTGGTTTAGATCAGACCAAGGAACTAAAGAGTGTATTAGTGTCTAACAGAACCTCCTAGAAAGCCAGACAGCCCTCCAGAGACAAAGAGATAGAGTATTCATGTCTAGGCAGGTAGGGGAAAGTAGATCACTGGAGCTGGAGAGGTCTTCAGAGAGGAGAGTACAGTGTGTGTAACTTTCTTACTCTGCAAAATGTAGGCCTACTATATGTATACTACCACACAAAAGTTTATGGTCAGTAAGATTCATTTTAAATAATTTCTTCTTTTATTCAGCAAGGATGCATTAAATTGATCAAAAGTGACAGTAAAGACTTTCATGTTGTTAACAAAAGATTGATATTTCAAATAAATGCTGTTCTTTTGAACATTCATCACATAATTGGTTTCTATTAAAATATTAAGTAACACTTTATTTCGATGGTCCACTCTAGACATTCTTCTAACTTTAAGTAACTTTGGAACTATAACTCTCATTAGAGTACTAGACTGTCTGCTAATGTCTGTTAACACTTTATTTTGACGGTCCCCCAAAAGACAATCTACTGACTATAAGTAACTTTACAACTTCATGTCAACTTATTCTACAAACCTCGAACCCTAACCTAACAGTCTACTAATACTCTAAATGAGAGTTAGTTGACATGTAGTGGCAATGATATTCTTTCAAGTAGTAGAATGTCTAAAGTGTAACATCGAAATAAAGTGTAACCAAATATTATGCAGTACAACAGTTTTCAATATTGACAATATTAAGAAATGTTTCTTGAGCACAAAATCTTCATATTAGAATGATTTCCGAAGGATCATGTGACACTAAAGACTGGAGTAATGTCTGCTGAACATTCATCTTTGCCATCGATAAAATTCATTTTAAAATTTACAAAAATAGAAAACATTTTTGATCAAATAATTTCAGCTTTGGTGAGCATATGTGACTTCTTTCAAAAGCATTTAAACAAATCGTACCGACTCTATGTCCCACTGACTATCTTGATGATTTACAGTATAACTGAGAGACAGATTAGTGGGGGTATTTATAAAAGTTTCAACATCAACTGTTCACAGTTTGCCAACTGCCCTCTTGTCTCCATTTATTATTTTTTCCTTACGTTTTATAATTTTTTTGTGCCTTTTCCCCCCTTGTTTTTTCTCTCCCACACACATTTCATTCTCTAGAAATTCAAGCCTCTCAAGATATTATTGCCTTGAATTTTTTTAATAATTTCTAAACTGTGTCCTCACTCAGCCCTCTACTCCATGTTTCCCATTTCTGTTCAGCTTTGGATAAATCACTGTGTATTCACATTTAGAAGTGAGCAGTAACTTTTTATTCCATAGCAAATGTTTAGCTCTAACTCTAACCAAACACACCCAACAAATCTATTCAAGAACTGTGCTGCATCTGATAGGGTTCGCTGCAGTGTTCGCTGCTCCCTACTCCCTGAGCACAGGATATCTGTTCACTCAACAAAATGTGTTCATTCGGAACACCCTGCATTGTCATCACACATAGACATCACTTGAGACGCAAATATATGAGGAATTAGTGGTATAATGACACAATATACACTCACCCTAAAGGATTATTAGGAACACCATACTAATACTGTGTTTGACCCCCTTTCGCCTTCAGAACTGCCTTAATTCTACGTGGCATTGATTCAACAAGGTGCTGAAAGCATTCTTTAGAAATGTTGGCCCATATTGATAGGATAGCATCTTGCAGTTGATGGAGATTTGTGGGATGCACATCCAGGGCACGAAGCTCCCGTTCCACCACATCCCAAAGATGCTCTATTGGGTTGAGATCTGGTGACTGTGGGGGCCATTTTAGTACAGTGAACTCATTGTCATGTTCAAGAAACCAATTTGAAATGATTCGAGCTTTGTGACATGGTGCATTATCCTGCTGGAAGTAGCCATCAGAGGATGGGTACATGGTGGTCATAAAGGGATGGACATGGTCAGAAACAATGTTCAGGTAGGCCGTGGCATTTAAACGATGCCCAATAGCTTGTTTGCATATGACGTCACCTCACTGCGTTGCCATGGCGCGAAATGCAGATGGAGGGCAGGAAGTGATTTGCTACATTTAGAACCACTATAACAAACTCAAAATGCCTATGTTTTGCGTCGTTTATGGTTGCTCAAATCGATGAAACCACGAGGAGTTTTTATCGAGTACCAAAAGTTGTTGTTCATAAGGGGGAAAAAGGCAAGAAATTGACCGAAAAACGCCGGAAAAAAATGGCTTGCAAACCTACGTCGGAAAATGCCTGTGTGTGCAGTGATCACTTTGTCAAAGGTGAATTAACTTATGTGGCTATGTTTGTGTAACGTACCAGTTTCTGAACTTTGTAAAGTCAAAGTAATTGTTTCTTCTTTTCTTTGAGTTTGTAAGTTACCCCTGTAACTGAAGACAAACTCGTAACGTTACAGGCAAAATCTTTCAATTCAGTTGAAAAATCGCTCCTCTTCATAACGTAAGGATCACGTCCAACATATGTTTCGATTTTTTTGTTGTATATTTCTCTTGTAATAGCGTCAAAAGTAGTCCAGTACGGACTTTCCGCCATCTCGTCCATTCCGCTCTTCACTTCCTGCCCTCCATCTGAATTTCGCGCGTCATCACAATCACGTGACTGCAAACCACCTATTGGCACTAAGGGGCCTAAAGTGTGCCAAGAAAACATCCCCCACACCATTACACCACCACCACCAGCACCAGCCTGCACAGTGGTAACAAGGCATAATGGATCCATGTTCTCATTCTGTTTACGCCAAATTCTGACTCTACCATCTGAATGTCTCAACAGAAATCGAGACTCATCAGACCAGGCAACATTTTTCCAGTCTTCAACTGTCCAATTTTGGTGAGCTTGTGCAAATTGTAGCCTCTTTTTCCTATTTGTAGTGGAGATGAGTGGTACCCGGTGGGGTCTTCTGCTGTTGTAGCCCATCCGCCTCAAGGTTGTGCGTGTTGTGGCTTCACAAATGCTTTGCTGCATACCTCGGTTGTAACGAGTGGTTATTTCAATCAAAGTTGCTCTTCTATCAGCTTGAATCAGTCGGCCCATTCTCCTCTGACCTCTAGCATCAACAAGGCATTTTCGCCCACAGGACTGCCGCATACTGGATGTTTTTCCTTTTCACACCATTCTTTGTAAACCCTAGAAATGGTTGTGCGTGAAAATCCCAGTAACTGAGCAGATTGTGAAATACTCAGACCGGCCCGTCTGGCACCAACAACCATGCCACGCTCAAAATTGCTTAAATCACCTTTCTTTCCCATTCTGACATTCAGTTTGGAGTTCAGGAGATTGTCTTGACCAGGACCACACCCCTAAATGCATTGAAGCAACTGCCATGTGATTGGTTGATTAGATAATTGCATTAATGAGAAATTGAACAGGTGTTCCTAATAATCCTTTAGGTGAGTGTAGTTATGTTAATAAAAATATTATAAATGACCATACTTTCATTTAATATATGATAACTCATCAAGTAATTTCAGTTTTAAATAATTTCTACTGCGGTTATTTTAGTCAAACTTCTTGCAGTTTCCTTCTCCACTTCCTCTGAAGAGAAGTATATTCTTTTATTCCCTATTTGGCTTGCTATCTGTTATAGAGGGGCTCAGAGAGGATATTCTACTCGAGCTCCGATTACCCCCTATTACAGAGGCAAAATATGGTACAAAAGGAGGAGAAGGGGAGGAGGAGGGATGCCGAAAGATCTAATTCACTTGCTTTATGCCTAACAACGCAACTTCAAAACAACAGTTCTAAATGAGACTGTAAATGAGATCATTTTTTATTAGGTTATTTATTAGCTTCACAGATCTTAATTTGCAAGAAAACTTGCAGCTACATCTTCAAGATTTCACTTCTCTCTTCAGTAACCACAGCCATATCTGTCACTACAACTTCCCCAAACAAAACACTTCTGCTAAATATCTTTCTAACTATAGTCCCACAGAACTTGGACTCTTTTCCACTGACCTCTAACTTTAAAAGTAAACACAAACCCTATAGAAATCCTTTAGCATCTTTCTGGGCTACATTATATTAAAGTCCTGTTTCACTGTGGCAATGTGTTCAATATATTTTGCAAATGACTGAACAAAAGAAAATCTAGTAACCAGGTTTGTGTAGTGTGTGTTCAGTCACTGAATATAGTTGAACTCTGGAAGTCAATCAAAAGTCATCCAAAGTGAACTGTTCTATGGATGGATGATTCTGTTTTTGAACTCTTATGCTTAATGTGCACAAGGTATAAAATATTTAACTGTGTTGCTAACACATCTGCAGGCACAATTTAGTGTCTCTAGTAGGCCTATTTATTAGTTCACGGGTTCATTGGTTGATTGCCATGAGTAATTCAGAGCAACTGCTAAATAGAATTACAGTATATTTCCCAATCTCCTTAAGCTAGTTCAAGTGATCTGCTTGATCTAGAGGCACGCTCTGCGGGTTCCTCTGATCATGCAGAAAGCATGTTGCTGGGAGTCTCCAGTTTTTAGAAACTGGTTGTGGTTGGGGAAGCACATGTTGATGTTTCTATTGAATCTGCTTCTCCCGCCAGCCCTATAAGGGAATTGTTGGATGTAATGGCTCACGCCACGCACAGGTTAAACCTGACCTGGTCGCATGAGAAATGGGAAATTGCTTGTGGACGTTTAGATGAGCACTTCCTAGCGGGCTACAATAGTCCTTCCCCTGTGAGCCTACCATTTCTTCCTGTTCTGTTACTATATAGCAGTAACATATATTTTATATCTTTTTAATTAAAATCATTTTTTAGATTTTATTTTAAGTATCAGGCTGTGTACCTAACGTCTTATACACAGATCCCATCCCAAATTATATAATTTAATCATAAACAATGGTACAATATAAAACAATGTGATTGATTACAGTGCTATGCATAAGTTTAGACACCCATGCCAAAGTTGACTAAACAGAGGAATAAAAAATCATCTTTTGGAAATTGAACTTAATGCCTTAATTAAAAAAAAAATAGGAAAAATCCAACCTTTAAAGACACCAATTTTCTTTGTGAATGAATAATGTATCGTAAATAAATAAATGTTCTTCCTTAAAATACAGGGTGCATAAGTCTGGACACCCCTATGTTAAATTCCGATAGAGGCAGGTAGATTTTTATTTTTAAAGGCCAGTTACTTCATGGATCCAGGATACTATGCATCTTGATAAAGTTCCCTTGGCCTTTGGAATTAAAATAGCCCCACATTATTACATAACCTTCACCATACCTAGAGATTGGCATGGAGTACTTTCCATAAGATCATCTCTCAATGCAAATCAAACCAGCTATTAGGCTAAGTGAAATAAAACCATGCCAATCTCTAGGTATGGTGAAGGCTATGTGATGATGTGGGGCTATTTTAATTCCAAAGGCCAAGGGAACTTTATCAGGATGCATAGTATCCTAAAAAATTTTTTTTTTAAATACTTAAAAATAAAAATCTGCCTGCCTCTATGGGAATTTAACATAGGGGTGTACTCACTTATGCACCATGTATTTTAAGGAAGAACATTTATTTATTTACGATACATTATTCATTCACAAAGAAAATTGGTGTCCTTAAAGGTTGGATTTTTCCAAAAAAATTTAATTAAGGCATTAAGTTCAATTTCCAAAAGATACATTTTTATTCCTCTTTTTAGTCAACTTTAGCATGGGTGTCTAAACTTATGCATAGCACTGTATCTGCATTAAAATATGATTTATTCAAATTAGTTTATTCATTCAAGTTTTTTTGAGAGTGTAGGGGGACTGAATTGATTACATTATCTGCAAAGCTTTATGGCAGTAGGCACAGTATTGTAGGCCACAGTGATAATTGATGGAAACCACTCCATATAATGCAACATAAATGACTGCATATAACTATGCTGTCTGTGTCAAGTCAAACACTGCTATCGAACATCCCAAAACAAAGGGTGTACTCCTCTCTAATGGTCGCTGTCTCTGTCAGTCAAACACATTCATTGCGTGACTGTGGTTTGACACACTTTCACACTTTTGTCAGTTTAAGAAGTTGGTGAATGAGCTGTGTTACTGTGTCGTGTGAACTTAAAACTTAAACCTTTTCCTATTTAGCACCTAAACTCTGGAACAGTCTTCCAAGAGTTGTTTGGGAAGCAGACATGCCTCTGTTAGTTTTAATCTAGACTAAAAACACATCTCTTTAACCTGGCATACACATAGCACATTATCATTTTAGGCTGCATAAATGAGGTCAGCCGGAACCGGGAACACTTCCCAAAACACCTGATGTACTCGTTACATCATAAGAAGAATGGCATCTACGCGAATATTAGTCTCTTTGTTTATCCCAAGGTTATCTGGTATCCAGATCAAATGGTGGACCTGTGCCTAGACACCACCACAACACAGCCCTGAAGTGTCAGCAGAGAGCGTGTCAACTAGATTATCCCCTGTGAAGGCCTCATCGACATGACAAAAGTTTTTTTTTCACAATGAAACTTTCTGTACAGATGAAAACGTTATCAAAAAGATTCCCGTTCACACACATCTGCGGAAACGACTAAAAACGCTGTATTATGTACAGTATGCCAGACAAGTAATTGCCCATGTCACTTTGTAAAGAAAGACTGCGTGCCCGCGTACATACGCATTCAAACGTGCATGCCTATAGACTAAACGTAATATGCATGTGCATGTTGTCACGGTTTTCACAGATTCACGTTTTTGAAGTTATTGTGGGTTAGGTTCCTTTCTCAAGGGCATCTCAGTCGTCGGTATTGAGGTATTTCATTCACTTTCTCAACTACATTTTCCTGCCAGTATTGAAATCAAAACTGCAACCTTCAGGTTACCATTCTGTCTCTCTAACCATTAGGCCATGACTGCCCCCTCTTACCTTCAAAACAGCAAATGTGAGTTTTCACAGAATAAGGTTTACAGTATGACTCAAATCGGTGACATATGAGAAATGGTTACAGAGCAGAAGGGGTCACAATGAAGGCACATAGTCTTTATGAACATCAAGTGTGGTTACTGTGTCACAGCTCAGTGTGCTATATCACGACAAAAGTAGTAAAAAGTACAGTAGTAGTAAAGCGAAATTGTCGAAATTACGACATAAAGATAAAAATAGGCACTAATCAATTGTAAGCCAATTTGAGTGAAATTGTTTTACTGTTATTATTATTTGAAAAGATGTTTGTACTACCCTGGCCCCCTAGTGGTTTACATACATTATATTACTGAAAAATGTGGTATGTAGGTGTTTTCTCGATGTGCGAGAACAAGGTAGCTCAAAAGTGCTTGAGTGACCGGCAATAATAAACCTCAGTGGTTCTTGCTTGTCAAGCAAGCACGTTTGAACTTTCATTTACCATATTTAACGTGTTCTGTGTATGTGCATTAATCAATGTTTATAGTAAATAAAAGCCTAAATGAATGCAATTGTCTCTTCAGAAGACTTGGATTAAATCGTTCAATTCATTTGGATTTCATTTAAGATCTCTTTATGAACTTTTTGAAGCATCAAAATTTTAGGTGAATGTACTTTAGATTAAATTTACTAACTTTAGGGTCTAAGTTTTTAGACAGCGACAAATAAATCTTAATGGAAACACACAAACACTCACAATGTTTCCTCTCTCTTTCAGAAAGACACACTTTCTAAGCAGACACCTTTCTCTATGTTCTTCTATTTCTCATGCTGTCCATGAGGACAGGAAGTTGAACTAAATGCTGTTTCTGTGGGCAAGAAGAAGAATGCCAGACATAGAGGTTTAAGTTTCAAATGTTTCAGAGTTGATTGTTCTTTCTCCTCACTCTCTCTTTATCAAATTTGTATGGTTTTCTTATGGCGTGATGTTCCATTCACAAACTAAGAAGTTATCATTCTCTTATTACATGGCCCTGTGGAATACTTGATTCTGATTGGTCAATTGCCCCATCCAGCGGTATGTTATTTCTCGATAACAACCGCTGAAAACATAACACACGCTCATCCGGGTTACTGAAGTCAGCAGCGCTATACGCTTGCTAGGAAAGATTTTTCTTCGTGGAAGTTTTGCTTTTGGTGAGCTAATAAAATATTAAAACTCAGTCAAATCAATATATTTTTTGTACAGTACAGTACAATGATGTCATCCAGTATCGTGGACTCGCTCTCTCGTTTCATACAAACCCAGCTGCTGCCATTTTGCGACTATTGTTTTGTACACTGTTAGATTATAAGATAACAAACAAGTACAATTTTAAAACAGTTTAATCTCAAATCAATATCTCTTTTCCCACATAATTGTTTATGTGGCAAAATGATGTGTAATAAGTGGTATGACTGTACCGTATCCCTTAAATGTTTGAACTTGCCGCACTAGCAACTGCTCTCTCCGCGGAAGCTTTGCGTTTGAAGACCTAATAAAATATTTCGAGTCTAATTATTTACTTATGTGGCAAGTAGCCATGTAATAAGCAGGATAATATACATCCAGCCAGTTGTTATCTCAGAATAAACCATACGCTTCACATCGGGGTCCTGATCACCCTGTCAGGTTTTATTCTGAGATAACAACTGTCTGGATGTACATTTTCCCTTACATAGTGTACTCTCATCCGTCTTTCCCTCAAACTTTCATTCGTAGCCCCTGCATCTCATCTTCATTACGTCGTACATCATTGTCCGCTATTGTGGTATCTGTGCCATACTTTCCTGCCTCATTCTAAAAGAGATCACAGACTATTCACCACGCATAGAGATTTTAAATCTTAAATGTATATTTCACCTTAAAATGAATATGCTGTCGTACACTCACCCTAATGTGGTTCTAAACCATTATGACTTGCTTTCTTCGGTGGAACACTTCTCTTTTCCATACAATAAAATGGAATGATTACTGAATGGTCTGAAACTAAACTGAAACTGGAAAATAATCATCTGTTGTGTATGTATAAATTGCAAATTTGCTGATTATAAAAAACTGATAATTCGTTAATACGCCAATGTCTCACAAAACACCATGGGGTCAAAGTTGGTCCATGAACGCTTGATGGCAAGTTGACTGTGTCTGCTATGATATTCACATGTATAATCTATATTTGCAATATCATTTAGCAGCTCATTGTCACAGGATTTGGTTTATCATTAATGTTAGATAATTCAGTATATGTTTCATTAAAAAAGATGCTCTAGGTTTGGGCCAAATTCTGAGCTTGGTGCCCTCTCCTTGGACAACATGCCACATATTTTAGACTAGGCTATATCTGATTATAGTGTGAACTTGTGAAATGACATCATTGGTAAGATATACCCAAGTGCCTCATAGATAGCTAACTACTTTTTTCAAAACAGTAGCTTTATTTTACTTATGAGTAGCTTGTAGCTTAACAAGTTAGTTTTCTTAATGGAAGAAAAAATTCTGCTGACTATGTTTTGTCACCCTCATTGGTGATTCTTATTAATGTAATGTGGGGGTGGAGGTATATCCAAGTGCATGGGGGAGGGGGAGAGAATTGATTATTTTTCTTATTTTTCTAACCCTCATCTCTAGTGCAAGTTTCATTCAACTAGAGGAATGTGAAATCTTTGCTTCGATCCTGATTAGAATAGCATCATCAAGAAGCAGAACATTAAAGCCAATGTGGTAATCACTCCTGTGGGAGTTTGGTCGGTGAGGTCTTGTCTGGTGTATTAAGTTTGTTCTCTGTCAGCTTCTACGTCTGATGAAAGCCAGACTCCAGAAAAAACACTTAAGAGACCAAACAGAAAGAGACAGAGGGAGAGAGAAATTGTGAGATAATGGTAGTTCTTGATAGAGGGGATAGGGTGACGATTTGTTAGATAAAGAGAGATTGGGGGATGTTGGGAGACTGTATTAGTGTGGGCGACTCAGTGTCTTGTCTTCCTTAGCAGTGACACACACTCTGCTCTGAGCAGGATGTTAAACTTTAAATGCACACACACACATGCACACCCTATTCACATTTAGCCAATTTGCCATTGGCTCATTTTAAGTAGCCATTCTCATGAACAGTATTCTGTTCTTAGATATTCAGATATGAATATCAAACAGAAATGACATTAATATATTATATCGATTATTAATCTATTAAACTGTGTAAAGCACAAAATATTAAAGGGATAGTTCACCAAAAACTAAAATTCTTTCATCATTTACTCACCCTCAAGTTGTTCCAAACCTGAAAGAGTTTATTTCTTTTGTTGAACACAAAAGAAGATATTTTAAAGAATGCTGGTAACCAGACAGTTGACAGTTATAGTCATCGACTTCAATAGTAGGAAAACAAATACTATGGAAGTCAATGGCTACCTTCAACTGTCTGATTATCAGTTACATATGTCATTCCCTTCATTGATTTGTGCATTGGTCTGTGCATTTAAGCTCTGTGTTTCTTTCAGTTCATTGTCTTTTCTCATCACGTTATAATTGGTTGTTCAGTTCATAATTTTCTGTTGTTCTGAGTTTTTTTGTTTGTTAAATACATCTATTAGATGTGTTTCCTCATCATTTTGCAACAGAAGCTAACAATACCATAATTAATAGAACAAAAACTATAATATTTATAATATTAATTTTAAACAGTATAAATTAGAAATGAAACTATATCCCTGCCTTTTAAATTTTAAGATGGGGTAATAAGCATAAGATTGCATAAATATTGCATAAGATTGCATAAGAAAAAAATAAAAAAATAAAAAATAAAACATAATTAAATAATTTATCTAACAGTGCTTTAATCAAAACTATAGTATAGTACAAGAGTAAATTATAGGATGGGGGATCCTTGCACGAGACTGATCATATTTGGGAGTCCGTGGCATTTTGAAAGATTGAAAACCCCTGCTATTGATGACTAAAGACAACACCAGAGTTTCACATTTGATCATTATCTCTCTCTCCTTCTCTCTCTTTAATTTTAAAGGGGAACTATTATGCTTTCTTTTATCTTACCTTCCCTTTACCTCCCTAGTGTGTTTATTTACATTGAATCATTTAGCAGACGCTTTTATCCAAAGCAACTTGCAAATGAGGACAGCAATAGAAGCAATCAAACCAACAATAGGGCAACAATATGCAAGTGCCAGTGACTAGTCCCAGTTAGTCTAGTACAGTACACGTAGCAAGTAAAAAAAAAAAGAGGAAAAGATATATAGATTTGTAAGTGTTAGTATTAATGGGTCAAGTGTTGACAAAAAAGATGCGTATTCAGCCGTTTTTTGACAATGGCTGAAGACTCAGCAGCTCAGGTTAGGTTAAGCAGGTCATTCCACCAGCAGGGAACTGTCAAGGTAAAGGTCCGTGAAAGTGATTTTGTGCCGCTTTGGGATGGCACCACAAGGTGCCGTTCACTTGCAGAACGCAAGCTTCTGGAGGGCAAAAAGGTCACATAAGTCCAAGTTCCCAAAGGGAGTTCATCTCTCCAACAGAAAACATTTGCCTCAAACACATTTCTCAGATCAGGATTCATTCTCTCTGATGCATGTGTAATGGAGACCAGCTAGTAGTCGCTGTGCGAGTAAACCTCACTCCTCTGATCACAATAGGTGCTCTAGCAACAGACGCTAGGTAGGGGCTGCAGTCTTTAGCCTCCTTGTTAGAGTGCCAGGAGACCCGGGTTCGAGATCCGCACAGAGCGGGGCGAGTAGGACCCGGGTGGAGGGGTTACACATGTCTCCCAACATCAATCCATGCATCCCTCATCTGCTCCTCGGGAAGGGCAGGATGTATGACATCATACTGATGTTAGCATCGTATGACTATCAGTTGAGGTCATCTGTAAATATTGACATATTAAAGCAATGAAGGCATGTATTAGATAAGTGGTTCTCCTCTCGTTTGGTTTCAAAACTCATATTTAAAATTGGATATTTATTGTTTGCCTTTGGTGAACATACCAGATGGGTATTTCACAAAGATGCATATGCATTCAAACAATAGCTAGATAAAACATATAATTAAAAAAGAATGGTACCTTAAAATACATTTGAAGACCTCCGATACAAAAGCCTCTAAAAGCCACCATGTCGAAAAATGAGATAATAATATTGAGTGAATGCTCTCCGCACATAGTATACATTCATAAAATACTTTCACTTCAAACTCACTAAATCCCAGCCTCAGCCCATTCAGAAATGTCGGTACTTAGGTAGAAACCTATACATATGAGCCTAATAAAAATGTAATATTAAAGAAAAACGTTAGATGGACTTAGAGGCTTTTGCATCTGAAGTCTTCATTTTCAAAAGATGAATGTCATAAAAAAACATGGCACTCGTGACACCAAACAGTAATGTTCCAAATGCCCACCTAGTGAATGTTCAAGTAGAAGGAATAGTTTACCAAAAATGAAAAATTTTAAACTTATGTTTTTCAAAACCTCTTTGACTTTTAGAAAAATATATTTTGAAGTGTTTTGGTATTTAAAGAGTCTTGGTCACCATTGACGTTCATTGTATGGACAACACAGACATTTTTCAAAATATCTGTTTTTAAAGTTTATGTGTCTAATTGAACCAGTCATCTAAATACATTTTAGCTTACAGTGCATTTTTCTAAGCACTTTTTGCCATTTTTTTAAATATATTTTTTTGTCAGCTGAACTCCGTAGATGTATAATATTTTCTTAGTACCCCCTGAGATTTTAAGGTAATATTTTAATAATTTAACATTACATTGGCATGTTTATGGTTCTCTAATATTGGTTAATGGTCACATGACATGCAAGTAAACAGATAAATATATTATAATAATATATTTATATATTTATAGATACAGTGGGTACGGAAAGTATACAGACACCCTTAAATTTTTCTCTCTTTGTTATATTGCAGCCATTTGCTAAAATCATTTAAGTTGACATATTGTTGACATTTTTGCACATTTATTAAAAAAGAAAAACTGAAATATCACATGGTCCTAAGTATACAGACCCTTTGCTCAGTATTTAGTAGAAGCACCCTTTTGATCTAATACAGCCATGAGTCTTTTTGGGAAAGATGCAACAAGTTTTTCACACCTGGATTTGGGTATCCTCTGCCATTCCTCCTTGCAGATCCTCTCCAGTTCTGTCAGGTTGGATGGTAAACATTGGTGGACAGCCATTTTCAGGTCTCTCCAGAGATGCTCAATTGGGTTTAAGTCAGGGCTCTGGCTGGGCCATTCAAGAACAGTCACGGAGTTGTTGTGAAGCCACTCCTTCGTTATTTTAGCTGTGTGCTGTGTGTCATTGTCTTGTTGGAAGGTGAACCTTTGGCCCAGTCTGAGGTCCAGAGCACTCAGCTACATTACTTGAGTAAAAGTACAGATACCCCTTGCTAAATTTTACTCAAGTACAAGTAAAAGTACTACAGTCAGATGTCTACTTAAGTAAAAGTACTGAAGTACTTGTTTTTAAAAGTACTTGAGTATCAAGAGTACAAGAGTACATTTTCTAAATATTGCATTACTACTGCCACAGTGCTTACATTGGTAAAAACAGCAAACACTTGAAGCGAAAACTATCATTAACTAGTCTGGCGAGGTGGGGCCACGGCTTGGCACATTCCCGGGATGCGATATTTTTTTTCCCAGGATGGTAGGGGAAGACTCCTACCTACCCCTAACCCCACCCCTAAACCTACCCATCACTGGGGGTCTTATGACCTCCATAACCCCGCCCCTAAACCTACCTGTCACTGGGGTTAAGACCAATCAGGGATGACTTCCCTAATGAATATTCATGAGTCTTCCCCTACCATCCTGGGAAAAAAAATATCGCTCCCAGGATGGACCTGCTGCGTCTTCATCCATTGTTTCGTCCATGGTTTCTTCTCTTATCTAAATCTGACCATGGAGTTGACTTTGGCGGAAAGCTGATGGTGATTGCTGATAGCTGTCCCAATCAGTGGCGCCTGCACAATCCAATCACATTTGAGAGGGTTTCCGAGATGTTTCTTTTTTTTTTCTTTTTTTTTTTTTTTAGAAGAAGTAACGGGTACTCACAGTTATGGATAGAAATGTAGTGGAGTAAAGAGTACAATATTTGCCTCTCAAATGTACTTGAGTAAAGTCATGAGTACTCCCCCAAAATTATACTCGAGTAAAGTACAGATCCCTCAAAATTGTACTTAAGTACTGTACTCAAGTAAATGTACTCAGTTACTGTCCGGCTCTGACTCTGGAGAAGGTTTTCGTCCAGGATATCCCTGTACTTGGCCGCATTCATCTTTCCCTCGATTGCAACCAGTCGTCCTGTCCCTGCAGCTGAAAAACACTCCCACAGCATGATGCTGCCACCACCATGCTTCACTGTTGAGACTGTATTGGACAGGTGATGAGCAGTGCCTGGTTTTCTCCACACATACCGCTTAGAATTAAGGCCAAAAAGTTCTATCTTGGTCTCATCAGACCAGAGAATCTTATTTATCACCATCTTGGAGTCCTTCAGGTGTGCTTTCATGTGTCTTGCACTGAGGAGAGGCTTCCGTCAGGCCACTCTGCCATAAAGCCCCGACTGGTGGATGGCTGCAGTGATGGTTGACTTACTACAACTTTCTCCCATCTCCCGACTGCATCTCTGGAGCTCAGCCACAGTGATCTTTGGGTTCTTCTTTACCTCTCTCACCAAGGCTCTTCTCCCCCGATAGCTCAGTTTGGCCGGACGACCAGCACTAGGAAGGGTTCTGGTCATCCCAAACGTCTTCCATTTAAGGATTATGGAGGCCACTGTGCTCTTAGGAACCTTAAGTGCAGCAGAATTTTTTTTGTAACCTTGGCCAGATCTGTGCCTTGCCACAATTCTGTCTCTGAGCTCTTCAGGCAGTTCCTTTGACCTCATGATTCTCATTTGCTCTGACATGCACTGTGAGCTGTAAGGTCTTATATAGACAGGTGTGTGGCTTTCCTAATCAAGTCCAATCAGTATAATCAAACACAGCTGGACTCAAATGAAGGTGTAGAACCATCTCAAGGATGATCAGAATAAATGGACAGCACCTGAGTTAAATATATGAGTGTCACAGCAAAGGGTCTGAATACTTAGGACCATGTGATATTTCAGTTTTTCTTTTTTAATAAATGTGCATAAATGTCAACAATTATGTGTTTTTCTGTCAATATGGGGTGCTGTGTGTACAATAATGAGAAGAAAAAAAAGAACTTAAATGATTTTAGCAAATGGCTGCAATATAACAAAGAGTGAAAAATTTAAGGGGGTCTGAATACTTTCCGTACCCACTGTATAATATATATAAATATATTGTTGTAAAAACTGTTGTAAATTACAATTGTGCTGTAAAATAATAAAAATGTTATTAAAAATGTTTTATTTTTATTTTTTATATTTGATCATTATAATAAATATTTAAAAATATTAGTATTGTAACGTCTCGGTTATTAATGTAACCCTTGTTCCCTGAAGGAGGGAACGGGAGACGTAACGTCGATGTGACGACGTAATTGGGATCACTTCAGGGAGCCCTATCAACTTTGAGTGTCTACAGAATGAGCCAATGAACTTTGGCGTGCATGAATCGCGTCACGTGCACCGCCCCGCAGCGCGGGTATAAACAGGAAGCGGGCGCACGCACATATCGTTTTCCGCTGAGGAGCTGAGATAGGGACGGCCGTACAGCAATGGTCAGCAACAGTGGCGACGGGACGTTACGTCCACGAGGGTTGGACGAGGGTATGTAACGTTATAATGTAACAAGGGTTACATTAGTAACCGAGACGTTCCCTTTCACTCGTTCTACGTAACGTCGACGGTACAACGTAATTGGGATCCCTTGGAAAGCGCCATGGTTGCTGCCACAACCAGCGCCCTACGTAAGACTCTCAGACCCCCAACTGGCTGGGGCGGAAGGCCTGCGTAGAGGGAGTTCAACTGCTGTTCCGTTATACCCCACATAGTGGAACTCTTGAATAACACTGGGAAAGTGTGCCTTTCCAGGGGAGAGGGACGCTGCGGAAGCCACATCCTGCCCGAAGGGAGGTACCATGTGAAGAATACACATATGGACTGGCCGGTTAGGGGCAGTGCAACATATGGAATGTCACTGGGGTGGCTCCAGCCTGAGAAGGGGGAGACAACACCGGACAGTGACGGCAGAGCAGTCTCTGCCAAGGAAAAGACACGGGCTCACCGCAGGGAGCTGATCGTGGAAGAATACGCATATGGGATCACCACATATGGAACCCAGCCTAGTACAAGTTACGCGTAGCATACGAGCAGTAGGCCTGGCGTCGAACACTGCGCAACGTCCGACTGCCGAAGGGGTGCAGAGGAACTCTACAGGGTTCGCCTGAGTGGGGAACTCGAAAGGAGCAAAAAGTGCATGTATCCGTTCCAGTGGAAGGGAGTGGCGCAGCAAGCCAACACTAGAGCGGGAACTTCGGTGTTACCGGCTGGTAGAAGCAAGCACACAGGAAAAAAACAGTTCAACACACAGGCTATAAAACCTAGCAAACGTATTAGGTCTCGCCCATCCCTCAGCTCTACAGATGTCTGTCAGCAAGGCGCCGTTTGCCAGCGCCCAGGAAGAAGCGACACCCCTAGTGGAGTGGGCTCTCAACCCGGGCGGGCATGGTATGCCTTGAGCTTCGTAAGACAAGGCGATGGCATCCACTATCCAGTGGCCCATCCTCTGCTTGGAGACAGCCTTTCCCTTCTGCTGGCCTCCGTAACAGACGAAGAGCTGATCTGAGGTCCTGAGGCTTTGTCAACGTACAGACGCAGAGCGTGAACGGGACAGAGAAAAGCCAGGGCTGGGTCTGCCTCCTCCGAAGGCAGCGCTTGCAGGTTCACTACCTGGTCCCGGAAGGGAGTGGTAGGAACCTTGGGCACGTATCCGGGCCAGGGTCTCAGAATCACGTGAGAGTTAGTCGAATTCTAGGCATGATTCGTCGACCGAAAATGCATGCAGGTCCCCTACCCTCTTGATAGAGGCCAATGCAACCAGGAGTACTGTTTTACAGGACAGAATTTTTAACTCCGCTGACTGAAAAGGCTCAAAGGGTGGTCTCTGAAGTGCAGAAAGGACTAGATACAAATCCCAAGAGGGTATAGAGAGCGGGCGAGGTGGATTTAATCACCTCACCCCCCTCAGGACCCTGACCATCAGGTCGTGCTTTCCCAGCGACTTACCTTCAACTGCATCGTGATGTGCGGAAATAGCAGAAACATACACTTTAATGGTGGAGGGTGTGGTGAGATCTGGTATTTATCTCACTTTCCTGATTAACCCCTAGTATCACTGTGTCTAGGCAGTCTTTTGCTGTCAGGTCAGTATAAAATTTATTCCCTCACTAGCTTGTTTTAATTTATACCAGCAAATCTAGGTGTAGTCCCTACACTCACGTGAAACAATAATAATCATTGACAACTAGACATATAGATCGAATTCATGCTTACCTTCCAGCAGAATCGTTCCTTGGACTTTGTTTGTCTGTGGTCTTGTCACTAGCTTATATAATGCTCTGTCTATAACTAATAGAACTATCCTTATCAGCTGAAGCAAGACTTTACAGTGATTGTATTTATGAAATAAAAGTTTATTTAAACAAAAGATAAAAATACTGGTTACACAACAATCAATAAAAGAAGCAAATCATCAAAAGGTTACAGGTTATAAACTTCATCTTATTCAATCTCAACAGGGCAGTCCTGAATGAGTGAATATTACAAAGGCTAATTACCTTATCAGCAGTTCAAGCGATAGAAGTAGAATTTTAACTTGTTCTCATCCGAGGTTTCTCAAGTTATGATAATACAACAGAGCAGTTCAAATAGAAAGAATTTTCAATTAGAAAATTAACTAGAAGAGAACTAATCTCTCACTAGGGATGCAAGTGACATCAAAATAAAAAATGCAGCAACTCAACAGTCAAAAAGCTGTCATATTTATACGGAACTGGGTTACATTGTTCCTATGCAGTTTCTTGGTTTTATTCCAGAGAAAATCAGTCTTATGACATTAACCTTCTATTACTTCATTCAAGGGGGTTTTGGGTGACAACACTGTCTCCCATATATGGGCATTCTTGCGTCCTTTCCGTCCTCTGCGCTTTGGATTCCTGTGTAAGTGTGTGCGTGAATAAGTATCTGAAAGTGTATTTGTAGGTCCAATATACCTATCAAAATTCACGCATCCTGCCACAAGGGAGACAGCCTTCGCCGCAAACCTTCTTGCAAGAAGGAAAGCACGGCTCTGATCGAGCAAGATTGGGAGTTCCTGGTGAGAAGAACACCACTCGATGAACAGGTTCCACTTCAACGCATAGAGGCGCCTCGTAGAGGGACCACCTTGGCGGCTGATGTACACAATGGTCGCAGTGCTGTCCGTACGGACCAGTACATGCTTGCCTAGTAGCGGCGTTTTGAAGCGTCTCGAGGTAGTTGATGTGCCAATGCAGTTGAGGCCCCGTCCACAGACCTTAAGCTGCATGCCCATTGTACGTGGCCCCCCAGCCGGTGCTGGAGGCATCCGTGGAGACCACAGAAAGCCTGGACACTTGTTCTAGGGGAACACCTGCCCGCAGGAACGAAGGGTCCGACCACAAGCTGAGAGTTTGGCGACAGTGCGGGGTCACTTGGACCTGGCACAAGCTGCTCTGCCATGCCCATCTCGGGACTCGATCGTGGAGTCAGTGTTGGAGCGGCCTCATATGAAGCAATCCGAGCGGCGTTAACGCCGTTAATGCCCCAGGAGCCTCTGAAACAGTGTCAGTGGTGCCGCTGTTCTGCGTCTGAGCGAGCTCATGCAGTTCAACACTGACTGGACACATGCCTCGGTGAGGCGCGCTGTCATGTTGATCGAGTCCAACTCCATGCCGAGAAAAGAGATCCTCTGCCCGGGAATGAGTTTGCTCTTCTCCCAGTTGACCTGAAGCCCTAGGTGGCTGAGGTGACTGAGCACCATGTCCCTGTGTTTGCCCAATTGCTCTCTCGACTGGGCCAGGATAAGCCAGTCGTCGAGGTAGTTGAGGATACGAACACCACGCTCGCACATGGAAGCAATGGCCGCCTCCGCGACTTTCGTGAAGAAATGGGGCGACAGGGCCAGCCCGAAGGGTAAGACTTTGTACTGATATGCCCGTACCTTGAACGCAAAGCGAAGAAACGGTCTGTGTCGAGGGAGAATAGAGACATGAAAGTACAACGTCCTTCAGGTCAATCGCTGCAAACCAATCTTGGGGACGGATGCACTTGAAAATGCGTTTCTGCATAAGCATCTTGAACGCAGCAGCGGTCCGCCGGGGCAGGATGTATTGGATTGCCTCCGTCTGCTTCTGGGCGGCCGAGAACTGTTGGGCAAAGCTCTCAACCGCATCGCCGAATAACCAAACCTGGGACAGAGGGCCATCCAGGAACCGATATTTATCGGTGTCCCTCATATTGGCCAGTTTGAGCCAAAGGTGACGCTCCTGGACCACCAAGGTGGACATCGCCTTACCGATGGAACCGTCCGGAGGGCGAGGTTAGTTGCCGCACAGAGCTCCCAGAGGAGCTCTGGGTCAGAACCGCCCTTGTGCATGTCCATGAGCGCCTGGGCCTGGCGGACCAGCAGGAGCGCCATGGCATGCAGGGCAGAAGCAGACTGTCCACAGGCCTTGTAAGCCTTCGCCATGAGACCGGACGAAACTTACAGGCCTCTGACCGGAGGCGTGGATTCCCCCACCAGGAGGAAGCGGACGCCGGACACAATTGCATCGCAACGGCATGCTCCACCGGCGGGACATCCACATACCCCTTGGCTGCTCCGCCGCCGAGGGTGGTGAGGAGGGAGGAGCCAGCAGGCTACAGCCTGGCACTATACGGTGCTGACCATAACCTGGTGAGCTCCTCGTGCACTTCCGAGAAGAAAGGCACCAGGGCCGAAGTAGGCCTATTCTGCGGGACAGAATAGACGCTAGATCGGGGCATAGGCGAGGGGACTGCACCTCCCTTGAGGTAAGCGAGTCTCGATCTTAACGCGGCCATAGTCATATTCCCACAGTGGGAACATGAACTATCCACAAAAGCTGCCTCAGCATGCTGAATGCCCAATCATGAGAGACAACTATTGTGGCCGTCTGCTTGGCGCCAGGGAACGACCGCACCCAAAAACGCACAAGCGAAATGACATCCTGAAAAGGACGCAGGGTTCGCTTATGTTGCTCTTTTGTGAAGAAGAAAAAGAAACAAAATAAGAAATATACTCCGATAAGAAAAACTATTTCCGCTATACTCTCACAGTGCCAAGGCACCCAGGGAATGGCCGCAGTGTACAGCAGTGCTGTAAACACTAGCAGGGAAACGCCCACCGATACCGACACAGAAATAAGCTTGCTGTGAAAACAGCAGTTGTGTGAGCTTAAGCTCGCGGCCACTCGCTGATCGCGCCATCACACCAACACTGAAGAGAGAGAGTCTTGAAAGAGTCTCCAACACAGTAGCAGTCTGTAGATTTCGGAAGACAAACAGAAGCTCGGCTCTGAAGTGAAAGACGATATGTGCTTCCTGTTTATACCTGCGGGGCGGGTGGCGGGGCGCGTGACGCCATTCACGCACGCCAATGTTCATTGGCTCGTTCTGTAGACACTCGAAGTTGATAGGGCTCCCTGAAGTGATCCCGATTACGTCGTCACGTCAACGTTACGTCGAACGTGAGCGACTGAAAGGGATTTGCTTTGCAAATGTGAAATAAAGTGCATAAAAAAAAACCTAGTGCACATTGCATTCCCAAAATACATGGTAAACTTTACAAAGATATAGTTTGTGAAAAGCAGCATTTATAATCAAGGCGCTCTGAGACACTGAAAACTGCATTCATTTGTTGCTCTTCAGCACAGCACTACTTATTTAATTAAATTGCAGCTTTTGATTTGATAATCAATCTATGCTATACTGCAATTTCAGTTTTATTCTTTTGCAGCCTCTTTTATTTATTTTCGTTATTTGCTTTTTGTATACCTTTAACCATTATACATTTTTGGTATAGGATCTTTGCCAAGTTTTTTGCTTGAATCCACAATATAAAACACACACACACACACGCACGCACGCACACATTTATATTCACCTGGCTTGGCTTGTGCCATCTGTCAACCTCCTGATTCCTGAAACGTGACTTTACGGAGGGATTATCTCTTCAGGCAGACGACCGCTGCCCGATCTCATAGTGCCAGCTCATATACCCACCACCCTTCTCATGTCTCAATCTGACCCTCAGTCATGCTCATACAGATGCCACTCCTGAAGCCAGGAGGAGCCTCCTCTGTCCTCACTATATCTGCTTGTGTCAGCTCTGTACCAACATCCATGCCAGTCCGTGTGGTGCCACCGTGCCAGGGTCATTCCTGCATTCGCCTTAATCCGGAGAGTATGTTCAGATGCCAGCTCCTCTAGACACTAATCTGTGATCTCATGTGTGAAGGGCGTTCAATTCACTGCCTGGGTAAACTGTGTAGAACATGCTCTCATCAAATTTCACTGAAAAAAAATCGAAAATAGGAAATAAGAAATTATATTTTACACAGTAGTGACATTTTGGGAGGAAAATCTGCTTAAAGGAGTAGTTCACTTTAAAATGAAAATTTGCCCACGATTTACTCACCCTCAAGCCATTCCATGTGTATATGACTTTCTTCTTTCAGACGAATACAATCAGAGTTATATTACAGTTTTTTCAAAAGGCTTACACACAATGTCTGAAACTATGGCTCCATTTCTTGAAAATCTACACTCAAAACCACAAAACACAAAAACAACATGTAAAACATCAGACATCTCTTGCAAAAGCAAACACTTCATTCAAAACTATTTTAACTTGTGTAGTAACTCTACACACAAACATCAAATGATTAGCCACATACACACGAAACTACACACAGATGTGAAAAATGTAAAACACTGTTATCTTGTGTCTTTTGCTTGTTCAGTGTGCAGTGGAGTTTGTTATAGCACTTCCCTGTACATGTATGCACAAATACACTGTATGTATAAACAATTGATGAATTTTACAGTTATTGAACTGAACTGAATCAACACTGAAGTGATGCTGAATAATGACACTATTGGCTTGTTAAAGCTGCTTTACAGCAGAATTTGAATTTGTTATATTGTGAATCTACTGCGAAACTATCTATATTGTAGCTTGTATGCATATTCCATATGTATACAGTATATACACACATTGAATAGGCATACAAGCCAAGTCAAAAAGTCAGAAAGTCAGCTTTATTTCTAAAGTGCTTTGTGTGTGTTTGTGTGTGTGTGTGTGTGTGTATGTATGTACTGTATGTATATGTATATACATATATACATATACTTCACGGGTTCACACTTACATACAATTAGAGGGAGTAAAGTTTAATGTGTATTTGGCGTGCTGTCCGGGGGGAGGGCTCCGAGCTCAGAGTTCGGCCCGAACCCAGAGTACTCCCCCCGTATGTAAATGGTTAGGGTTAGAAGGGGTGGTGGAGGGATGCTGCTAAACTGTCAACGAATTGAGGTGAGACTGCTGAATATATATACACCTCCTATCGTTGAATGCTGAGTGCCCTCCACTCGTGTTAATTATCTGAACGTGCTCCTCTCGAACTTTGTTAATAAAAATATCATATATATATATATATATATATATATATATATATATATATATATATATACATATACATATACATACTTATTTGTAAATATATATATACACTTAAATATACACTTGGATTCGATTTAAGTGTAAAGCGCAACTTATGAGAGTAATGTGACGTACTGCTGATATTTACGCTACGCCATGACGCACTACACTACTTCTTTGACATAACAAGTTGCGTAAGTTGCACTTTATACAAAAGTAGACTGCGTATGTCCGTTTGGCCAGAAGCTATCATTTTACTTTGTAACGTGTTAAATATGAATATATTTCTTACACAAACTCATCGCTTTGCTTCAGAAGGCCTTTATTAACCCCCCGGAGCCGTGTGGAGTTCTTTTAGAATGGATGGATGCACTTTTTTGAGCTTCAATCTGGTTGCAATCTACTGCCATTATAAAGCTCGGAAGCGTCAGGGAGTTTATTAACCTCTTAGCGTTCCTGCTAAATTTGCCTAAAAACAATAGTGTCATTATTCAGCTCAAGTCAGTGTTGAATTGTTATTTATTATAAAATGAGGTTGATTCAGGCTTTACAGAAGACAATAGAGTCATGTTCAATGTTGATACAAATCAGTTCAATAACAGTGTCGATTTTGTAAAATCGGTGGAAAGAGTATAGCATGAAAGAGTTCCATGACTGCATAACTAACTAAACTGTGGACCACAAAACCCCCAAAAATGTATAGGTTAATGAGACTGTATTTCTGCATACTTTTTTTTTTTTTTTTTTTTTTTTTAAGCTTAAGCAGATACAGGCATTAACAGTTAATGTTCCGAGAGCCTATCGTGATCTGCAGCTGCTCAGGACTAGATATATAGGATAAGTGGCATTAAGCGTCAGGAGGTTACAGTTTTTTTGCTAAGGAGGTGTTTGTTTAGTCTCTTCTTGAAGGCCTGAACATTCTTTGAGGTGATTTCACCTACTACAGTACAGGGGAGGCAGTTCCAAGTTGTTACAGCCGAATGAAGAAAACTCCTCCCCAAGCATTTGGTGTTGGACTTGGGGAGTTTTAGGGCATGACTTGGTCGTGCTCTCCGAGTGGTTCGGCAAAGGAGATCAGGTGGGGGTAGCAGAGCTTTGAGATCTTCTGGACAGTTTTCAGTGTGCATTTTGAAAAGCACAGTTGTTGCTGCAACAGTTCTACGATGGCTGAGCTGGCTGATTGCATATTTCCTTAGGGCAGTGTCCTCATCCTCCCCAATGATTTTCAGTGCCTTTTTCTGGATGTTGTCAAGCTGCCCAAGGGTGGTCTGTGATGCGTTCATCCAGGCAAGGCATGAGTACTCCATGGTACTCCTGACTTGTGCCTTGTAGACATTGGCCCTACCTTTGACATCAAGCTTGTTGGCCAACCTACGCAGAGCTCCAAGACGCTGTCCAGCACGCTTGCAGATGTTTGACAGGTGATTAGTCCATAACAACTTCTTATCGATACATAGTCCCAGAATATTCAACTGCTCAAAAAGGTCAATTCTGGTTGCCCCAAAAAAAAGGTCCGGGCAGGATGGAGGCCTCTTTCTCGACAGAACCATAGCCTTGCATTTGCTAGGCTCGAACGTGACCTTCCAGGTATCAGCCCACCTGCGAATATTCTCCAGGTCTTTATTTAGGGATGCTGCCACATTGGGACCATTAAGTGTCGTTACCGGTGCGTAAATGGTGGAATCATCCGCATATAGAAAAATGCTATTATCGCACTGTTCTACAACATCATCTATGAAGATGGAGAATAATAGCGGGCCGAGAATGGATCCCTGGGGCACCGAGGCGTTGATTGATTGAGGTGATGAGGACTGACCAGAGAGCACGACCTGGATGGACCTTCCTTCCAGGTAGTTCTGTAGCCAAGAATGTAATGGCCCAGTTATGCCTTTAGCAGAAAGCTTATCCAGAAGGCCGTTGTGCCAAACCTGGTCGAACGCTCCTTTAATGTCTAGTGCAACAATGTACACCTCACCTCCTTTGTCTAAGATGTTGTTCCACGTCTGCGACAAAACTGTAAGGAGGTCTGCTGTGCCGTGGTTCGGTTTAAATCCATACTGTTTATTAGAAATTAGTTTATGGCGGAAGAGGTAGCCCTGGAGCTGTTTATGAACTGAGGATTCCATCACTTTGCTAAGGACTGAGAGGAGGGATATGGGACGATAATTTGTTGGGTCTGATTTTGAGTCTCTTTTATGTATTGGTATCACTCTGGCGGTTTTCCATTGTTTGGGGAACACGCCATGTGAGAAGAGAAGTTGAAAGAGACGACTGAGGGGGCTGGCCAATTCTGCTGCACATTCTCTAAGGACTTTTGTTGGTATTTCATCAGGTCCCGTTGCTTTTGCTGGGTCAAGGTTGCGAAGAATATTTCTAATGTCTTTGGGTTTGAAGTGCACATAGGCAAAAGAGGATGTTGGTTGCTGGCACTGAGGCAACGATTGCGCAGATGCATCAAGCAAAGTACACTTCTCTGCAAAGGTTTGGCAGAAGATGTTAGCCTTTGCACTGGCACTGATGTGAGTGGTACCCCGGTGTTCAATGACAGGGATGTCTGTGAAACCACTTCTGCCTGAAAGTGAATTTACTATGCCCCACCATTTTTTTGAGCTTAGTGAGTTATCTGCAAGATCATTCCTCAATTTGGTGTAATACTCCCTTTTTGCCCTCTTTTCAGCTTGATTGAAAGCTGCTCTTGCCTTGAGGAACTTCCGTTTCATAGCCGGGTCATCGGAGGTCCGTATGTTGTGATAAAGCTTTCTTTTTCTCATGGCTAATCTTCTGCACTCTGCGTTGAACCAGGCTTTATCCCCGGGCTTTTTGGTGATGGTCTTGTTGGGAATATATAATGCCATGGCATCTCGCAGTATGGTGGTAAAGTTTGTGCAGATGATTTCAGGATCTTCATCCTTGAGAATACTGGGCCAGTTAATGTTAGTAAGGTACCCTCTCATTTCCCAGAAGTGAGCCTTGTCATATCTCCATACTGTTCTCTTGTATGGCTTATCTCTGAAGACTGGGATTTGTAGCTGTATTAAAACAGGGTTGTGGTCAGAGGATCCCATTTGTGCTAAGGTGGTAGTGGTTGCTGGTGTGTCTGAGAGAACTAGATCTAGAATATTATCTCCTCTAGTTGGTTCCCTGACAATCTGATCTAGTCCCAGACAGTTGGCGAGTTGTAAGGCTCGCCGTCCAGCAGTGTCTGTTATATTACTGCCCAGCCACTCGTGGTGGTGTACATTAAAGTCGCCTATGAGCATTACAGACTGTGCTCTATATTCGTCCATCACTGAGAATGTGTTCTTGTCAAGGTAGTCCAAGATATCACAAGAGGCACTTGGGGGGCGGTATATAGCACCTATCAGGAGTGTCCTGGTTTTCAGAGCAACAGTGAACCACATAAGCTCAAAGTCATCAGGGTCTCTAGCTGGATTGTGATAGATGGATATTCCTTCTAGACAGTATACTGCTATACCACCACCGTTTTTTCCAGTGCGGTCTCTGCGACAGTTGAGCGAGTAGCCAGGGATCTGGATGGAATCAGCCCCGTCTGGAGTGGTGGAGTCAAGGAAGGTCTCAACTATGATGACTATGGAGGGTTTCTTCACTGAGCAACAGTTGGCAAGATCCCCAATATTGGACCGTAGTCCTCTGATGTTCACTTCAAGGATAGTCAGTTCGGATTCGCTAATTCGTAATCGTGGTCCGTGCAGTGGTCGGCATTGGGTAATCCGATTGTTTCGAGGCTTTCTTTCTAGTTTTGTAGCAGAGGTTTGACGGCACAGGGGGAGCTAACCCCTGTGCCCATTGGTACACACCTGAGCAGTGCGGCAGGAATCAGTGCATACATGGCCTGATCCGAAAGCATCATGCCTAAGCAGAGGACTCATAACGGATCGGGCCCCAAGAAGGAGCCACTTGGCCAGGGACGGGGTGATCGCACTATTAGTGATCCCTACTACCCCTTGATCCCTACTACCCCACAATGCTTTCAGATCATACACACAGCGAGCCAAAATTATAAACACTACAGATCATTCGTTAGACACTACATCAAAAAATGGAGAACACTGAATCCAAAGCATGCAGTTACAGGAAAAAAAAGCATATTGTAACAAAGTAAACTAATTTTCCAATTACGTAAAAAAGTATAGTAATGACAACGTACAGTAGTAAGGTGAATAAATGGTATACTGTATGCACTGCAAGTGTAGTATTGTAATGGATATTGTATAGTAGGCCCATTGAATGTCTGTATATTCAGCTCTTGCACACTGTGAAAATACAGTGACCCAACTGCAAAAGCCAAAAAGGTTACAGTAAAAAACTCGAAATGAAAAGCATGTTATAGTCACTCAGAAGAGTTGTGCCACTGCAGAATCAAGGTCAATGAGAGATTGATTCTGCTTCAGCATCATGTCTTCATGTTGGTCCGGCCGGAGGAGTTTCTCCACATTTCAGACAATTTCATCTCTGCAGGCAAAGAGAAAAACCCTAAAGCCAGATCCAGCCTTGACAACATTCTCCACACATGCTTTTCCTCGTCCTCATCCTCTTCCTGCTTGTTCACCACCTCTTTTACACATACTCTTCCTTCTCTCCCTCTTATATTGTTACCATCCATTATACTGGTATCAACATTCAGTGCAACATTTTGAGTCAATTTTGGGACTCTGAACTGACTTGTATTATGTACAGTTGGTTTGATCACATCATTAGAAATAAGTGTGAACAATTTTGAGTCGTTGTGTGTAAACGATAACAACTGTGTTGTAGTAGACATTTATTAGACAAATTGGTTTAGGCTTTTGAGAATTTGGTTCAGAGAATAGGATTTAGTGTTTTAGCAATTCAGAAAAACTGTTACAAAAGAAAAAGAAAATCTTAATGATCTCAGTGATACTAAAATAACTCTTGATAGAAATACACACCACAACAGGAAGCTCTGCTTTATAGAGAAATAACCTCTAGTTGAGTTCGGTTGAGAAGGCTTTTGCTGTAAATGTAGGGTGTGTCAATCACTCCGGAAGCACATATGAAAGACAACCCTTGATTCAAAACACCAAAACCACAAAGACGCAGAGCACTGGTGTTATTCTAACACCTTCAGAACAAACATGAATGTTCAGAGTTGCTTATGAAAAAGCACACTACCTCCCTTCCTCTTTGACCTCTTCCACTCAGTTTTCTGTTTGAAGTGTTAAACCACCAAACAAGGTCATTGAGTTTGACTTGTATTTCTTAAAGTTTATCTGACGTGACTATCAAGGAGGGACTTTTTTTTACCTATTAAGTATTATATGAGGCTTCTGAGTTGAAGTACATCACACATAGCAAATCAACTACTTGATGTTTATATCGTCACAAAATGTAAACTATATTATCACCCAGAGATACATTAAAAGTTGGTAATATAAACACAAATTACCCACACACATGCAGTACAGTCATGTAAACCAAAATTTACTATATGCTAAATTGTGAATGTATCATTGCAAAATGTAAACTTCTTATTGCCCAGCTCTTTATATTTGGATTAATAGATCTAACTTTATCTTCATCTGCATAATATATTAACATTAAGCAATACTGTACTATATAGCAAATCTCAATTGCTTGATTGCTTATATCATATATTATCGCCCAGTTCTAATCTTCTAAATGTGACTAAGAAGTTATCAAGATACTCATTAACATAACACAATATGTATTGTGAAAACCACTATACAAACAAATACGTTTTTGACTTGACGATCTTCCCTAAAAAGACCCGAGAAACAAGCGCAGAGGCAAAATCGTTCTTTTTTGTTGTTGAATTTAAGACTGATTTAGTGATTTACTGACACCACACAATGTGCAAAAAGCATTCTTGGTTCTGACACACAACAGGAATATTTCTACCACTTGCTGTGAGTTTCATCAGCTATGTAGTTAGACATTCCTGCAAGTGTTCTTGAGTCAGGAGATTTTGGGCCTCCAGGGGCTGTTCTGGAAGCGTTCATGCCCAGTTTGACATGCAGGTCAGAAACTTAATCAACAGCCTATTGCATTAATCAGCATTGATTTCGATTAATCATCTGACTGAAAGAAAATTTATTTTTATTTTTTTAGAACTATTATGTTAGACTATTATAAAATTAATATAAGCGTTGGTTTAAACACATTAAAAATCATCCCTTAAGATTGTGTTTTTTTTTTTTTTGGCCTGTGTTATAAGACCTTGATTTAAAGGGGTCATGAATTGAGAAATTACATTTTCCTTGATCTTTCAACATAAAAGAGGTTATTGAACTATAAATATATCCTGTAATTTTCAGAACTCAAAAATGAAAGCTTTAGCATAAGTTCTGCCGGGAAGACTCAATTGTTACGTCACTTATTACCTTCTCATCTATCCAACTGTGTTCTAATACTTGTGGTATAAAAGATCGGTACTTACACATGTCTGAGTTCGCAGATGCTGACGTTTTTATTCACCTCCATCCTCCCCACCACCACCAAGATGGTCCCTTCCCCTCGATCCTCCCCACCAGCACCAGAATGGTCCCTTCTCATACCTCCCGGGGGGTCGGCTGCGCCCCTGCCTTCGTCTTCAGGCAGGAAATGCAGAGTCCGGACCCTCGGATTGCGAGCTACGGACGGGGCCTATGCCAAAGAACTTTATATCATAATATTGCTTGCTGGGCTGTTAGTAAATGTATAATTGTTACAGTATTTATTCTCCTGAGTCTTTCTGGTAGAACTTCATTGTTAGTCGCAAATTGAATTTCATTGTTTGTTTTGTCACATTATTACGTCATAGTGCGACGAAAGACCTCCTCTGCAGAAGAAAATCAACGCCTATTTCTACATCATTGCTTCTTCAGCCCCTTCCACCGATTGACACGTCATGTAGTAGTAAATGCAAACACAGGATTACTCCAGCAACAAAATGACAGAGATACCTCTGAGGATTACAAAACGTTTTGAAGTGCCAAGTTGTGGAAAAACAGTCTTTGCAGTGCCATCGTTGTTATCCTAAGCCTGAATAGACTTTATATATATTTTTTAAATTCCAGTCAGATCAACACAGGCTTTTCAGAGAGACTGAAAATAAAATATGATGCAGTGCCAACTATATTGGATCCGACAGCAATGTCGCAACTCACAAGTTTGAGTAACAATATTTTTACCATGTGTCACTATTGCTTTGTCTGTTACAGATCGTTTGATATTTGAGTATTTATACTGTCAAACTGAATAGTTGTGATATGCTGCTGTGATTTGCTATTCTTTCCTTTGCTTCGGCATTTATGAGCTCAATGTGCTGGATTATAGGATACGGAATAAAGCACCTAGAGACTGCTGCTGTTGTTATTGTTTTGATCTAAGCCATTCTCTGTAATACTGAATAAAAGCTACAGTGAGCGACATTTTCTGTTTTTTGTCATCGGACAGCACGGGTACGTCTCAAAGATGTCTGCTAAAGAGCAATTAATCTGGAAAACATCTGTTAAACATCTTAGAAAAAGCAGTTTTACATACATTTTAAAGCATAAACATCTTCTAAATGTCTATTTAACATATGACAGGAAACATCTTAGAGACATATTGCAGATGAGCAAACACTCTATACATACATCTTGCAGATGTAAATCCAGACATCAAATAGACATCTCTGTGATGTACGTGTGCTATCAGATAAGATATTACAATGTATTTAATTTTATTTAAAACGGGACACTGCAAATGACAATGTGTACGTAGACTGCAGTTTCAGTTATTTTCATTTTTTGGACCCTAGATTTTTGCAACAGCGCCACCTAGCCAATTCTACTCCAAAAGAGGAAACCTGATTAAAACTGGCAAAGACTAGATCCAAGGAAATGATTCATTTTTTATTATCTGTCAGCCTTATTTGGAACGTAACAGCGGGCGCAGCCATTTTAATCTTATGTGCGAGGCTTTCGGGTGTCAGCAGTCTCCAGTTATTATTTAGCTGTGCAAAAACAATTAATTGTGCTGCTGGATGTTGTAAACTGGTATTTGTTTTCAAATTATTTTATTTTTATTAACATACCAATAAACACTAGTTTGTAGTGCAATTGTTTTACCATTTACTGCATTTAAGTTTGTCACACATCGGACGTAAAGCGCCAAGCTGTGCTGCAGCTAATGAATCGAAGTCTCTCACATACACAGAAAGTAGTCTCTTTCCAAGAAAACTGAATATAAATGTATAAATTAGGCTAAATATTTCAAGAGGGTTACCAATGGGTATGTTTAGGGTTAGGTGTTGGTTAGGACAATATATCAATACATTTTTTATAATTAAACAACTAAATCGGCTAGGTGGAGAGGAGAGAGAGTGATAGAGCCGATTGAAAGCATGGGGAATATTATAAGGAGACCATGACTGATAAAGGCCAATGGAGGGAATTTGGTCGTACTCTTTTTACGAGAAGTACCATGGGACTTTTAACGACCACAGAGAGTCAGGACCTCAGTTTAACGTCTCATCTGAAGGATGGTGCTTGTTACAGTATAGTTTCCCCGTCACTAGGGCATTAGGACCCACAGGTTGAGCACCCCCTGCTGGCCTCACTAACACCTCTTCCAACAGCAACCTGGTTTTCCCAGGAGGTCTCCCATCGGGTACTAACCAGGCTCAACCCTGCTTAGCTTCAGTGGGCAACCAGTCTTGGGCTACAGGGTGATATGGCTGCAAAAAAGGGTCCTGAAACAGCAGCCCAAAAAGAGATGGTAAAAAACAGGAAAATAGCCTATTGCATCTAAATTAGGATGTTTTTTATGTTAAAATCTTGATAACATTATAAGTGGACCTCAGAGAACATTTTAAATTAAAGAAAAATACAGTTCATGACCCCTTTAAACATCATCATTTTGGTCCTTGTTTATATTAGGTGTCTTTAACTACTTAAGCCAAAAAAACATGGGTAAGGTTAGGGACAGGTGGTTTGGCAAGGTTTAAGGGTGGGTTAAGGGGTAAGTGAAAGGTCGACAGTGTAATTATAGATGCATTTACAGATGCCATTGCATGCAGGTTTTTTATGCTTTTTATGTTAGTACATAGTAATGAAAGACACTTAATATAAAGTGGGTCCAATATGTACTAATTTTGATATTAAGCCATGACTCACAATTTGTGCACGGCCATGTTACTGCACAATATTTCAAAAATGTTGCACTTTCCACTACTACACACTTTGTGAATAGTAAAGCACTTCACTGGGAAGTACTATATGGTTTTACTGCAGCATATTCATTCAGTGCAGATCATACCATATCTACCATTCACTGACATTTATCCACAATCCATCCATGGTATATAACGCCAGCACATGGAGAGCATCAAGATGGTGACATGGATTGTGGATTAAATGTATAAATTATGAATATCATTGCTAAACAACTTCTGAGCTTCTGATAGGTCTGCATTGAAAAGTTAATACGCTGTTGTTAAAAAATCTATTTGTCTGGGAGGTTTAAATAGGATTTTTGTGTGACTGCTGTGCTTTATTCCTCTGCCTTGCATCTCTCTCTAATATTTCTTTTTTTACAGGCTACCATTTCCACTAAATTAGTGCCCAGGGTTTTAATTGTAGTTTACGAAGACCATTTATTGGTGTACAAATAGAGGTTGCATGTGCCTGTTTGTGTCTGAATGTTTGTGTTTTAACAATTTTGGGCCTCGCCCAGCCTTCCTGTGGTGGTTGATGTTTTTCCACAGTATTTGTAATTTTTTCACCATATGAGTTGCTGCCTCTCAACATCCAGCCGCTGTTTTTATAGTGAATTAGCACTTCAAACCCCAAAACCAGACTTCAACTGTGTGACTGTGTGACTAGAGCCTAGTGCTATATTGCAGTATTAAGTCAAACATTTGCAGTTAAACACTTCTGTATACTGTATTATACTAAGTTAAATTTGAGATGTATTGCAGCACAGGACAGGTATAACTATTTATAACTAATAAGGTCAAATTTGTCAAGACAACCATTGTAGATTTAAAACAGCTTAAAAAGTCAAAGTATATCATGGTATAACCACGACAGTCAGAATGTCCAAAAAATTGTATTGCATGGTAATTTCTAAAATTAATGATAATACCATGGTATGTTTTTGTTAGCATTATGTTCATTAAAATGGTCAAAATTTTAATAATCATTCTAATTCTATGAGAATAGGAAAGTCCATTCCACAACTATAACAAAAACGACACAGAGGATTGATATCGTTGGATTTACTTTCACAATTTTTTTGTGTTTAAAATCTTGTCAGCCAAAGAGAATCCACAAGACTAAAGAGATTGAGCATTTAAAGCAGCTGACGAAAAAAAAAATGCAGTGTGCACTTAGAATAAACAGAATGTTAACGTTCGCTTGTGTGGACTATAATATCATCAAAGTTATCTTTGTTAGTGTTAACTGCCTTAAGTTATGATTTAATGACTTAATTCTATTATAGAAACAGCTTCTATGTCTGTGACATCACAGCTGGAACAACAACATACATGACAATGATAATCTCAAGTACTGTTTATGTGTTTTATATAATGTTAAAATAACTTAATGTGAGTTTGAATATCATTATCATCAGGGGTTGACATTAGCACCTACCAACACGCCAAATGCGGGTGGATTTCAGCAATGGCGTGTAACACAGTCCCTCCAAGACAATTTGGCGGGCTGAATTTTATGTATAGTACATACATTTTTCAATTGTATTCTTTTAAAAAGGCCTCTGAAATAATAAACTAAGTGCAATGTAGTGTTTTCAAAAATATAGATTTATCGATACATATCGATACTAAAATATTTAAAATGCTTCCATGCTCATTTTCCGCAGAATAGATTCTCGATACCAGCTGCGCTTTCTCGCTCTCTCATGATCTCTCCGACAGTGAGTTGACACACAAACCTGCCTCCCCTCATTCACTCGATTAATTTGCTCCAGATGAATATGGTTGGTGTTACAGGGTTTACATTTTCGGCGTGAGATTGCATGTATTGCGCATCATTTTACTCATTCCCATGTACATAAAGACGAACAGAATACACACAAAATAATGTCAAAATGCCAGTCTTGCCAAGTATTCACGTAAACACAGTCAGTTATGTTTTACTGTAAGTGAGCGAACAGTTGAGAAAGAAAACGCATGTGTAACAGTATATTGGATCTGTGTGTCATGTGTTAAAGTGACAGCAGCCTATATACCTATACCTGTTGCCAAATTACAAGATAATATTACAAATATCTATATGGCAGTCTTTCCCCATGGTATCACAACTGGTCAAAATAGTGGCCAGTGAAAATACTGAGTGGCTGGTGAGCAAAAAAGTTAGTTTCAAGCCCTGATATTCATCAAACTTTCCCTCTTCATGCGTCTCTCTTTCTCTGTCAAGCAGGCCCATCTTTCCCTCAGTGCCCCACTCTTCTCTCTGCCCTCCTAGAGGCTTCTGGGACCCTGGAGGTTAATTAATAGTTAATTAGATTTGCTGAGATTGATTAGTGATTTTGTCTTGCCGCTGTTGCTGCACATCATTGCCTCCTGCAGAGACATCATTAATGTGTCTTAACTCCTTAGGCTGTCTGATTACACACACACACACACACACACACACACACACACACACACACACACACACACACACACACACACACACACACTGCCCTTGGAGGGCAATGGCACTCTCAAGAACAGGCTCTCCAAAATATCCCAGAGGGAGAGAGAAAAAAAGACAGATATTACAAAAGGGGAAAAACAAGAACAAAGGAGAAAGAGTGAGGCAGTTACTCTAGTGAGCAGCCCGTAGAGTCAACATTTTAAGCAGATGCGATTCAATAAAAACATTTTTATATGTTTTATATATTTTACCCAATATTTTTGTGCTATGTATTTATGATTATTACAATATTGTGACATTAATTTTAGCAACATGCTAATATAACGGACGTAGTCCACATGCTGTGCTTGTAAACCTCACTCCCCTGGCCTCAAGAGGTGCACTAGAAACTGATGCTAGACTGACGCGCCCGCCTCCAATGCCGGAGACTCCAGTTCGAATCCCTCTCAGAGTGGGTCGAGTACTGGTTGCACTGACGCCAACTTCTTCAAAAAATAACGTCACATGCAGCATGTTGATTGTGTCAGATCTGCATTTGTGTCTTGTGCTCTGTGGGACTTTTATATTATAGTTTCTCTGTGCTAGTTTCTGTGTTCTTTCCTGTTTCCTGTGGCCAGGTTGTAGTTTTGTAGTTTTAAACATTTTCATTAGTCTTTTCCAGGTGTGTCAGTTTCGTTGTTTGATGTCATGCAGGTGTCTGCGGTTCCCTGTGTTTGTTTTTTCTCAGTGTTATTTTGTTTCTGATTTATGTTATAATTGTTTATTTTCATTAAAATCTACCTGCATTTGGATCCCTCATCTCTGCCTGCCTATTACGCGTCTCCGTCAAGGAGATCGTTGCATTGAGGATTATGCTCTGGATTTTATTGAGTTGGCTAATTTGAGCAACATGAGCAAGGAATGCCTGATGACATTCTTTCGGGGAGGTCTGTCTGAACCGCTCAGCTCACTCATGCCGTTTTGGGACCTTAACTGGAAACTGGAGCATTACATCTATCTTGCACTGTAGTTGAGCGGCTCTGCAATTACTGTGGGAGTCGTGGAGGAGTAACGCGGCTTTCCCACAGTAGCTCTCACCCTAGAGTCTCGTCCCGTCATGGCCGCCGGGCCAGAGCTTCCAGCCATCATGGCCGCCAAGTTAGAGTTTCCAGTTGACATGATCGTTGCCGATGAAGACATTAGGGCGGTCCATAGGTATTTGAGACTGGAAGACTGGAAGACATGACGCTTTGTTCGGTGCGAGCAGCTGGCGTCTCTGCGGTGGGGTCAAGTCTGGGGGTTTCAGCCAAGATGGCCACCACGCCCAAGCCCTCGGTCAAGATGGCTGCCTAAGTGGGCCCCGCTGCGAAAGAAGTGAGGGGGGAACACCCCCCAACAAAACAGATGTTCAAAACAATTTTTTTCTTGGTTATGTGAAAATGAAATGAACATTCAATTTCTATCATTTTGCAAACATAATCAAGGTCAAGGTAGCATTTATTGTCTCCCTTAGGAGAAATTTGTTGGGAACGTTACATCTGAAACTAGTAACAACTTAAAAATGTTAGGCAAATCTAACAAAACATTTCATGTAAAAATGCTCTATGAATGATGTATAAATAATGTTTTTGTTCTAACTTTTTCAGAACATTATTATAGACCAGATAACTTTGAACGAATGGTTTATTAACGTTACTGGAAGAACGTCTGTTTATAACTTTGAGAGAACCTTGCCACGTTAGCTAATGTTCTGAGAACGTTCCCTGTTAGCTGGGTACACTCTTTCGTATGTATGATATAACGTATGTAAACATACACACTGCACTGCACATTTGTGCAGGGTCTTTTTCAATTCAGCTGGGATAATAGTCAGATTTAAGCATTTACATGCTTATTTTTTATGTTGATTGAATTGAGGTGTTTACATGAAGGCTTATCAATTGGATTATAAACAGATTATTGGGGACACGTAATCTTAGCTAATATACATAGCAATGCAGCTTAACTCTGTAGGGTGGCATTCACAACCATCTCTTTCAACTGTTTTAACACATTTGAGGAAGGACATCCACAATGTCAACACTAAGAGCCAGTTTATCATTTACCCGTGTTTCAGAGAGCTTTCACGACATTGCAGGATTCAATTAAAATTTTCACAGTTTTACAGAACATGAGAAGTCACCCGTGCTGCCCTCACACTTTTGAAGATGGCCGTGCGAAAAGTGCGATGGTAACACAAGACTTCTCTTACTTTCACAGCTCACAGTAATGTCTTCTCATAGGACACAACACTTTTCAGGCCTCATTATGCTATGTAAGTTAAAGTTCAGTATATACAATTTTGTAATCATTCACATTAGAGCAGAGACATTTTAAAAACACAATTAAAACACAATTAACACTCCGGCTTTCCGTGTTTTCACTGTTTTATGGTAGGGGGTGCTATGACATATCTTCTGAAAGAGTAGAGAATCCCCTGATCAAAATACATGTGAAGAAGTCATCTGCGGTTTTCCAGCGTAATTATGCTACTTTTAAGTTGTTTCCACGGGCCATTTGTTTTTTCAGAGGGTTAATTTCCACCCCTGTATGTACGATTTTGCTGCTCCAACACCCCCAAACCCCCCCCCAGATGTACAAATTCAGTGAAGAATTCGGCCGCCCGATGGAGAAAATCGCATTGGGCTATTTATTTTTTATTTTTTGGGGGGGCTAGATTTAAATTATGCCGATTTTACTTTTCCATGAAATAAGGCCCTTTCACAAGGACAGTAACTAATATTTGAAATATGGAAATATTATGAAATATAATGAAATATTTTTTCAAAGTTGTAATTAAAGCAAGGAGTAAGTTTTAAAGGGGTGGTATAATGCCCTTTTCACAAGATGTAAAATAAGTCTCTGATGTCCCCAGAATGTGTATGTGAAGTTTTAGCTCAAATTACCCCACAGATATCTTTATTTAGCATGTTAAAATGATCACTTTTTGAGGGTGAGCAAAAAACGTTTTTGTGTCTGTCCCTTTAAATGCAAATGAGCTGCTGCTCCCGTCACAGAGGGCGGAGCTTCAAGAGCTTGTGTCCTGAAAATTTCAAAAACATTTAGCCTTTTATGTTCCAACCGGTGTCAGACAAAAATGGAGTGGCTCAAGAAGAAGTTTTGTAGACAACATTTCTGAATGGTTAGTTGATGAATTTATGTAGCTTATGTGTAGTTACCTTCTAGTCATTGATTAGCATATTCTGTCATGATAATCTATAAATCGTGTTCCCGGGGGCGGGGTTTATGTAAATTTTAGGGTTGGTGATGTCACTAACCCGGGAGGAATGCCGTGTAGTCCCTACCAGCCGTTTGTTGTAGTCCTTAAAAAGCAATTTCTTTAAAAGAAAATATCTCCCTTTGCTTTGAACTTTGAGCGTTGTGACTTTGCAGATGTTGTTTATGCTCAAACAGCAACATTACACAACTAAAGTTAAAAAAGTGAAATCACAATCAACCACCCCTTTAAAAGAAATTGCTATTTCAGTCTTTCTACTTCAAAGGTTCACATTTAATTCCATGTGTTACTTGATGTTTCTTTGTAATTATTTGTGAAATTTACTAGCAATTTCTGCGTGAATATTGTGAAAAAAGTAAATCCTACAACAAATTTATTTCTGTGTATAACTACAGAATAAATGTGTTAACAATCGTTCTAATTCTATGAGAATAGAAATAGAAATAGAAATAGATTTTTTTTATGAACGATAATAACATTGACAGCCAATCAGAATCCACTCAAGCTTTCTAATTCTAATTAAAAACGTTTGACATGGCAATCTTTCATCAACATGCAATGACATTGTCTCCCTCTGAATATCAATAACATTTCAAAAATTACATTTGTAATTAATACTGTTTCATAATAATTATACAAATTAATAATAATCATTAAAAAAACATTTGTAATCAATTTTCTTTTTCATATATTTATAAAATATACACAAATTCAGAACATTCGTAATATATATTTAAATACATGATGACAGATATTCTTTATTTATTTTTCTATAAAAAATGATTAATATTTTGCTGCCAATTTACCTGTAGCCTACCTATTTTGAAAGTATATATTTTCAGTTTGAAACATTTATTTTGTTTGTAAATAAATTATAGCAATATAACATTGGCAAAACAGGTCCTAAAGAGTACTAGTCCATTCACAACAATAACAGAAACTATAACAGTTACTAAAGCTATAATGTATAGCTAATAACTAATATAGTTGTTCTAATTCAACTGTAACAATAACAACGCAGAGGAACAATATCATTGTAATAACGTTCAGAACGATTTATTTCCAGCTGATGAATGTTTAAAACAGCCTTGACAGCCAATCAGAAGCTGACTTTAAAGAGCTCGAGCATTTAAAGAGGAAGACGACAAAACTGCAGTGTGCCCTTATATTAAACAGAATGTTATCATGCATTGGTGTGGACAATAATATAGTTATCATTATACACATCTTTATAGTTATTGTTCTTGGTGTGAACAGACCTTTACACTGATGGAGGGCCTTTATATCTAGAGACCAGAATATCTGTGATTGATCACAAAATGTGATTTGGCAAGTGAAGCATCGGTTAAAAATCAACCAATTTTTTTTTCTTTATGGGCCATCTCCTGGATACAGCCCTTGCAAGCCTCTCACTTACAGAAGTTTAAGAGCATGAGTATATCTGTCTGTTGCTGTTTACATCCTAACACAAAAGGTCGAACCCGTTAGAGTAGAAACAGGTCGCACAGGTCTGTGTTTTTTCCTCTTGGCTGAGCGCCCCAGTGCATCTGTCCACACTCACTATTGTGCTGTTTTCCGTCTACAGTCTCTGCAACATGAGAATAGACAGTCTCTCCCAGCGAGAGGTTCTGTTTCACCGCTCTCCTCTCTGCGATATGAGACCACCAGCTGTTTAGCGCTGCTTATAAAGCAGGACTGCACTTCTTTATGGGCTAGAGGAGAGTGCTGGAATAGATCTGAGGAAGGTGTGTGTGTCAGAGAGAGAGAGAGAGAGAGAGAGAGAGAGAGAGAGAGAGAGAGAGGATCAAACTCTAATCTTTCTTGGCATTCTGTTGCTTGTTACACCCATCCATGTCTACACACACACATAGTAACACACTTACTCCCACATCATCGTGCATCACACAATGCTTTCCCCTAGGCAAGAGTATGTAAGGCGTTATGGGTACGTTCCAGTTACCCAAAGTGGCTATTGGGCCATTTTACACTCAATAGGCAGCTGTATGCAAATAAAAATCAATACAATGTTAACTTTACATGTTCCTGGTCTTATTTAGCATGATTATTATTCAAAATAAGAAAAAGTTTGATTTGGCAGTATTTCATTAAAATGCAATGACTTTGTCTGCTTCTGAAATTGGATTTACTTTAACATTTTGAAAATTACATGTTTTTTTCATATGTAGTATGTAATTCATATATGTTTGTCATCAGGGAAATATATTGCTAAATTATCAAAAAATATATATTTATATAAATATATATAAATATATATAATACATTTGTCTTTTTTATAAAGATTATTAATATTGTTGCTAATTTACTTTTACCAAACTCTATATGTACTAAAGTACATATTGAATTACAGTATATTTTAACATTTTAAAGAATATATTTTAAGCTTGGTCATTTGGAAACATTTATTTATTTTAATTATGCTGTTTATGCACTAAGATAAATCATCAATCATAAATTCAGAAATTATGGCAATATATTCACTACTGGTCAAAAGTGTAATAATTATGTAACATTCAGTTTCGTTTTCCTGGACTCTTAGTTTGTAACTCATTGTTTCATGTATCTCCGTTCTGTTTCCATGGTTTTTAAACATGTTTTCATTTGTTGTCATCATTGTTTGATTGGTTGGATTCACCTGTTCCTTGTTTAGCTGTTTGGGTTCTCTCTGTATATATAGCATTCAGTTTAAGTTGTCCATTTTTCCGTTCTCATCTGTGTTTAGCTGGTTGTGATACTCCTGCGTTCTTGTAATTCTCCTGTGCTCCTGCATGTTTTTGTTTTGTCGGAATTGTTAATAAAAGTGACTCCTGCAATTCTGCCTGTACTCTTTTGTTGCAACCAGCGTGCATTACAAATCAAGATTTGTAAAAGTTGTAAAAATAAGTTTCTACGGCTCACAAAGGCTGCATTTATTTAATCAAAAATACAGTAAAAACAATAATATTGTGAAATATTATTCCAATTTAGAATAACTGTTTTATATGTGAATTATTTATTCCTGTGATGACAAAGCTGAATTTTTAGCAGCCATTACCGAAGTCGTCTGTGACATTACCGTGTCACATGAGCCTAAAGAATTATAATTTTTTTTACAATATGGGGAAGGTCAATAGAATGGAAACCCTGTGAATTTTAACACCGCTTACATGTGTGACTTTTCCTGGAGTCTGCAAAACTAAATGATTACGTCTCATAATAAAAACCCTCAATCCAGAAAGCAGCTTGGCTGGCATGACTCTAGTAGTGTGTTGAACAACTGCTTCACAGAGCACAGAGCCAAGACGAGTGAGCGAGCAGGGAATGGGGTCACTTGAGTTTGTTGCTTGCAGGATATCTATCAGCTCCATGTCTCCACCCCTCGAGCAGTGACGCTATTAGTTTACCCCTCTCAACCTCTACAGTCCCCCTCTTTCTCAGCACTCAAATCTTTTACCACATGGCTGAAAATCATTACAAAACCTAAGTGCTCATTTGACCTGATTCTTTTCAAAACAGACAGAATGTCTCCCAAGAATTTAATTATCCATTCTAAGAAATACTGAAGCAGAGTTGTTTTGCCATCTGACTAACACACATTTCAAAAACATTGTGAATTTTTTATCATGTTTAAGAATTGGAAATACATTTTTAAATCAAATTTTCATTTGAGGAAACAGAAGTTTTTTCAATTTCATTTTTAGTATGAACAGCCCATATGAACTTTTATACAACATATGGATATTTGCATAAAAAGTAAATGGTATTACTAATCCATATTTGAAGTGCCAACTATAGAAATCAGTTGGTTTTGTTAATTTATATTTTGTTAGTGAACTTAGAGAAACATGTCCAATACATACAAAAATGTACCATTAAATTGGCAGAACTAGTCCAAATTGATAATGTTTGTCATAAAACTTGGTGTCAACCTAAAATAATTACTGTAGTTCAGTAAATATTTCTTCCTGACATTTCACTTCAAATTGAATATCCCATGGATTCCCAAATGTGAAACTCAATAATCATTTGAGAAATTGATACATAATCCAGGAAATCAATAAAACAACTGAGAAATCGGGATGGATTTTAGAAAACACAAATCAGACATTAGGGAAGAAAATACAGAAAGAGAAACCTTGTCATCTGCCTCTCATCTGATTGTCACTTCATCTGACATGTAGGCTATGAATTATTCAGAATTACCCAGTATAATGAGTATGATTCAATGTCTACAATAACAGATCAGCCTGTTCTGTTCTCTAGCACTATCTTTCATGCTTCAAACAAATACTTCAAGCATTTTTACGTTTATAATGTGCACCAGAAATAATAGCTCTGTTTTATACTCTACTGTAGACTATCTAGACAGCATCATAGGCGAGCTTCCAATACAAAAACATTTGTAAGCCGAAAAAAAGATGCTATCTCATAAGATACTTTATTTTATTTTTACAAAAGCTAAGCCAGCGTGTATTTGCAGATGATGCATTTGCACAGAACATTCAGTATTATAAAGGACTCTTTTCTCAAGGATGCACCATTATCTAAAAACAGTTTTCATTAGGAAGTACTGTGAAGTACTGTCATTGACTGACAAGGCAACAAAGCAAGTCACAGTATAATTACAATGCATGAGCCTGTATCATATTTAAAATACTGTGTATGTGTCTGTGTATGGGGGTAAATAATGTGGAACAGGAATTGAATCTTAGTTTCTCCAACTGGTTACCTGGTATGATCACAGCAGGTGTTTCTGAACACCCTTGTTAATATCATGTTGGATGGTTTCTACTACAGGTCTCTGCCCAGACCTATTTTGGGAGTAACATTAGCCTACCCAATCAACATCCACAGAGCACAATTTCTGCTTCTCACAGCCAGAGATGTGACCCTCCCAAGAAAAACATTTTCGGTATCTTAGCTAACATGTTGGTGCCAAGTGGACAAATAAAGTATCAGTATCATGGATCATACAGTCTGAAGTCAGAATGGTGCCCAAGAGACGCCCTGCCCACCTTACTGTCCTCTTCCTAGAATGGACAAACTCTCCAGACCCTGGAAGAGAAGACAGTATATCACTCTTAATCAGTCCATTCCGACAGACGCCAACCTGTGTTGCCTTGCCATCAATCAGTGTGACCGCCTGTCTGTGATTGCATTAGAAGCAAGAGAAACCAACAGAGCGCACTATCTGTTTTATATACTGTATCACCCACAAATACGTGAGAAACTATAAGCTCCAGTTTGATTGGCCAGGTTAATGCAACTTCCAGGTGTACTTTTTGAGACCGCCTGGAAACAAAATCCATATTCACAAAGTACTAACCCAGGGGTCGGCAACCCAAAATGTTGAAAGAGCCATATTGGACCAAAAAAAACTAAAACAAATCTGTCTGGAGCCGCAAAAAATTAAAAGCCTTATATAAGCCTTATAATGAAGGCAACACATGCTGTAAGTGTCTATATTAGTTTTATTAGCCCCCTAGTATCAAAATGATAAGTAGGCTACAAATACATAATGAGCATTCATGATTAAATGTTTATTTTCCCTGCAGCGCATCCTGGAGAGAATGAAGCACCACGTGACTACTCTCCTGTATGATGATGCTTTAAGTTTAACTTCCATTATAATTTTAATGTATTATGTTTCGTTTTATTTATTCGTGTATTATTTTTACAACGTTGAAAAACTTGAACCCTTTTCACACATAAGTTTAAAATATTCTGGCTGTCCCCCCAGCGTGAGTTTTTCAAGGCGACCGTTATTTAGAATGTGTCACTTTATGGTTTCCATGGTGACGCGTCATTGCGTGTCACGTGACACACCGCAGCAACAACAGAGCTGAATGAATGATTATCTGCTTTTATGTCATTTTTCCTTTTTTATTCAAAATATTCACACATTTGTTAGACATGGCATGAAATATCTGATATTCCGATTGTCAAATATATGCAAGTGGAAGTGTTTTGTTGTTTAAACACTTTTTTAACGATCGCGTTAGTTGAGCTGTATGCGCGATGGGCGCCGCCATCTTAGTTTGTGCCGCAGACGCAGTTCAGAGAATCGGATCTGTTGGATTTACAACACGTGAATTGATCCACTTCTCCCGAAATACATAAAAGTAAGTGGCTGGTGAACTGGGAGAAGAATAAAGTAAACTTTAAAGTTACTTACACAATGTGTATCTGATATGAATAAAACGTGTCTAATTATAATTTAAAGGATTATTATTGCCTCTTCCTTTAACATCAGTGTGTATTTTACAAACTCTAAATGTATTGTTTTTTTAGTACTTATATGTCTGAAACCTAAAATAAACATTATGTGGTTGAAAACACTGAAAAGTTGTGATATATGACAGCTCTGAGCACGCCTGTCTCTGGCTCAGCGCCAGCCAACGCGCGAGAGCACATTTGAATTTAGCAGTTGATCACGTCATGCACTGACCGTTCTAATCACACCGATGTGATCGTACGTGCGAAAGGGTTAAGAATGTTTGTCATGTTTTTCCTCCTACAGAAATTATATTAAAACAAAAAATATTTTTTCCATTTTCATATTTTTGAAAAAGCTCCAGGGAGCCACTAGGGCGGCGCTTAAGAGCCGCATGCGGCTCTAGAGCCGCGGGTTGCCGACCCCTGTACTAACCTGATACAACAAGCACATTCATGGATGAACTAAATCACTGGATTTGCCACAGTTTGTTAGTTGTCAGGTTAGTTGCATTGATTATTTTAAATATTCTGCATTGTTTGCTTTGTTTGTTGTAAAATATCAGTACCTTTTACAGTACTGACTGTGATGGTGTGTTTCCACAGTTCCCTTTCGGAGTGGAACTCTATGCTGCATCATGACGTTGACACTATAGGAACGTTTTGCGTGAGCCGGTGTCTGAAGCATGTGTGATAAACGCCAATCTTGATTGGCTTCCGCAGTCAGGTGACGTCACAGTTTCGCCTGCAAGCTGTAAAAGGATGCCTAGAGAAAACGTCATCAGCTTTTTTGAGCAATTCCTTGCGGGTCATATACAACTCTAGTGCATCTTCCATTTCTTCCCGATCTCCATAATGAGGTGGTGAGGTCGTAGGAAAAGCTGTACTTGACTCGTGTTAACTCCCCTTCGGCAACCAGTTATTCAAACGTGAACCTGGCTGAACATGGGTCTATGAGTATGCCCTGGATCGAAGATTCGTTTGTGAGCTATCTTTCTCCCGGTGCGGCATCCTCATGGAAGGCTTCAGCATTGCCATCGAAGTCATGCCAGACTTCATCTAGGCTCGTTAGCAAGGCTTATGTGGTGGCAGGCCAGGCTGGTGGGGCTTTTCACTACAGGTTGGTGTTGCAAGCCTACCAGGCCGTCTTGTTAAAGGATCTCGTTCAAGGCGAGGTATTATCTCCAGACGCAGTCCTGAATTTCCGCCATGCGACAGACCTTTCCCTGCGTGCCACCAAGCAGGTGGCCCGTGCTGTAGGGCCAATTGCTGAATTGGTTGCCACGGAGAGGCATCTATGGCTTAAACTTTCGGGGCTCAAGGAAAAGGAGAGAGCTTTCCTTCTTAATGCCTGGTGTCACCTTCCGTGGTCCAATGGTTTTGGGAGGCGAAGGTTAAGTCAGCGATGTTCAAGCAATATATCCCCCGCCATGGTCAAGGTCCAACTGACCCTGTTAATGGGCTTAGCTGGAAACAGGGTCAGAAGGAGAGTGGTTCACCTCAGAGGAGTCGGGGCTCAAGGTGGTGACCATGTGAAGCCATAAGAGGATCTTAGGGAAGTAATTTCGGCCAAGATACAAAGAAAGCCAAATCCCTAGGTTCCTCTTTTGGCTTCTAACCTTATATCTTTTGCATCCTTGTGTCTCCTCAGCAGTAAAGCTAGGTTGTTGGATAGGAGGTAGAGTGATTGATACAGTTTACTCCCTTATTTGTCTCTTCAGAAAGCTTGCGCTATGGAGGTAAAATGGATATTCTTCTCTTGTGGCATGGGTGCTGCAGGTGTAGAGATTGGGCTTTATCACTCTAACATCCTAATTTTCTACCTGCCGCCCTTTCTAGTGCAGACTGGTGCAGACAGAGGAACCTGGGAGGATGGAGTCGATATGATGCCTTGTGTCATATAAATAGCGGGCATTGATAAAGAGTTTGGGCATTTCCGCTATTCGTGTCCCCCTTTATCATCTAGTGCCCCTCTAGTACAATGGGTATATAGAGGCAGTTTCATCATCCTTCATATTTCATATGGGCAGAAAAATATGGGCACCTGTTTGTTTCTATGGTCACAGATTGATTAGAGTCTTCAGTTCAGATTGTCTTGTTAATTAGCTTCCTTGTTTTCTGTGTATATACAGTTGTTTTATTGCAAAATGTACAGACTTTCTGCTGTTTAAAATGAACAAATCAAACAAAAGTAATTGAAATAGCTCAACACAACAAATGTTTCAAGTGGTTTCCCCAAATTCAACTGAAAATGTCACTTATAATGACTTCAGTATCAAAAAAAAAAAATTTGTAAGATATCATACAATAAGATAGAGAAGGCACTAAATGTTCCTAGTTCCATAGTTTGCAAGTTCAAAGTTACAGGAACAGTGGTTACACTACATGGACGGGGCAGAAAAAGGAAGCTATCAACTGCTACAACCAGATTTTTGAGAAGGCAGGTTCAGAAAAACCCTTGAATGACTGCAAAAAGAACTGCAGCAAGACTTGGTGGCAACAGGCATTGAGGTTTCAGCTTGCACAGTAAGGCACGTAATAAACGCATGTGGTTTCCATGCCAGAACTCCAAGACATACACCACTACTGACCCAAAAGCACAATAAAAGTGCTCAAAATCATATAAAAAAGCCACAGAAGATTTGGGATTCTGTTCTGTGGAGCGATGAAACAATACTAGAACTTATGGATCAGCAGTATGTCTGGAGGAAGAAGAATGAAGTTAAGCATGGTGGTGGCTCGGTGATGCACTGGGGCTGCTTTGCATCCTCTGGCACTGGAAACCTGCAGCGTGTGGAAGGCAAGATGGATTCGGTGAAGTATCAGGAAATCCTAGGAGAAAACGCCATGCCGTCAGTTAAGTAGTTTGAGCTTGGGGGTCATTGGACCTTCAAACAGGACAATGATCCCAAGCATACCTCAAATTCCACCAAGGCTTGGTTGCAGTCCTGGAAGATTCTACAGTGGCTATCACAGTCACCTGACTTGAACCCCATAGAAAATCTCTGGTGGGATTTGAAGAAGGTGGTTGCAGCACACAAACCCAAGAATATTACTGAATTGGAGGCCATTGCTCATGAGGAAGCTGCCAGAAGCTGGTGTCTGGTTATACATCTCGTTTACAGCAGGTCATAACAGCAAAGGGGTGTTCTACTAAGTACTAAAGATGCTTGTCATGAAGGGTTTGAATAATTTTGAGGCCACAGAAGTCATTAAAAGTTGCGTTTTCAGTTGTATTTGTGGAAACCACTTGAAACATTTGTTGTGTTGAGCTATTTCAATTACTTTTGTTTGATTTGTTAATTGCAAACAGCTCAAAGTCTGTACATTTTGCCAATAAACCTGATTTGCAATGGGGGTTGAATAATTTTGATTACAACTGTAAGCCCTCTGTTTCAGTTTGTTCCTTGTCTTGCATTGTTTGATGTCAGTGTGTTCGTGGTTGTTTTTCCTCTGTGTTATTCTCCAGTTTGTTTAGTTGAAAATCAGATTAAAGCTCTCTTCAATTATCTTCATCGTCATGCACTTTATATAAAGCCACCACCCACACAGATTCACGTTTTTGAAGTTTACACGGAGAGGATAACGTTTTTGAATTTTTTTCAAAACTTGCACCGTGGAACCTATTTCAGAGTTTGCGTTCTCGAGTCCCCAAACACCGTTGTCGTGCAAATGAACGGCCAGAACGCATTAAAAGTTTTCTGTTTTCAGTTAAAATGGTGTCATGTAAGCGGCCCCTAAGTTAATAACTAATGATTTTGCAACGGAAGTGAATCAATCAAAAACTTACTTTAGCTGGACAATAACTTTATTCTAGAGCTGCTGTAAAGTCAAAGCGCTATATAAATGAAGGTGACTTGACTTGACTTGACCACCCGTGATACTTGAGGCCAGGGAGTAAGGTTTACTCACACATTTTTTAGCTTATGAAAGTACACTTTTTTTAGTTTATGAAAGTACACTTTGAAGTACTTATACTCTAAGTATACCACCAGTTTAGTAAGTTTACTTTAAGGTATACTAGTAGTAAACTACTAGTAGACCTATTATTTAGTTGCAGTACATACACAAATCTTTACAACTGTTACACTTAAGTATAATTTTATATACTAAAAAGTGGGCCAATTTAGTCCCAAGTAGTATTGAAATAGATATAATTATACATAATAAATGCCTCATAACCAACTTGAACCTGTTGCGAACCGCTCACTGTTAGACTTTAAGGGTTTTTTACAGTAACTTACTAGCAACACTGTTGCCAGTAAGTTACTGTAATTAAGATTTACAGTACCATACCGTATTCCAGTTTTACAGTAACTGGTACTGTAATTGTGTAATACAGTGCATTACTGTAAAAACCAAGCTAATCAGTATACTACTGTAATTATTATTTTTTATTTGTACTAAATATAAATTAGATTTCATAATTTTGATATGTAATTAATTTTATAAATACTACTAATTTTCATAAATACTACTGACATACAAACCAATTAGACAAAGTTATTACAAAATACAATTTCTTTTATTTAAAACATTTCACAAAATAAACAGTCTGCCAATGCTGGAAATGATGTGTGAAATTTGTACACATTAATGAGTGAGTTTAGGGACAACGTTTTTTGTGTTAATTTTAACTCATTCATTGTGTTAATGATTTTAACAAAGTAAATATGTCAGAAAGGTTAGCACAAAGATGTGTAAACGTGTTAAATTAACACATTATGTGCTGTCCTTCACTGCACACATTGTTAAAAACATACATAAAATCATAAATAAAAACGTTGGCATTTGACAAAATGAATGTAGAGTCATTGGTTGTTTAGCTTATACAAGTATTATAATGAAATATCAACCATTACATTCATAAAACTGCAGAATATAAATACATTTTTAAGTAGTCAAAAAGGAAATGTCCAACACAGGACAAAACACAGTTCTTTTCACAAAATTTGACACATAACCCCATCTTCAAAATAATTTCCCTTATTTACAAAAATGTGTTGGATTCATGTACACTGGTGGCCAAAAGAAGTATTTAAGTGTCTTAATGTTTTTGAAAGAAGTCTCTTTGATGCTCAAGAAACATTTCTTATTATTAGCAATGTCTGACTGTCTACTCCTCCATCTTTTCCACAGCATAGGAGTAAAAATCATCAACAAAATAATCTTTAAAAAGTCAACACAATGTTTTTGTCCACCTTTGCGAATAAATGAACTTCTCCAAAGATTGGTTCCTGTTCAGAACTTGACTGACAACATCAGAATGTTCCCTGGTCTGTGTGCGTGTCCACAAACACATATGTACTCAGTCCTTCAGAGGAGATCCCGGTTCCAACACTGAGAGAGAGAGAGAAAATATTAGTGTCAAAATATTTTTAACCTCCTTTTTTACATTTTTATTATTATTTTTACAATACCTTAAGAATATATACTTGTAAACAGCTTTTGTCAATAGCATATTCAAACATTTCAACTGAAATAAATTAAATTATGCCAGATTAAATTTTAATACTTACAAATCCTAAATTCTGTCCAAAAATGCTGAGATCCATAGAGAGAAAGACTGAAATCGATGATTACCTGTTTGAGACAAATACACAGTAAGACACATGCAAGAAATCACTGTGTGATGATCGTTCTCCTTCCTACAGTAGTTAACCCACCTGTGCTCTGATATTAGGACCTTCCTGGTCAGCTGGGACTGCAATGGTAGAGAGTCTTCTGCCTAATAAAATATCAAAATAATGCAAAAATATAAACTTAAGGTGTTTAGAATGCTAGATTTGGTATGAATGAATTAGTGAGAGTTTTACTGCAGTGCTTACCTGGATACATTTAATCTGGTGAGACTGAACATAGAAAATGGTCCATCTTCTGATTGGTTCATTTGCTGTGTAATAAATATAAAGTTAGACATGATGCAGGTCACTTATTTGATATAAAGATTTTGAGATTTTATAAGATATTGTATGCTACCTAGTCTACACCAGTGGCTCCAAAGCACTTATCACATAGTGCTAATCATTTCAGCAAACTTATCTCAAAATATATCACAAATGGCCTACCTCCGGAATCTTGCGGGACATCACTGGCGCGAATTGGCGCTTTGTTGCAGTTGCCTTTAAACACATACAAAAATGGAAGTAAATATTAAATTCCATAAAAAAAAAAAATATATATATATATATATATATATATAAAATGTTATAGTTTGCAAACTAATGCTAAAACTATAAAGGTGGCCGCAAGCCAGCTAACATAAAATGTTATTTTCTCATCAGTAGGCCAACATTATCTACAACCAAAACTAAGTTTCACATTAGTTAATTTATTGTTAATGTAAACTAAGCGTTGCTCGTTGGCGTATTTTAATTCGACAATTCAATAATCTAACAAAGTCTGTAAAATGAAACGTTAGCGCAGTTTACCGTGGTAACGTTCGTTACCGCCATGTTGACGAGTATAACATAACTGGGCACAATCCAGTCAACACACACAGAATGTTTTTTTACCTTGCTTGCTGGTCTCTCTCTCTCTCTCTCTCTCTCTCTCTCTCTGTGAAGTGAATTCCGTCTCTATCCCGGGCCAGACACGAACGGCGCGATCCAACAAAAGACAGTCAGAACCCAGTGGATTACACTGGATGCTCCGGCGCAACACGATAAATCCCAGACAGTATGTATAGTGATGCGCCGTTATATTTCTGACATACGGTACTTCGAGTCCAAGTGCTCGCGCTATTTCTGACAAGGGACAAACAGGTTTGCATTTTGTATAGCTCCGGTCGCTTCAATGTGTCATATAGACAGCCTCTGGCTATTATAGCGTTGTAGACACGCGGTGTAGGGCAAAAATTAGGAAATAAAAAGCACTATGGAATGGTGCCAGCCAGAGAGACAGTTACGTCAAATACAGTAGTATACTGCAAATTTAAAAAATACAGTAAGTCTCTGTATGTGGTGTTAGACCTCACAGAAAATTCCCATGATGCAATGGGAATCACAGTTATTTACTGTAAAGAGAAATAGCAGTATAATACTGGGGGATTTAAAGTAAATAACTGTAGAAATTACAGAAAAGTCTAACAGTGCTGCATGTGGAAATCTTCGCGTGAAATTCACAATTGCGTATATTCCTTATGAAATTGCTATATTACGGCAGCAGAAATTAGCTGAATATTAAATGTGATCTTAAATCTTAAGAAAAGGTGCATTAGAAGCAATAATTATGTATTCATTTATTATTATACATTTATACAAGGTTTTAGTAATATTGTGAGTATTTTTATTATTATAATTATTATTGACAGTATGGTTATTAATATTTTCAATATCATAGAAACATTTAACAGTGATGGAATGATGGCGATGTGATGATAATTTGCTTGATAAAAGGACGGTAATGGTATAATGTATATATTAAATGTTTAAAATAAATAAATGAATAAATAAATAGATAAATGAAATGATGATGATAATAGTGATATAAATATATAAAATATAAAAATATAAACAATACAAGTCAACACCTAACACATGACACAGATGATTTTAATGCACCAAATGCTGATCTTAATGCACTTCACCTTCTTTTAATGCACCACCTTAGTTTAGGCATACATACAAATAGTAACTGTACAGTGAATGAGAAGAAAGGGAAAGAAAATGAAAAAAAAAAAAAAAAAATGGGAGGGGGAAAAAAACATGCACACAGACACAGAAACTAGGAGAGGTGTGGTATGTGTTGGGTGTGCGTCACGTGTGTGTATTGTTATTATTATTGTTATTATTATAGTTATTATTATTATTATTATTATTATTATCATCATTATTACTGCTATTATTATTATTGATATCACTGTCGCCGTCATCGCAAAGTGTTATCATCATCGCCATCTTTAGCATTACTATTATTAGATAAAATAAAATAAAAATAAAAAACTTTATTATTACTATTGTTGTTATTATTATTACTATTATTATTATTATTACTATTGTTGTTGTTATTGTTATATTATTATTGATATAACTATTGCAATACAAAATATTATCATCATCGCCATATTTAGTATTACTATTATTACTGTTATTACTGTTATTATTATTGATATACATGTTGTTATTATTATTGTTATTATTGATTTTATCAATATCAATAGTATCTTTTTTTTTTTTTTTTTTTTTTTTTTTTGTTAGTATGAGTACCAATACTGTTATTTTTTTTTTATCATTATCAATGTTATATATTATTATTATTGATATTACTATTGCCGTCAACACAACTTATCACCATCCTTATTATCATTATTGTATTATTACTGTCATTGCTATCACTGATATTACTGTTACCGTCACCACAAAATATTATTATTATCATTATTATTATACATGCTATTACTATTTAAATACTATTTAATACTTCTACATATTACTATTATTATTTGTCGTTGCTGTTTTTTTTTTTTTTTTATTACTGTTATTATTACTGCTGTTTTATTGTTGTTTTTGTGTTCTGTTGTTGTGTTCTGTGTTTACCTTATGTACTGTATTATAAAAAAAAAAAAGAAAAAAAAAAAAGAAAAGGTGCATTATAGCTCAAGCTGCAAGGTTCCTTCACACACAAAAAAAAAAAAAAAATTCCAGATAGTGCAATGATTATGTGCTAGCAAATGAGAGGTCTGTAATCTGGGTCTGTATAAAAGCTGTTTATTGTGTTTGGACTGGTTTTGAGGATGGCACATTTGCCATTGCTCAACGATTTTGCATATTCATGTGCATACACGTGTGTTGTGAATTAGGCAGAATTTGTTGTGAGAATTTGTGTTTAAAAATACGAATAATCCACACAATTATTAGTGAATGAACCCATGTTCATGTTGAATAACAAAACAAAATGCAAACAAATGTATTCCAAGCCTGATTAAAATGCATAATCTAAGTCTTCAATATGTTGGCATCACAACCAGCACATCCAGCACACACCTTGACTAGTTCTGGCACCACTGTTCTCAATGCAAAATGATAATCATGATTACCGCAGTGTGTATGTGTATAACATCTTTTCAGTGAGCTATTAAGGAAGTGTGACAAATAATGGGAAAGCATGGATCAGGCCGGTGTGTTGCTCCACTCTAGTGTGTTGCATTTGATTCAAAGCTGAAATGGTCTGAATATACAGCACATATCTGTATCAGAGCAAAGGCTGGAGGTAGTTAGAGAGGCAAGCCATAGGAAAACCAGACAGACTTCATAATATCTTTGAGATAGCACACCAATCACACACATATGCACACCACCGATCTCTATATCAAACTTCCATATCTCCCACCACCCACCTGTGCGGAGGAGAAACCATAATGCAGTTTCAGTTTTAGCTTTCCGTTCTCCTCCTCCGCCCATCAACCCGTATGACAGCCTAGTCTTTCGCGGGATCTTGTCCATCTGAAAACATGTGGTAAGCCTTGTGGAATGTTTTAAATGGCTTCCAGATGTGAATGTTAGACAGATTTAACCCTTCCCTAACACTCTCCCAGGAGAACAACAAATTCGGCAGAAAGAATTGTCACAAATGCTCAAGATGCTAATTAGCCTTTATGCTGCTCTAAAAGCATAATATCACATGTCTGGCAATGATGCTTCTACACATCAGCGTCTGGCTTCTTTTATGCGGCCTGTGATAAAAGTATTTTGCTTTTATGCATGTTTGTGCTACTAAGTAGTTTGCAAATTGGGGGCAGTAAAAAGCTACTCTATATCTCCAGGCACTGACGTTTTGACTGATGACAGAGGCTTACCCACTATCCCTTTCCACTTCAGCGATCTCCACTGTGCTTTTTTGCTTTTATGAGCCATCTTCCTGGCACTGTGCATGTCTTAAAATGTATAGACAGACCCAGTAAGAATCTGTACTTAAAGATTTCAGCAGCAGGCTAATGGAATGCCTCTCACAAATCACATCAGTCTCTTCATCAGTGTCAGGGAAGCTACTTTGAAACTGTAGTTTACCAAACTACAAGCTATTCATCATTTAAAAGTAGTTAAACTACATGTACAGTTAGGCACACTACAAGCTACGTAGTTAATTGCCATGAAGCTAGCCTATAAAGAATCTCTATATATATATATAAAAAAAAAATTCTAATTATCAAATTACTGTAAAAACAATGAGGTTATAATTAGAGTCACAGTAAATTAAATGTATCAGTTCACATAAATTACACTTAAATAAATCCAAATCACACTCTCATTTACATAAATAAATAAAAAATACTGCAGCTAATATCACTATTTATGCTGGTGTGACAAAAAAAGGCAAGAAAATGTTTGAGGATTCATCAGTGATGATGAATCTGTGAATCGTTTTAAACAGTTCACTAAATCACACTTGTGAAAAACTAATGTTCTTTGAGATAAAGATGCATTCTTGTTTCTTGCCTGGTTGCAAGGCTGTGTTTGCAATATAATCATGCTACATTGCTACTTAGATTGTTACTGTAAAAACTGCACTGTTTTTTTCAACTGAGCTAGCGTCTCACTGCTGAAAAATGTTGTTAACGTCATGATAAAATGGTATAGTTCTGAGTGTCACAAACTATTGAAAAAGAAAAAATATAGGGCAGGGACTTGGTTCTGTGCATTGGTTGTTGATTGGAGTTTGAAATTGTGGGAGTTGCACTAAAAATGGAGACAGATGAATGCAGGCTTGGAGGGGCTGGATTTAAGCGGACTAAATGATTGGAGAAGTCTTGCAAATGTCACCAAACAGAAGTCTGTTGTTTTCACCAGAAGGTCCTATAATGACATTTAGATTAAACACTAAGTCAAATTGTTCTTAAATGAAACATGCACAGATGAATTGTTCACAATAAGACATGCGTAGATATAAAGATATGAATTTTCATCTCATGATTACTTATACGGTACCGTAGTTACTAATGTCAATACTTTTTGTTCAGTGTGGTGTTTGGTATGTGTGAAATGTTTAGTCTGGTTGTTTTGCTATGCAGCTGATCTCTTGTGCAAAGTTTTGAAATGGACTTCCAGACGTTCACACCACTTCTGCCACTACTGTGGTACCTTTATAGTGTATCTGTCACTTTCCCATTCATGGATTAAACCTTGTCCTGGTTTAAACCACAGATCTAGAAACAAGCATTTAGATCTGAGATGTTGCTATTTGACATAAGACATCTTTGTTTAGACATCATAAACTCTACAGAAAGAATTTAGAATTAAGACATAATTATCTACTTAAAGGGATAGTTCACCCAAAAATGAAAATGCTGTCCTCATTTACTCACCCTCATGTTGTTCCAAACCTGTATGACTTTCTTTCTTCTGCTGAACACAAAATAAAATATTTTGAAGAAAGTCGGTAACCAAACGACTGATGGACCCCATTGACTTCCATAGTAGGAAAAAAAAATACTATGGAAGTCAGTGGGGACCAGCAACTGTTTAATTACCAACCTTCTTTAAAATATCTTCTTTTGTGTTCAGCAGAAGAAAGGAAATCATACAGGTTTGGAACAACATGAGGGTGAGTAAATGATGACAGCATTTTCATTTTTGGGTGAACTATCCCTTTAAAGCATTAGTTGTGTTCAAAACCTAGTGGGCTGCCTTGCTGTCTACATATGAAGCACGCATGTAAAGCACACAAGAAACAATGCTTACAGATTATTATATAGAGTTTGTTGCTAGCTTGTTGCTAAGCTAGACAGGCTTACTTAGAATATCAAAATCATCTGCGAGCGGTAGATCCTTTTCCTATTTAGCACCCCAAACCCTGGAATGGTCTTCCTAACATTGTTCGGGAAGCAGACACATTCTGTCAGTTTACATCTACATTAAAAACACATCTAACCTAGCATACTTATAACAAACTATCACATTTCTATAAATTCAAATCTGTCAAAGGATTGTATCTGCATTAAGTAGGTCAACTGAAACCGGGAACACTTCCCACAACAACAAATGTACTTGTTCCATCTTAAGAAGAATGGCATCTACGCTAATATTAGTGTCATGATCACCAGCTGGAGTGCCCCACTCCATCTGGTGATCGTGACAATTAGTCTGCCTGTCTCATCCTTATCCCAAGGTTACTGTAGTCAGCCAGATCCGGTCCGTTTCCTGATCAGATGGTGGACCTGCACCTAGACACAACCACAACACAGCCCTGAATGTCAGCAGAGACTATGTCAATTAGACTCCATGTCAACATTCCCTGAAAGATTATGAAGACCTTGTTGACACATCAGCCAACAGCACAGATCCTCAGCAAAGACCACAAGAACCAGACAAGTTCTCTGCAGACCTATGATAAATCCCATCCTCAAGCAAAAGGAACTGGATAAAATATATTAAATGATACCAATCCACAATTTGACTTGTTATTATTCAATATTACATGTAAAGTGTAACTGCAAGCTCATCATTATAAATGTTGGTTACACTTTATTTTAAGGTGTCCTTGTTACAGTGTAATTATATATTTAAAGGGATAGTTCACTTTGAAATTAATTTTTGATATGTTTTAGCTTACCTCAAGGGCATCCAAGATGTAGGTGTCTTTGTTTCCGCAGTAGTTTCAATTTTGATATTTTTAGGTCAAACCGTTCTTGTCTGTCAGTCATATAATGCATGTCGATGGTCACTGGCTCAAAACACAAGCACAGAGTCCAAATTAAAACAATTCCCCATCGTCCAAATGAAACAATTCCCCATCATAAGTACACATTGATGATGATCTGACGGCATGGGCGGGTATAGATATATACATAGATGTCACCTTGGCTACTGCAGTTCATTGGAACGAAACCGTAGCCAAGCGACATCTATGTATATATCTATACCCGCCCGCGCCGTCAGATCATTTGGACGTGTGCTGTTTTCAAGAGATAACAACGATATAAATACTGTTCGTTTTCTCACACAAACCGCTCGTTTCGTGTCTTAGGCCATCAATGTGTACTTATGATGGGGAATTGTTTCATTTGGACGATGGGGAATTGTTTTAATTTGGACTCTGCGCTTGTGTTTTGAGCCAGTGACCATCGACATGCATTATATGACTGACAGACAAGAACGGTTTGACCTAAAAATATAAAAATTGAAACTATTGCGGAAACAAAGACACCTACATCTTGGATGCCCTTGAGGTAAGCTAAAACATATCAAAAATTAATTTCAAAGTGAACTATCCCTTTAAGTACTGAGTAATTGTCACAATCAGAAGAAGGCAGACAAAGTTTATTTAAAGTGCAGAGGGTGAGCGATGCAGTGAGATGATACAGATGCGATGATAACTGAATTTGGACTATGGTGAGGACTTAGCTGAACAGAATGAATGAATGTCATTGCAGAAATGAAGAGGACGAGATGAACCAGGGTGATGAAGATCAGCGATGACGGGAAGATCGGAACTTCAGGTAAGTAATTGGGAATGACGGTCACTCGGGTGAGCAGTCTGTTGCGCTAGTCAAAGACGAGGAAAATAAACAGGAACCGTGGTATCTCAGGTGAGTTGACTGTAGCACTTGTCATAATACTAGTCAAAGACAAGACCAGACACCGGTGAACTGCTGAGGGATGTGTTAAATAGGGCCGGAATAATGATCAGTGATGATTGGTGACAGGTGACGGTGATCTGTGATTGGAAAGTGCATGCAGGTGAGGGCCAGGGAGGATGATGGGAAATGTAGTGATTGACTGGAAACCGTGACAGTAATGTTAATTAAGTACATGTACTTACTATAGGTTAGGGTTAGGATAAGGTTTGCTGCAAATGTGTTATATTTGCTAGACAGAGAGTCAAATGTTGAAAATTGAAAACTTTCAACAACTTCTTCAGATGCAATTTTATTCTTAATCTTATTATATTTAAGTTAGGAAATGAAAAATTATGATGACTGCCATGAACCCCATGACATGTATTATATGACATTTAGATGACTTTCCTCATGTCTTAGTCTTAGATTTGAATCGATGTGATGTTGCTATACTTCTGCCAAATCTGGAGCAATATGTCACGTCTGTCACTAGGCTGGACAAAACACTGGACTTGGTATGGAAATATACAGTACCAAGCGCTTACATCTCTAAGGTACGCCCCCCTCTTGGTCATTCTGATCATAATGCTGTTCTGCTTCTACCTCGATTTAAGCGAAAATTAAAAAACTGAGAAAGAAACTGACATTCTAAAAGGATGTTTTGATGTTACAGATTGGAATGTAGTATTTTAAGGACTGTGGAAATGATTTAGATATGCTCAATACTTCCATATGGGTATGTAGATTTTTGTGTAGACAGTGTCATTCCTGTAAAAAGCCCTGGGCTACAAAAGACCTGAAACATTGTAGTATGAAAAAAAAAAAGTAGCCTTTTTAAATGGGAATGTGTATGATGTAAAACTTTTACAGAAAGAATTGAAGCCAAAAAAAACAAAAACAAAAAAAACAAAGGAGGCCATACAAGAATATAAATGTAAGGTTGAGGAAACATTTACAATGGGTAATGCACGGATGGCCTGTCGGGGCCTAAACACTATGATGGAAAGAAATCAGAGGCAACACAATATCCAGTGCACTGATTCTGACTGGTTTGCACCTGAATTTAATACATTTTATGTTTGTTTTAATAATAGCTATTCAGATGAGCACTGGACTCCTACAGAGCATCCTGACTTTCCCCGCATAATAATTGAGGAACAGATTGTGGAAAAGGTTTTAATGCAAGTCAAACCCCAAAAGACATAATCAGGGCCGGATGGAATAAAGGGCAAAGTACTGAGGGAATGTGGAACTCAGTTGAAGGGTGTGCTGATACAACTTTTTTCAGCTGTCTCTTGACTTTAATGTTGTACCACAGGCCTAGAAGGAAAGTACCATCATCTCATTACCAAAAAAGGCTCATGCTAAGGAGCTTGAGGACTATAGACCAGTGGCTTTAACATCTGTGCTCTGCAAGTGCATGGAGAGAGTGGTTTGTCAGCAACTCTCCCCGGCAATGACTGGTAAACTTGACCCTGTGCAATTTGCTAATAGAACTGGGCGCGGAGTTAAAGATTGCATTTGGACTTGGCAAACTCATGCGTTAAGATTTTATTTATGGACTTTACTTCTGCTTTTAACAATGTGAATATAAACACACTTCGGATGCTTCTGGAGAACCTACAGGAGCACCAAACACTGATTTTATGGATTAATAGTTTTTTTTTACGGGACCGTCCATCTGCCGTAAATGGCAAAAAGTCAGAGAATGTGGTTTTTAAAAACTGGTTATTTTTTGTATCTTAAATTGTTGTTGTGTGGTTGTTTCTTGTATTGTTTGTTAAGCCTTTGATTAAAGACAATTTTCTACCCCTATGGGGATAGACAATAAAGCTTTTTGAATTTGAATTACAGCAACAATATTTTAGGTTGTATATCTTCACCGTTTAAATTCCAGCAACATGAATGTCTCCTAAGCAGAGCCGGCCCAGCCACTAAGCGACCTTTGCAATTGCAAAGGGCCCCGTGACCAGCAGAGGGGCGGCCCCCTAGAGTCACTGCTAGCTAGTGGGTGAAAAAAAAATCACACATCAAAAGTAACATAAAAGAAATAAATAAAAAGAAATGGGCCTACAGCGCTCTTTATCTGGCATCATAAGCATAGTTGTTATTTATTTATTTATTATGGCGATTGGTGATTTTCCCGCGACCGCGAGTCTTGACCCTGAATGACCCTATATGATGTCACTCGTTGTCACTTGGTCGGTCAGTCAGTCAGTCAGACAGTGACTCCGACGTCGACGATGTCTGACAAGAAAAGAAAACATCTTTCTGGCCATGAAAAACGTCAAAAGAAGAGACTGGAAGAAGAGAAGAAACAAGAAGATAAAGGTATTTAAGCCTAATTTTACGATACCTGTATGGATAACGTTAACCTATCTGCACTAACAAAAGTCGTTAGGAATTGCTTCATATTAACATTAGCCAAAATCGTGCTTGTATTAACTTTCATTATGCTACAGTGTTTACATGCTAATAACATGCTGCTGCATGAAATTGGTTTAGTATCATGCCTATATCATTCGATGTGGTGTTAAAGCATTTAACAGCAATATAAACCCAGTTTGGCTTCTACACTAAAGGGCTAACGTTAACATTAATTTATTCCTTATGTCCAGGAGCATTTTTAAAGTAACGTTAAGTTACATGCAACCAGTAAACAAAGCACCAGCTGTTGGTGAGTATAAAGGGGTTGTAAAATGATAACCTTCTGCATTTTAAAAATTAATTCTACCTTTATATATAATTATTTTCTTTATGTCATTGCAGCTCCATCAACCACATATATTCCTAGTTCACAACACAGTCATGTCACTCAAGAAGCTAACAATGTTGGTAAGTTCTGTGTTTTATTTTAACCTAGAAATAGACTTACTTTTTCCCAAGGAGACGCACACAAATACATAAGTACTAAATAAGTTTGGATTTGAATAGTTCTATTGAAATGTTACCTTATTCTTATTATTGTTTTTATTCTTATTATTGTTACTATTGATCTTGTTTGTGGTGTTTTAGATGTTATTGTTTTGTTTATTTGAAAAATTCAAACATTTGAATGTTCTATTTATTATATTATTTAATATTTTATTTAAATGTTATTGTCACGGATACATCAGCGTCAGCGCCAGCTCCCTACACTCCGCCCACCCGATCAGAATCCCCGGAATACTAATCACCTGCACCTGTCTTCACCACCTGTCATCAATCCCCTGCCACTTCCCGCACTCCTTATAATCACCTCCAGTTCCCTCAGTCCCTTGTCAGGTCTCGTTGAAACCTACTCAACATTCTGACTCTCTCATGCAAACTCAAATACGCTACTTACCTTCTTCAGCTACTTACCTGCCGTCAGCCTGTTCTCCGGATCCTCCGTCTGCTTCAGCTATCCCGCTCCCGATCGTCAAACCTCATCCAGTCATCTACAACCTGAAACAGATAAGAGACTTTGTCAGATCCACCGCATCCATAAACTCTGCTAGAATATTTCACTACTCATCAAACTCACCTGCCGTGACTGTGCTTTGTGTCAATAAACACCCTTGCAACTTACCTGTCTGTTCTGTGCTGATTTGTGACAGAAGACCTGACCAACATGCACGAACCAACAGATCACGGCGAAGAGGAAATCCCCATTCAGAACGCCGGTGTTTCTCAAGCCATTCCATTTTCATCCGTCATTCATTCTTCTTCATCTGCCTCTGTCAGTCCCATGGCCCGGCCAGCGCCCTTCTCAGGCGAGGAGGGGGAGTGCAGCGGATTTTTACTTCAATTCGAGCTGTACATGGAAATGAATGCTTCTCAATTTCCCACCGAGAGAGCGAAGATCGCTTTTCTCATCTCTCTCCTCACAGGACGCGCTCTGCTTTGGGCACGGGCACTTTGGGATGCAAAAGGTAGTGTAACTCAAACTCTCGATAATTTCATCAGCCATTTCCGGGAAGTGTTTTCTCCAGTTTCCAATGCTCTAACCATCCATGATCAGTTGTTCCGTTTAAGACAGGGCCAATCCTCTGTTTCCTCGTATGCACTGCAATTTCGCACACTGGCAGCTTCCAGTGGATGGAATGAACCGGCTCTCATTACCGCTTACCGTCAAGGATTAGAGCCCGAGATTCGTTTACAGCTAACCATTCATGATGACATCATTGGGTTAGAAAATCTCATTCAGCGTTCCATCCGGGTGGATCAACGACGCACCGCATGTCAGCTCGATATCCCTGCACTGCCTCCTCCTCGACCTGCTACTACAGCCAGCCCTTCAGCACCAGAATCCATGGATATCAGCTCTACACATCTATCATCTGTTGAACGTAAGCGTCGTATGGACAATAACCTATGTCTATATTGTGGACCCGCTGGTCATCTGCTCCTCACCTGTCCAGTACGTCCCCCACGACCGGCGGTGAGTACAGTACGAATACATTCGCCCATTTCTCAAATGAAATATACTACTGTCCAGATCTCTTACCTCAAACGATCTCTTTCAGCGCAAGCTTTAATTGACTCTGGGTCCGCTGGAAATTTTATCTCTCTCTCCACTCTTCAAAAACTTCAAACCCGCAGACGATCCATTCCACAAACTCTTCAGGTCCAATCCATCCTCGGGAAACCGCTCGGTCGTGGGAAGATCAGCCACAGCAGTCCAACCATCACTATGAAAATCGGTTGTCTTCATCAAGAGGATTTGTCATTTCTGGTGCTGGAGGGCTCTACGGCAGAGATCATCCTGGGACGCCCGTGGCTGGAACTACATTCCCCGAACATCTGCTGGACTACGGGAGAGGTCTGCCAATGGGGAATCCGCTGCTTTTCCCACTGTCTGACTCAAGTCAAGAAACCTCGTCACTCATCTTCTTCTTCCGCTCGGGAAATTCCCATGTGTTCGACCTCCATCGAAAGTCCAGCCACTGATCAACACCATGAAATCCCTGCCGTCTACCGGGCGTTCCAGGATGTCTTCGATAAGCAACTTGCCACCAAGCTTCCACCACACCGGCCATGGGACTGCGCGATCGACCTGCTGCCTGGGGCGGTTCTGCCGCGTGGTAAGATCTATCCACTGTCCATCCCGGAACAGAAGGCCATGGAGGAGTATATTGAGGAGGCTCTACGTCAAGATTACATCCGGCCATCCACGTCCCCTGCCGCTTCCAGTTTCTTTTTTGTAGGCAAGAAGGACGGAGGCCTGCGCCCCTGTATTGACTACCGGATCCTCAATAACTCCACAGTCAAGTATCGGTATCCCCTTCCTCTGGTTCCAGCAGCTCTGGAACAACTCCGTGGTGCTCAGATCTTCACGAAACTGGACCTTCGCAGTGCCTACAATTTGATAAGGATCAGAAAGGGAGACGAGTGGAAGACTGGGTTCATCACCCCTGCAGGCCACTATGAATATAGGGTCATGCCCTTCGGGTTGTCCAACGCTCCCGCAGTATTCCAGGGGTTTATGAACGAAATCTTCAGAGACTTCCTGCATCAATTCGTCATCATCTATATAGACGATATTCTCATCTACTCCGCCAACCTGTCAGAACATCACCGCCATGTCCAGTCTGTCCTTCATCGTCTGCGCAAACACCACTTGTATCTGAAATTGGAGAAATGTGAGTTTCATCAAAGTTCTATCCATTTCCTGGGGTATGTGATTACTCCTCATGGGATCACCATGGACCAGAGGAAGGTGGATGCCGTCACCAACTGGCCACAACCCTCCAACTTGAAAGATCTTCAGCGTTTCCTGGGGTTTGCTAACTTCTACCGCAGATTCATAAAAGGTTACAGTCAAATCAGTGCACCCATCACCTCTCTTCTGAAAAAAGGGGCCAAGTCTCTGTCCTGGACCACCGAAGCCCTACTAGCCTTCGAGAAGCTGAAACACTCCTTCAGTTCCGCTCCCACTCTCGTCCATCCCAACCCAGATCTACCATTTCTCGTCGAGGTGGATGCATCAAGCACCGGGGTGGGAGCGGTTCTGTCGCAGCGGCAGGGGGAGCCTCCTCGACTCCATCCATGTGCCTTCTTCTCCAAGAAGATGTCCCCGGCGGAGCAGAATTATGACATCGGCAACCGGGAACTGCTGGCAATCAAGCTAGCACTTGAAGAGTGGAGACACTGGCTGGAGGGAGCACAACACCCCTTTGAAGTCATCACAGATCACCGCAACCTGGAATACCTCCGTGAAGCCAAAAGACTCAACACTCGTCAAGCCCGCTGGTCATTGTTCTTCACCCGTTTCAACTTCAAAGTAACCTATCGCCCAGGGGACAAGAATGTCAAGGCTGATTCTCTTTCTCGTCTGCATCAACCTGATATCGTCAGTTCTACTCCAGAATCCATACTCCCTCCAGCCATGATTGTCAGTCCCATCCAGTGGAGCTTAGACGATCACATTACTGATGCTACCCGTACTGAACCTGCTCCGCCGGGAGGTCCTGAGGGACGGACTTACGTACCCACTCGCCTGCGTCTGTCCCTCATGGACTCCATCCATACATCTCCGGGCTCTGGACACCCAGGCAGCCAACAGACCCTCTCGCTTGTGCAACAACGGTACTGGTGGCCCAATATGACCCAGGATATCTCCCGATTCGTGAAGAGCTGCTCAGTCTGTGCCATGGCCAAGGTCCCTCGACGTCTTCCAGAAGGTAAACTGGTGCCTCTTCCAGTACCCACCAGGCCTTGGTCACATCTAGGGGTAGATTTCATCACGGACCTTCCTTCTTCTGACTCTCACACCTGTGTCCTTGTTGTCGTCGATCGGTTTTCGAAAGCCTGCAAATTGATTCCTCTGCCCGGTCTGCCTACTGCCTTTGAAACGGCTGAGGCTCTCTTCACTCAGATATTTCGACACTTCGGAATACCAGAAGACATCGTATCTGACCGGGGTCCACAATTCATCTCCAGAGTATGGAAAGCCTTCTTCAATCTTCTGGGAGTCTCAGTCAGCCTAACGTCTGGATATCACCCCCAGTCCAACGGCCAGACTGAGCGTAAGATACAAGAAATCGGGAGATACCTGCGGTCATATTGCCATGATCACCAAGACTGCTGGAGCAGGTATCTACCCTGGGCCGAGTATGCACAAAACTCCCTTCAACAGTCCACCACTGGTCTCACGCCTTTCCAGTGCATACTCGGCTTCCAGCCGCCTCTGTTTCCCTGGTCAGGTGAGCCTTCCGATGTTCCAGCAGTCCATCATTGGTTCCAGGAAAGCGAGAGGGTCTGGGACTCAGCACACGTCCATCTGCAAAGGGCTGTTCGGAGACACAAGAGCCAGGCCGATGCAAGAAGATCAGCTACCCCATTATACCAACCTGGGCAAAAGGTCTGGCTCTCAACCAGGGATATCCGTCTCCGACAGCCCTGTCGCAAGCTGAGTCCCAAGTACATAGGTCCGTTCGCGATACAGAGGCAGATCAATGATGTCACCTACCGGTTATCACTACCTCCTCACTACCGCATCTCACCTTCATTCCATGTCTCCCTGTTAAAGCCATACACTGATCCTCTTCTTCCTCCTTCCACAGAGTCTGGCGCTGATGTGGTACCTCCTCCTCCAGTAGATCCCGAAGTCGACAACATCTACCGGGTCCAGGACATTCTCGACTCCCGACGACGGGGCGGTCAACTGGAGTATCTCGTGGACTGGGAAGGTTTTGGTCCTGAGGAGAGATGCTGGGTTCACCGTGATGACATCCTCGATCCCACACTCTTACAGGACTTTCACTCTGCTAATCCCAATCGTCCGGCGCCGAGAGGTCGTGGTCGTCCCCGTCGTCGGTCTTCTCTGCCCTCAGGAGCTGGCCGTGGAGGAGGGGGTACTGTCACGGATACATCAGCGTCAGCGCCAGCTCCCTACACTCCGCCCACCCGATCAGCATCCCTGGAATACTAATCACCTGCACCTGTCTTCACCACCTGTCATCAATCCCCTGCCACTTCCCGCACTCCTTATAATCACCTCCAGTTCCCTCAGTCCCTTGTCAGGTCTCGTTGAAACCTACTCAACATTCTGACTCTCTCATGCAAACTCAAATACGCTACTTACCTTCTTCAGCTACTTACCTGCCGCCAGCCTGTTCTCCGGATCCTCCGTCTGCTTCAGCTATCCCGCTCCCGATCGTCAAACCTCATCCAGTCATCTACAACCTGAAACAGATAAGAGACTTTGTCAGATCCACCGCATCCATAAACTCTGCTAGAATATTTCACTACTCATCAAACTCACCTGCCGTGACTGTGCTTTGTGTCAATAAACACCCTTGCAACTTACCTGTCTGTTCTGTGCTGATTTGTGACAGTTATTCTATTTGCTCTATTTAATTTAAATTATATATATATATATGCTGTAGTTTGTGACTCTTAAACTCTGTTGTCAAATAAATTATATTTGGTCAGTGAAAATCACTTTATCAGTCTTTTTATTCAGCAAGTTCCTCAGTGTGTGTTCAGTCTTGCACTGCCACTCAGCTCAGTCAGTGGTATCACAATTTTTTTTTTCTTTTAGACATCAAACATAGTAGATATAATAATAATATGTACCGTATAGTTATTAGGTAGTCGTTGCTTTTCTTTAGGTCTTAAAATTATCAAAGGGGCCTCCAACCAAATTTTGCATAGGGCCCCCAAAGGTCTAGGGCCGGCTCTGCTCCTAAGGCAGGCATGGGGCTCTTTAAAAAGCTTATTTCTGTGCGGAAGACACTTTACAATGTGTGAAAAGGGGCTCATTTACAACAAGTTAAATCTGGAACATAACACCCTAGACTTCTTCAACCTCTGTAGTTTCCATTACAGTCAGTGCATGAGTCAAAGAGATCAGACAAAATTACACAATAATGCCAAATATGCAACAGGGCAATTAGTCCATGCAAGGTAACAGAGAAACTTCAGGACAGTAGTAGTTTTAGTTCTGTGCAAGCACTTTACACTCACCTAAAGGATTATTAGGAACACCTGTTCAATTTCTCATTAATGCAATTATCTAATCAACCAATCACATGGTAGTTGCTTCAATGCATTTAGGGGTGTGGTCCTGGTCAAGACAATCTCCTGAACTCCAAACTGAATGTCAGAATGGGAAAGAAAGGTGATTTAAGCAATTTTGAGCGTGGCATGGTTGTTGGTGCCAGACGGGCCGGTCTGAGTATTTCACAATCTGCTCAGTTACTGGGATTTTCACGCACAACCATTTCTAGGGTTTACAAAGAATGGTGTGAAAAGAGAAAAACATCCAGTATGCGGCAGTCCTGTGGGCGAAAATGCCTTGTTGATGCTAGAGGTCAGAGGAGAATGGGCCGACTGATTCAAGCTGATAGAAGAGCAACTTTGACTGAAATAACCACTCGTTACAACCGAGGTATGCAGCAAAGCATTTGTGAAGCCACAACACGCACAACCTTGAGGCGGATGGACTACAACAGCAGAAGACCCCACCGGGTACCACTCATCTCCACTACAAATAGGAAAAAGAGGCTACAATTTGCACGAGCTCACCAAAATTGGACAGTTGAAGACTGGAAAAATGTTGCCTGGTCTGATGAGTCTCGATTTCTGTTGAGACATTCAGATGGTAGAGTCAGAATTTGGCGTAAACAGAATGAGAACATGGATCCATCATGCCTTGTTACCACTGTGCAGGCTGGTGGTGGTGGTGTAATGGTGTGGGGGATGTTTTCTTGGCACACTTTAGGCCCCTTAGTGCCAATTGGGCATTGTTTAAATGCCACGGCCTACCTGAGCATTGTTTCTAACCATGTCCATCCCTTTATGACCACCATGTACCCATCCTCTGATGGCTACTTCCAGCAGGATAATGCACCATGTCACAAAGCTCGAATCATTTCAAATTGGTTTCTTGAACATGACAATGAGTTCACTGTACTAAAATGGCCCCCACAGTCACCAGATCTCAAACCAATAGAGCATCTTTGGGATGTGGTGGAACGGGAGCTTCGTGCCCTGGATGTGCATCCCACAAATCTCCATCAACTGCAAGATGCTATCCTATCAATATGGGCCAACATTTCTAAAGAATGCTTTCAGCACCTTGTTGAATCAATGCCACGTAGAATTAAGGCAGTTCTGAAGGCGAAAGGGGGTCAAACACAGTATTAGTATGGTGTTCCTAATAATCCTTTAGGTGAGTGTATATGTGTACAAGTGTTTTCTCCATGAAAGCCTGTCTGTTGTCTCTTTAAACTAATTTATGTCCAGTTTCACAGACAAGGCTTAAGCCTATTCCCAGACTAAAACGTATGTTTGAGCTGTTTTAACTGAAAGCAACTTGCACTGACATATCCTAAAATATATATATATATTTTTACTAATTTAACTATGGCCTAATCCTTTAATGTTTTAAGCCAAAAAATATTGTCAGAACAATTATGTATGTCTTGTATTCAAAAATGATTGTCATGCTATTAAACACTATTGATTTATAATGTCATACATGGAAATATACGGCAACATAGAACACTGTTCAAAAACATTTTCCAATAATCTGGTGTATTTCCAAGTGAAACTGCATTTAAAAATAAAATAAAAGTAAAATAGGATGAGACATGATTTTACCTGTTTTTTTGTTTTTGTTTTTTTTTAATCATGACCAATGTGTGTTTCATACAATAATAGATCCTGGTGGTCGGTGGGAAAGGGTTATGGAAACATATGAGAGGTCAAAATATAAAATAAATATAATATTTTTTGTTTGTCATATATATATATACACATACCCTGCATCCCAATGTGCATACTATCCACCCTTTCCGCCCTAAATGCTATTGAAAATGACTAATGTCACATACTATTTAGGATGCAGGGTATGCACATTGGGACGCAGGCATACTCACCGATCAATTTATTAGATAAACCGGTTCAACAGCTTGTTAACGCAAATATCTAATCAGGAAATCACATGGCAGTACATCATTGCATTTAGGCATGCAGATATGTCCAAGAGGATCTGCTGAAGTTCAAACTGAGCATCAGAATGGGGAAGAAAGGTGATTTAAGTGACTTTGAATGTGGCATGGTTGTTGTTGGTGGTCTGAGTATTTCAGAAACTGCTGATCTACTGGGATTTTCATGTACAACCATCTCTAGAGTTTACAGAGAATAGTCAGAAAAAGAGAAAATATCCAGCGAGCGGTAGTTCTGTGGGTGAAAATGCCTTATTGATGCCAGACTGGTTCGAGCTGATAGAAAGGCAACAGTAACTCAAATAAGCACTTTGTAGCAACTCATAATGTAATAACTGCACATAATGTAGAATATGCACATAATGTAATAAGTATTACATTATTATTGTTATAAAATGTTTGGTTACACTTTATTTCGATAGTCCACATTCTACTAACTATAAGTAACTTTTCAACTACATGTCAACTAACTCTCATTAGAGACTGTGAGTAGACTGTTAGGTCAGGGTTCGGGTTAGGAGAATAAGTTGACATGTAGTTGTCACAAGTTACTTGTCATAATAGTATAGGCTTTTAAATATAAAAACATTGGTTTTCCCTTACAGTATATTTGTAAATTCTAAGTCTTAAACTACCTACGAAATGCACCGGATTTAAATATTCATGCAATTATTATTATTGCTATTATTATTATTATTATTATTATTATTATTATTGATGTTGATATTATTATTGTCATGGTACATTACTTCTTATATATAATTTGTATATATATATTTTTTTTTTACAACAAAAAATACTGTTAAATGACAAACAGTGTACAATAACAACTTTAAAAAATCTTTAAGAAAAACAGTCCAAAACTTTAAAAAATAATGCTTATAAAATCACTAAATAAATAACACTGGAACAGTTAAAGCAGCCACATCTATGGTTTGAGAACATACGCTACAAACATTTCTGGGAGTCCTGAAGAAAAGCAAGAAAATGTTTTCAGAACTACATCTTCAGACAAACACTATAACAGTCCAACCTTATATTCAAAATAAAAGAATGTTATATGATAAAAAGCAACATTGAATCGTGTGATGTTTATTTCTTCAAGTATGTCCTTTATGGTAAACAATCCAAAGAACACGTCTCATTACAATCCATGCCCACATTCAGCGAATATGCTGACCAAACAGCTTCTTTAGTTTTTGAGCAAGGCCACTTGTGCGTCCAGCTCCTTTGTACAGCTTTATCCCGCTAATGCAACAGTCCTCATCCATCTCAAGTTGCAAAAGATCTACCAAAGCTTCCCTGATACTGCATATTCTTGACAAAAATGGCTGGGTAAGCTCTCTGAAAATGGTAGAGACTCTATTAAAAGTGTGAAGCATAGACATGTCCATGGACATGACACATCTTAATAATAGATGAAAGTATGTTCAGAGGCAAATATGGGCTAACAAGCAGAGAGTCAAGACTAACATTAGCATTGACACAAGGATGTTAGTGTCATTGAATAAAGCCAGAGGAAAACCAAAGTTGCAACTCTGCCTCCTTAATAAATTGAATGAATGGAGATACTGGCCCATGAAGACTAACAGTGGTCCCCATGACCTACTGCATGTGGCCCAGAATTAGCAATGGTAGACCTGCACTTGAGTGAGATGTGGATATTAAAGTAGTCGCTTCTACACCAAGTGTTGATACAACGAGAAACTGTACATTGAATATTATGGATGCTCTTACAGAGCATGTAATTGTGATGTGTTAACTAGTTCTTATAACAACCATTTAAATGACTATATCTCAAAAATCCTTTAAAAAAAAGTACATAATAAGAGTGGAAACTTTATTTATTTGTATTTTTTTATTTAATGCATAAAACTTAAAATGTTTTTCTGGGTCAAAGCAACTCAAAATGATGGAGCATGTCATAATCACATTTTTTTTTTTTTTATAAAATATTATTCACAATGTAGCCTAATAAGCCTAATTTTCCCTTAACGTAATATCTTATTTTAAATAAACTTCTTATTTTACATAAACTATTATTATGTTTTGTGCTCAAATTTATTAAATTGAAAGATAATTATCATATTGTAAACATTGTTTTACATTATGTGCTGTTATGAACTGTGATTACAAGTTGCCACAGTGTGTTCATAATGTAATAAATTAATAACCTATTACATTATGTGACAAATTGTTATTAAATTGAAAATGTATTATTACATTATGAGCACAAGATTTTATTATGTTTTGAGAAAATTATTACATTATGGGCATTTTATTACAGTAATAACGTAATACTTATTACATTATGTGAAGATTTTATATTATGTCCTGTTATTACATTATGAGTTGCTGCACACTTGTTACCACCGAGATATGCAGAAGACCATCGAACCTTGAAGCGATGGGCTACAGTAGCAGAAGACCCCACCGGTGCTACTCCTGTCAGATAAGAACAGAAACTGAGGCTACAATTCACACGGGCTCACCAAAATTGGACAATAGAAGATTGGGAAAAAAAGTGCCTGGTCTGACGAGTCTCGATTTATGCTGCAACATTCAGATGATACGGTCAGAATTTGGCGCAAACAAAATGAAAGCATGGATCCATCCTGGCCTGCCTTGTATCAATGGTTCAGGCTGGTGGTGGTGTATTGGCGTGTGGGGGATGTTTTCTTGGCACACTTTGGACCCCTTAGTACCAATTGAGCATCGTTTAAACACCACGAGTATTGTCCATCCCTTTATGACCACAGTGTACTCATCTTCTGATGGCTACTTCCAGCAGTATAATGCACCATTTTAAAAAACTGGTTTCTTGATCATGAATATAACGATGAGTTCACTATACTCAAATGTCACAGTCACCTGATCTTATTCCAATAGGGCACCTCTAGGATGTGGTGGAATGGGATTCACACCATGAATATATATATAATATATATAACAACATGTCAACATGTGAAGAAGCCATGCTATTGTATCTCTATGAATAGGCTTCAATTCATGAAAATACGTCCTGCGGGTGAGATGTCAAACTGAGGTCCTGACTCTCTGGGGTCCCTAAAAAAAATCCCATGTCACTTCTCGTAAAGAGTGTCCTGTCCAGATTCCATCCATTGGTCCTTATCAATCATGGCTTCCTAATAATCCCAATCGTTTGAATTGGCTCTATCGCTCTCTCTCCAATCATCATTCATGAAGAAACATTAATCAAAACCTAGAAAATGTATTGCAAATATATGCCCTAATGCAGGGGCTTTCAATCTGGGGTCTAGAGAATGAGAATCCCAGGATTCTCTGTGTAAAAATAAACAAATTACATTTAAATTGATTTAAATAAATAAATGATTCTAATGAATAAAATAAAATAAAAAGAACAGAAATGTTGATTTAAATAACTAAACAATAAAAACGTCGATTGAAATAACTAAATACATTTTAAAATGATTAAAAGAAAAATGAATACATAACATATAACAGTAGGCTACAGTACTACAGTGAACAGAAAACTACTAATGTTTGTTATTAGTATGATTGAAAGTTTTGATATGTTGTTATATCAGAAGCACAGGCTGCCAGTGATAGAAACCGTCAAAGATGGAGATGAGAGAGTTAACGGGACTTTGAGGAAACGGGGCGGGTTCATTCACTCGTGTTGGGTTTCACAGACACACACACACACACATACACTCAGCACACATGACTCTCAAATGGCCGCTGCTTCATACAGGGTTCTGTCTCAACTCCTACTAAAAGACACCTGAAGGTCCTCAATGACACGTTTATTGCTCTTTTGTTGAGCAGACGGGGAAGTTTACTGCAGCATCAAACTGTGCGTCAAGAGTTGAGGCGGTGAGCCGCGGCGGGGGCGGAGTCAACAGGTTCAGGTATTTATTCAAGCTCTTCTTTACTCTCTCACCTTTACTAAAGAACTGCTGAGGATAATACATCATGCTAGAGATGTTTTCTTTAGGGACCAAATAGGCACCATGACACTGCGAGATAAGTTTTGCACGAACAGTCCCATAGTACCGAATAATATGGCCAGCGTCTCAAAGCACTACACCTAGACATCATTTTTGGGTGTTTGCCTCAAATAATTGTGGTCTTGGTAGGCAGCTCTGTATGGGGCGCCGTTTGTAAAGCGGCTCACGCTGAAAATAACAGCAACATTTTGTCACATTTAGCTTCAAACAACGTCAAAAATGTATACCAGTTTTTTAAACAGTCACTTTTTAGCACATTTACAACAATATTTGTCAACTTAGAGATATTTTAAATAGTTAAATCTAAATGTTAAATGTTAAATCTAAATGCTAAATCTAAATCTAAATGTTAAATCTAAATCTAAATGTTAAATCTAAATATTAAATCTAAATCTAAATGTTAAATCTAAATGTTGAATCTAAATCTAAATGTTAAATCTAAATGTTAAATCTAAATGTTAAATCTAAATGTTAAATGTAAATGTTAAATCTAAATCCAAATCTAAATGTTAAATCTAAATGTTAAATCTAAATCTAAATGTTACATCTAAATGTTAAATCTAAATCTGAATGTTAAATCTAAATGTTAAATCTAAATCTAAATGCTAAATCTAAATGTTAAATCTAAATCTAAATGTTGAATCTAAATGTTAAATCTAAATCTAAATGTTAAATCTAAATGTTAAATCTAAATCTAAATGTTGAATCTAAATCCGGTTACCGGCATTTTGAATTTGCATATTAGTTAAATATTTAGTTTCACCCGAAACATTTAGATTCAACATTTAGATTTAGATTTAGATTCAACATTTAGATTTAACATTTAGATTTAACATTTAGATTTAACATTTAGATTTAGATTTAATATTTAGATTTAACATTTAGATTTAGATTTAACATTTAGATTTAGCATTTAGATTTAACATTTAACATTTAATATTTAGATTTAACATTTAGATTTAACATTTAGATTTAATATTTAGATTTAACATTTAGATTTAACATTTAGATTTAGATTTAGCATTTAGATTTAGATTTAACATTTAGATTTAGATTTAATATTTAGATTTAACATTTAGATTTAGATTTAGATTGAATATTTAGATTTAACATTTAGATTTAGATTTAACATTTAGATGTAACATTTAGATTTAGATTTAACTACTTAAAATATATCTAAGTTGACAATATTCTTGTAAATGTGCTAAAAAAGTGACCGTAAAAAATTCATACCAGTTTTTTAAAAAAAATTTGAAGCTAAATGTGACAAAATGTTGCTGTTATTTTCAGTGTGAGCCGCTTTACAAACGGCGCCCCATAGCTCTGTATGTTTTCACTGTCATTGTAAAAATGTTGATAGTTGTTGTACTGTCTAGTTTTGAAGTGAACAAGTGTGGACTACATTCAAAAGTTGCTCATCATTTCACTGTTGCGCTGAAACAGATGCTTTTGACAGACAGGCTGTAGCGCAAATGTGAACCTATGCTCATTTTATCGAAACTTATATTTACCGATTCTACTGTATCTTCCATTTCTTATTTCCTTTTAGATTTGTAATTGCTGTAGTTTGGTAAATTATACTAACAAAAGTGGTTGTATTTCCATTGTCATGGAACTGATTTCCATAGGCTATAATATGAAACCTACAGTAGCCTACGTAGTCAACTTTAAAAAATACACGTGCATGGCCCCACGTCCAATATACTGTAATACTATGGTACTTTGTATAAAATTTAATTAATACAGGATCTAGGCCTATATGTCATTTATTTATTTATTTGGTTGGTTACTGTGGTAACTAAACTAACTAGATTCCACGTTTTTTAAAGAGCAATGACCATTATGCCCTTCAATATTCAAGGTGGTCATTTTGTATGAATTTATACAAAATGATTCATAAGGAAACATGCGATTTTTATGGAAAAAAGTAAGCATGAAGCTATCTCCACTGCTAAACCGTGGAAAACAATCTAGATTGTAAATTCGCCAAAACAGTTACTAATTGCCACGAGAGAGTGTTGAGTTTTTTGTTAATGGATTCTTAAATGTACATTTGGTCCTCCCAAACATTTGGTTACATCCTTGATGAAGATTAACAAGGCAATTGTCAAAGTCTTAGTGAAGAACTACAACCCCATAATCCAAAGGATCAGGCAGAGAAGTAGCTGTTACCATGGAAGCATGAATTATGATATATATATCGAAATATATCCAGTACCAAAGGCTGCTGAGAAAGTAACAGCTTAGGTATCATACCATTAGTTATCAAATGATAGAAAAAAACTCAGCAAGTCTGGCAAGCTGAAGGTAGGAATTTGTCTTCATATGAATATAGATGGATAGATTGTTGCAATGGATATAATTATATGGGCAAATATATTTTTGTTAGGGCTGCACAATATATCAGAATTATCGAAATATCGCAAATGTATATATCACGATATGCATATCACAACAGCTTGCAATAATATTGGTCATGAACAAAAGACAAAGACAAAATCACTCACTGCATGCTCTTGGCTGAATAACTTTATAGCTTTAATAAGAATATATTGAATTCATACAGTGAAAACTAAGCAGTGTTTTATTTTTACATTTGATTATTCATGTTCTGTTGTTAAATAAACCTAATGTAGGCCTACCTGTAACCCTAAACCCCGTGGTTTACACTGATGTTAAAATAACACTTCTTATGCTACAGTAAAACACTGATGTTCACTTTCACAAGTTGTTGGGATGTTTTCTTGTCAAAAAAAGAATGTGAGACACGTATGTAGGTTATATAATTGTAAATATATTTTAAAGATAATTTAAGTTTATTTTACACACATTAAGCATTATCGTATCGCATATCGAAAATCGCATTATTTAATTAGTTATCGCATATCGCATTTTCTTCAATATCATGCAGCTCTATTTTTTGTACTGTCAAGGTTTTTATTTTATATTCAGTATTTGTCCCATTAAGTCACTGAATACTGTGAAACACAATGAAATGAAGCCATTATTCAGTAGAATTTTTGGGGGGTATAGCCTACAACTTGTATGTCATGTTACCTTGTAGTTAATTAAATCAAGGTCATAGTACAATACACTCTTCTCACACTGCCCTGTTCATTACTGTCAAGTGGTGTTTGAGTTCAGACCTATCATATTTACACTTTAAACATCCCCTCGTGTCAGATAACTCTTGTATGTGCTGGTTGTTTTGGCCATGATTTCAATGTCAAACAGCTGTTACGTATTGTATGTTGATATACAATACTAATGCAAACAATGTCCAATACAATACCAAACAGGTAATAGCGGCTATATATATTTCACTGTTTGTGTTCCGTTGTTTGACGTTCCAACATGAGTGACGCACATTCAGCTCTTTCTTCGTCTCCTGATGAGCACTTGTTCTTCGTCCACTTCTCTATCCAATGAGTAAGACCCGTGTCAGCATGGGATGGAAAAAGCATTCTGGCATTAAGAACATGATAGTGACTCAACATCTCCTTGCAATTGACATTTAATTAGTATTTCAATTGCTCTGTTTTTAATTTCAGTTGTTTTTGCATGGTTTATGGACCAGATTGTTTTGCAAATGGAATCATACATGCATCTGGAATGGTTGACTGTAACATGAGAGAGCTTCTACTATTGTAGAGTATAGAGTATAATTGATTCATTTTGGACCCGATAAACCTCTTTATAGCTTTTAGAATGGACTTATTATATCACATAGCCATATTTTTCAAAGGAGATTTTCTTTGCTCTTTGACTTTGTTGATTGATACAATATATTTCATTATGTTGAGTATGTGCGTGGAGAGCTTTGTTTACCGTAAAAAAATCTAGCTAGCTACTTGAATAATAACATCTGTTTTAATGACACTCATACAGTGACACAATAAGTTCTACGTTCTAATAAATGCTGTTCTTTTGAACTTTCTATTCATCAAAGGATCCAGAAAAAGAGTCTGGCATGGTTTCCTAAAAAATATGATGCAACACAACTGTTTTCAACATTGATAATAATAAGAAATGTTTTTTTGAGCAGCAAATCAGCATATTAGAATGATTTATGAAGGATCATGTGACACTGAAGACTGGAGTAATGATGCTGAAAATTCAGCTTTGCATCACAGGAAATATAAAATATATTTAAATAGAAAACAGTTATATTAATTGTAATAATATTTCACAATATAATTTTTTTTGTGTATTTTTGATCACATAAATGCAGTCTTGGTGAGCATGAAAGACTTCTTTCAAATATGTAGAAAATCTTCATACAATAACAGCCTGATAACAGACGGAACTGACAGAACAGAACATACAGACCTGTAATAATTATCATTCTGATAGTCAAGTCAAATATATATATATATATATATATATATAGTGCTTTTCACAATTCACATTGTTTTAAAGCAGGTTTAAAGAAAATCATGTTGTTAATGTTTATAATATTTGAATATCTTCAGACTTGATAGTTGTATTTAGCAGATTAGAACGTTACATTTTGCAACAATAACATGCTTCTATATCCAACATTATGATATAGTTACATTCTGTGGCAATAAACTGTTTACACAATGATAATACAATTTTGTGTAGCACTTTATTTTAGTCATGTTCCCCATTTACTTACTATGTACTTATTATAGTAATTGCAATAACTGGGTAACTAGGTACTAACCCTGAATCTTCCCCTAAACTTGACCTTCACCCATGCATGTAGTTACCTTAAGTACACGTAAGTGCTCGTACTGTCAAATGAAGTGCAACCCAATTTTACAATAAAAGTGATCCAGAGTAAAGTTTGGCTAGTAAATGGCAATATTCAGAATAGCATAATACCTGTGTATAGAACCTTTGCAGTATATTGTACTGTATGTATACTCTGCACAGTAAGCACATTTTCTGTATGCATGGAATGCATGTCCTACTAATAGAATGTCCTTCTATTTGCCAAAACAAGAGAGCATACTAAGGAATAATGTATCTTACAGTGCAGTGTGCTTGACAAACATGCAAACGATACGGGATGCACACATTTTTGCAAAATGGGTGTTTAAATTGTGTGGTAAAAGCTGGAAATGCTATAGTGATTTTACTGCTTGAAGCCATGATGCTGCATCCAGTGCCTCTAGAGAGCATGAGAGTGTGGGAAAAGACGGAGAGATGGAGAGAAGGCAGGAATAGGAGCAGGGTCTGGGAAGTTAAATCCGTGTGGTGCCAGGAGCGGAGGATGGAAATGCCAAGGTTCTTTACCTTCAACACACACACAGTGATATGGTTAAGTCTTGACTCCACTTATTTTAATGCACCATCGTTTTATCTTTCTACTTCCTTTGATGGTATTAGATAATCTCTATGTGTCAGACGAGACAAATCCCTGTGCTCATGAGATAGAGTTAGAGAGAGGTAAAGAATAGATAGATGTTGAGAAAGAGATAGAGAACAGTGAGGTAGGAGAACACTTCCACTATAAAATGCTGCATTGTTTTTTCTACCCAAACCAGGGTTATTAGTTAATTAAAACTATAACCATAAAAAAGTTTGATCATTGAATATTTATATGAATATATATGAATATATATATTGAATATATATATATATATATATATTGTATATTGGTTGTGCTTCAGCTCTGCGTGACTGTGATGACTTTGTGAAGGAAACATAAACATATTGTGATTGTGTTTTGGTCATGTTTCCTTCACAAAGTATTCATTTGCAAAGAAAAAATCCAATGTTGATTCTCGTTTTATTACAAGTTCTGTTGTGTTCTTTTTTTACAGTTTTTTAAATGGGTGATTCCCCGGAGGTTCAAGATTTAGCTGCTCCATATCAACCTTTATAATTTCCCACAAAACAATCCTGACACGTCTAAAATATAAACACTTAGGCCTGCAATAGGCTTACCATAGTGAATCAGGGTATAAGGAAAAAAAAAAAAAAAGCAAGTTTTGGAAGAAGGATTAATGATGTATTGATTCATTATTTATATAAAAAAGTCACATTACCTGCTCTAGATGGGTGTCTTTGGCTGTTATTCTGCCCTGCTTTTTTTAGCATCATGTGTGCTGCTTTACTGTAAGTCGTTCTGTTGCTCTCAATGTAGCTGAGACAGCAGCCTAAACTAAATCAAACCTCATAAGTGACTGATTTTAAATGCAGCAGTTTAAAATAGAGCTAATAAGCATAAAAAAACAGTAAAATACACAGATTATTAATACTTTGAAACTATTATAGAATTAATATTAAAGTAAGAATAGTATTCAAAAAAATACTATTTTTTAATAAATACTTTTGAGTATTAAATGAAATATATTTATAACTGCCATTTATCTCTTCTCCATCATCTTGAATATTTTTTTCCACTGAACTCTTTGCAGTGCATTCTGGGATTGCAATATACATCCAGTGCTGCCCTGAGCTGTCTTAGAAGGCATACATAATGTTGCTGCCCATATTTTGAAACACTCTTTGCATCGAGAGCACAGCTATGATGTCTTAAAGTGCTTGGAAGCTTGGTACGTTTTGAAACAGAGCTTATGTATGTGCACAAGACAATTCCTCATATGGATTTATAATCATAGGTGTTTCCCACAGATATTCATTGGACCTAAAGGAAAAAGTGACTCTGGAAAACAGTCAAAACTTATATAATAGGGTGGAGTAGAAAGCGCATGGAAATGGGGAGAAGCAAAGGGAAAGTAATAGTTTTTGACTTTCAGATACAGCTCTGGATATGTGGACTATGTCAATGGGTTAGTTACTTAATCATGCACAAAGAATGTGCTTTGTGGAACATATATGCCCGGTTTCACAGACGAGGCTTAAATCTAGTCCCAGACTAAAATGCATGTTTGAGCTGTCTTAACTGAAAGCAACTTGAACTTGCACTGACATAACTTAAAATATGTTAGTGCCATTGTTTTTTTTTCTCAAGATGCACACCGGTAATGTTTTTCTAAGGCACATTTTAAAAAGTTACTTAAATGCCCTATTTTAACTAAGGCCTAATTCTGGCTTTATCTCTGTCTGTGAAACCAGGCCATAGACTGTGACCCTGCCCGAAATCATGCACTTGATTGGGTTTTATGTGCATAAGCCTATGCAACATGATCTAATTAGTTTTTATAAGTATCCATATGTAAAGTGTGCTTCTAGTGCACGTACACTTTTTCATTTTTGATTGAACACTGATACGCACAATTTCAACTTATTGACAACTTAAAACATACTTTTACAACTTTAGAAGCTTGGCTGTTTTGGAATCATTCAAGATTCATTTGCATTTAGGACAGATGCTTTTATCCAAAGTGACTTTCATTGTATTCAACTGCAGAGGTTTTCATATAGAAATGATATCAGATCATGCATTTCTTGGTAATCAAACACATGTCTTTGGCTCTACTTTGAATAAATTCTAATTGTATTTTTAAATGGTTTAAAATGAGTGGTTCAGTGGCACTGTCACCTCACAGCAAGAGGGTCCCTGGTTCCACGGCCATAACCACCATAGATATTGGCTACATGTCCCCCCAAATAATAAAAACATTTAAAATAATGATTAACAGCAGACAAACATGAATTCCTGCATGATGCTTCAGTTACATGCGCATGAGTGTGAGTAAGATGTAAGTAGCTAAACATCTAATATTTTCTAACTGTTTTACAATAGAAGTATTTTAACGACCGATAGTAAGGTCCAGATGCAGTTTTTGACTTTTTTGTCAAATTTTGAATTGAAAATATAGCCTATAACTTACATGATTCATGTAATTCATAACTGAATAACCTGAGTTCTGTCATGACAACTCTCTGCGTGTTTGATATGTTTGGTCTTGGTGGAATAGATCATACACTGCTGCTGATTTACAGTAGGTTATTGAGCAAGTACGGGATTTGCTACTGCCAATACATACACGATACGCAGCTGTGAGCAAGTAAGACATTCTACTGCTGTACAATATAGCGTATACATGAATTACTTGTAGCAGATCTATACAGGTAGAGCTGGGGAAAGAGGAGGATTTCTGAAGCGTGCTGCACTGCTAAGACAAATGCTACCCAAGTATTTGAAGGTTGAGCATGTGAGCTCATTGGCGACTGATACAATAGGAACCAATCACCTCTGCCCTATAGATCAGTGGTTCTCAATTCCAGTCCTCGGGGCCCCTTGCTCTGCACATTTTGTATGTCTCTCTTATCTGACACACTCAGTTCAGTTCATGGAGTCTCTCCTAATGACCTGATGATCTGGTTCAGGTGTGTTAAATAAGGGAGACATACAAAATGTGCAGAGCAGCGGGTCCCGAGGACTGGAATTGAGAACCACTGCTATAGATAACAATGTGATTACAAGCAGCTTGAGTTAAATGACCTATTAGCCTGCGCCATCTAGAGTTTCATGACAGATCTTTGTATTTGTCTTCAACGTATTAGGCATAAGATTAAGAGTGAATGTAAGCATGCAATGCAGTGAAGAATGTGTGCATTTTTTTTTACATAATTTTTTTTTACTTTACAATAACATACTTAGTTCTTTTATTTTCCTTATTCTCTTAAACCCCTTTAAATCTCTTTATTATTATTATTTTTTAAATAATTAAAGCCCATACATCACTACTAATCATGTTTAGTTGGTTCCATCACAGTACAGTATTACACCAAAATACACTGAAATTATCACCAATATTGGTGCAAAACTATACAATAAAACACTCAAACACTACAACATCATACACTGTAATTAACTAGCAGACCGTAAACTGCAGACAAGCTCTCAGGTTACATTACGATGTAATTACATGTCACATAGCCCTGGGCGCTCTACTATAAAAAGAAAGCCAAGCCTGTCCTTTCCCTAATTGAACCTGATAACATTTTCAGAGAAAAGAGACCTTATTGTGATCAGCAGAATTCCCCTCTCCCTCCCCTTGCCACCAGTATCAGTTTCTCCAGCAGTATCTCCAGAGCTTAGACCCTCACCAGATACACATGGAGCTGAGAGTGCCAAGGAAAGCCCAGGCCCTAAAACCCATCTACCCTGCTGTGCCTTAGAGACTCTCTCTCTCTCTCTCTCTCTCTCTCTCTCTCTCTCTCTGTCTAATATTATCCCATCAGCCTGTACGAGCTTGCCCTGACAATCTCAGCAGGCCTGTCAGCTCTATAATCTGGTTATAAGTAATGATTGGTGGTGTATTTATGTTCCCCAGGCAGTTGTTTGTGGTTGATGGTGGGTAGGAGCAAATAGTCTCACATTCCCAGAGTTTTGACTACCGTCATAAAGTCTGGTCCACTTTACAGCTTATTTTAGTCAAAAACTGCTCTATTAAACAGGAAGCGAAAAATATAGTTCTGTTTTTGGCTGTTTGGTTAACTTGATGCTCGATGATCTGACCCCAGTAACGCAATTTAATCCGGAACGCAATCTAAACTGAACGCGATTTCAACCGAGAAGGAGAACGCAATTTCAAACACAAGCCCCCCTGAGATTTATAAAATCCCCTAATCTACCAACATGGCATTACCATTTGTCTTAGGACATTACAAAATATACTGCGCCGGAATAGACTTTACAGGCGAAAACACTTTTCAGACTGGATGGAGGTAGCCAGCTTTATTTCTGAGGAAACACGGGATCCGGCCAAATGATTGGATACAGAATGATGCACTTAAAATGTATCCAGAAAGGATTTACAGTGAAGAGGGAAACAGTACGGTTACAGTTAAGTGTTCTCGACCCAGATGGCGTTGCCTATTGACGAGCACGAAGACTCCGCTGGAGGAGGTACCACAATCCTGGTCCAAACTTTATGTGGCAGTGGCACATTGACTCGTACGATAAGCTTAAACTGTACAGCCTCTGCATTAATGTGTTGATGGATTCTCACGTAACGTGACGTGGTTGAAAGTGTATTTCACCAATAATGACCCGAAAGTCATTGCAACATATTTTATTGAGACAGTAAAGAATAGAGATGGTTGTCCTAGAAGAATCCGTGCCGATCGTGGGACTGAAAACTTTGCTATGGAGCAGATGCAGAACTTTCTTCGACGAGATGCTACTGATGACTTTGCTTTTCACCGGAGTTTCTTATACAGTTCAAGCAAACATAATCAAAGAATTGAGAGCTTTTGGAGCATACTTCGGAAAGAGAATATTCAGTTTTGGATGAACTTTTTTCAGGCTTTAAAAGAAGAAGACTATTTCAATGGGGACTTCCTTGACAAATCAATCGTGCAGATTTGCTTTACAACACTTGTACAGGTGGGAAATGATCTATCTATCTATCTATCTATCTATCTATCTATCTATCTATCTATCTATCTATCTATCTATCTATCTATCTATCTATCTATCTATCTATCTATCTATCTATCTATCTATCTTTCTTTCTGTCTTTCTGTGTCTGTTTGTCTATCTATCCACATATTTATTTGCTTAAAATATTAGCAAGACTGTAATAGGCCTATAGTAATAATGTAATATATATATATATATATATATAAAATAAAAAATGTAATTTTTTAATGAGATTTTAATGGAGGATTTTATGTGCCTTTGTCATTTAAGGATGAACTTGACAGATTTGTGCAGATGTGGAACGCACACAGAATCTGAGTGCAACGGAACATAAAGGCACCTCGTGGACGTCCATCCATAATGTATATGACTCCTCATCTTTATGGATCAGACAACTATCTTTTCCAGTGCAATTCTTTGGATGTTCAGAACTGCCAGGAGGAGTGTCACTTGTTGACGTACCCATGTGATGAGACAGTGTTTGAACTTTGTTGCCTGTTAATGGATGAGCTTCATCTTCTTCCTCCAGAGGATGCTGAGGAAGGCAGAAACCTGTACATTATACTTAGACAGGAGATACACAATTTGATGTAATACACACACACACACACACACACACACACACACACACACACACACACACACACACACACATATATATATATATATATATATATATATATATATATATATATATATATATATATATATATACACACACACAGACACACACACACACACAAACTGTGTGACACCCAGCTCAGATCAGACTGTAAAAAAAAAAAAAAACTTATGCTAATATATTGTATTATTTTTGAGCTGTAAGTGTAATAAACTTTTTTTTATATAAAACACAGTTGTGATGTATGCTTGAACAAACAGGAAATTACAGTACTACACCAGTAACCAACAGTTATCAAAATAAACTAGTAGTGTGCACTAGTAGAGGCAATACATGCAAAATACTTAATATACATGCCCAATTCAGATTTAACATTTCATAACAATTATTTTTTAACAGTTTATGGACAGTAAGCATATGCAAACCTCAGGAAGCATTTCAAAAAGCTTCCAAGAAATCTTGGTATACCTTTTTGAAATGTTGTTTAACTCTGTTAGTACTTAAACATTCAATATGAATATGAATCATTATGTGAACATGTAAACAACATGTACAGTGTTAACGTGCAAAGTCTCAACAGCACAAGAGTTTTATGCAGTACATGCTCTAACACTGCTCAACTTGAGTATGAACCTATTTTTCTTCAGAATTCTACATTCAATGTGTACATTAATTTGAATCAACATAAACTAGGAATGTTAAAGTCCGCGTGAACCTGAAGTTGCAAACGACTTTTCTCGAGTGCTGTGAAGGATTTTCAGATTTTGATTAAAGATTACGAAGCCAAAAAATGTTTTTCTGTGTTTTAACTTGCACGGATTAATTGTTCACCACAAGACTAGTAATATGCGCTAACAAAGTAAATAGGGTCCATTTTGATTTCAGTTGGACTTTAACATAAAATGTTACATAACTACAACGTAAACATAAAATGTAAACACAATAGATACAGTGTATTTGCACAGGTACCACATGCAAAGTCTCAAATAGTGTGAAAAGAGTGTTCTGCGCTTTTATATGTTTTCAAGTATGAGCATGCTTTTTCTTCAAAATTCTGCATTTATTGGCATTAAAGGAACACTTCGACTTTTTGGGACTTTAGCTTATTCACCGTATCCCTCAGAGTTAGATTAGTCCATACATATCTTTTTCATCTCCGTGCGTGCTTTAAGTCTGTTTGACACACCCACCGCTAGCCTAGCTTAGCACAAAGACTGGATGTAAATGGCTACAGCTAGCATACTAATCCCAATAAGTGACAAAATAACGGCAACATTTTCCTATTTACATGTTGTGATTTGTATAGTCACAGTGTGTACAAATAACAAGGTCATATGAGACACAGACATTTTTTAAATGTTTAAATACTGGGAACTATTTTCTCAGAAGGCGAAGCACTGCTACTTGGGCGGAGTGATTAGCGCAGCACCCGAGAAGCGCCGTGGTGAGGAGCAGAGAGTTCGCTCAGAGTTGGAGTAATAGAGTCAGCAATTACTAGATAGTAAATGCAAAGTTTACAATCATGGGTGTTCGCTGTATTGTAAAGAGCTGCAACAATAAACGGGAATTCCAACCAAAAATGCTGACCTGATGAATCAATAGATACTTGCTCTGGATATAGATCCAATAACACCTGTAGACATCATCAAGGACTATCGCGTTTGCTCAGAACATTTCACTGAGGACGACTATTTTGAAAAAATTGAATTTGCCACACGGAGCATGAAACATGTGCTGAAGGATAACGTTACGGCCATCCCATCGATAGTAAAGACAGGACAAAGTGGATCACCTGCGGCTGCGGTAAGTGTTCCGTTATGTTTTTAGATGACTAGCCTACTGTTACAGTGCCATTAGCTAACGTTAGATGTAATGTAACCTTCGTGACACTATTACATGAATAGGGTGCTCACTATATATTACAGTTGTTCCCGGGCTCCATCCCCTGTAATGTTAGTATTGTGTTGTCACAAACGCGCTCTATCGCCCCAGTAACAAATAAGCGGCGCTAAAGGTAACTTTCAGGACTGAAGCCTTCAACTTATAATGAATTGGAGGGTGGTATGGGCAGTTTTCATTTTTGAGAAACAGTGACCTTGTTTGTGAAATAGTAGGCTACTCCTGTTCTGATTCTCCCCTCGACCTCAGTCTGTTCGGCATCTTGTCTATCAGCTTCCAAAGTTTGTAACTCCTCGTCTGTGTATTCTGGCTCAAAATGATATGGTTCTGGATCTTGGTTTGATACCAAATAAAAATACTCTGACAATTCATCAAAGTCAGCCATGATCACGAATCACGTTCGCTACTAGCTAGTTAGTCACGTTGGTTTTGTTGACGGAACGGCACTTCTCGGGTGCTGCGCTAATCACTCCGCCCAAGTAGCAGTGCTTCGCCTTCTGAGAAAATAGTTCCCAGTATTTAAACGTTTAAAAAATGTCTGTGTCTCATATGACCTTGTTATTTGTACACACTGTGACTATACAAATCACAACATGTAAATAGGAAAATGTTGGCATTATTTTGTCACTTATTGGGATTAGTATGCTAGCTGTAGCCATTTACATCCAGTCTTTGTGCTAAGCTAGGCTAGCGGTGGGTGCGTCAAACAGACTTAAAGCACGCACGGAGATGAAAAAGGTATGTATGGATGGACTGATCTCACTCTGGGGGATACGGTGAATAAGCTAAAGTCCCAAAAAGTCGAAGTGTTCCTTTAAGGTTGTGAGTATGGATTGATAGTAATGATGTTCTGAGTTTATAAAATGTCCAACTATACAATGTCAATGACACAGATGTTACTATCCAGAACACAATTCAATTCAGCATGGAACTGTGGGAAATTGTCATATGAGTCAGGGAGTTCTAGGACCATCCCACAGGTATGTCCAGTCGGCCTTCTGGTGAAGTCTGTCTGGACGGTAAACTGTACATGAATAGCCTCAGCAACCACCAAATTGGAACCAGTACAGAATCTCAGAAGTTTGCAGAGTTTGTCTTCGTCAGTTTCCCTGATGTACCTTTTCAGGTGGTTGGCAACCTCTGCTTGATTTTCTGACATTTGTGCTGGGAACTTCAACAACCCAGTCACCTTTTTTGGTGTAGGCTTCAGGTCTTTGTATAGCTGTTGAATTTCTTCTTGGCTAAGAGAGATCTGGCCTTTTGTGACCTCGCTCCAACAGTCAATAACGAACATTGGTTCCTTGTGTGCAATTTCGTCAACAATTCCTGGTAGAGAGGAAACCGTGACCCTCCTCCTGCATTCATAAGTGTTCATGATGTCCAGAAGGTCATCCATGTCAACAGAGGAAAAGTCCTTGAGCGCTTGATTGAGAGCATCTCGTTCCTGGCTGGCAGCTCACAAAAAGCTCACAAAACAAGGAATGCTGCCTTTAGCTTAATGGGCAGGTATTTGCAATCTTTAAACCCTTTAAGAAGGATTCGCCCCACAGCTTTCCATTTGTCAGAGCTGAAGTCATGCCTGAGGAAAGGCACTTTTACAGATGTCCTGACAGTGCAGTGTTCATAGAAATCAGACCAGAAGCTACTGTACACATCGCAAAGGACCGCCGGACCACTGCCTGCTTCCTCTTAGTTGTTAGGAAGTATACGTCTCACTGTCAAGAACTAGTTGACAATCTTGTGGTCAGAAAATGCCTCTATCATGTCACTGAAGCTATTTGAGTAGTGCATGGTTACATTTCTGTTGGGCAAAGCATTAGGAGCACTCTGTGGTGAGTCAAAAGGCTTATGGATCACTGTGTCACTAAGAAAATATCCATAAGTATGGTGTTGTGGACCAAATATAATCGCGGGGTCAGTGCTGACATTGAGCGCAACGCTTGCAAAATGGTCTTGTGAGGAATGTATGCTTGTCTCTTCATCAGAAACCAAGAACACATCAGGAAGGGTGTCTTGAGGCTCATTTACCTCTAGTTGCTCATAGTCGTGAGTATACAGGTCATCACCTTTTATCGAATCTGAATCGGAGACATCACTGGCATGGTCAGGTTCATCACTAGATTCACTAGACTCTTCAGTCAGGTTAATTTTTGGATGAGTTGCTATATAGAAACGCAACATTGGGAGTTTGACAGTATTGTAAATTGTTCCGACCGAGAGATCCTTGGGAAGAAGATTTTGCTTGAAGTCCCAAACTTTGAATTCAAAATCAGACTCTTGACCTTTGGTGGAAACTCCATTGTGAAAGAATAATGCCTTTCCCTCTTTTAGTTTGTCATCATATCCTGCCTAAACATTTATCTGTAGTTTTCTAGTCCCCCCACCTTGCCTTGCTCTGACCTGTTTATCCGTTTATTTTCTTTGTGAAGCCATCCAATTTCAATATTTTGTATGCATGATTTTGTTTTGCTGCTTGCTTTTTTGTTTGAGGTTTGTGACACCTCCTCATCCTTATTTCCCTCCCTTCTAAGCTTCATTTTCTCTCTTAATTTTTCTAAGAGACCTTGCTTTCGCTTCACAGATGGTGTCTGATGCCTGCAAAAATCTATCAGGGCAATCCTGTCACCATATGAGGGAAGGTGCTTTGCAAGTTCTGCATCTTCCATAAGCAGGTTGACTTCTCTGTCAATCTGTGAACGCAAAGGGACAAGCATGTTAGCTTTGGACACAAGAAAATCATACTGCTTCATAACAACTAAAAGGACATGTAATTAAAGAAGAGAACCAAATGTAAAATCTGGTCACTCATATTAGATACAGTAATAGGCACGCTTAAAATGGATATTCCACAAATTCAGAATGTTATGTTATTATTTACTTGACAGGAACTGGTCTTTTAACATAATGATAAAACTAAAATACATTTTAATAAACATTTGTGTTCTTATTATTTTTTTATATTAAAGGTAAAATGAAAGTAGTAGCTTTTTGTCCCTCCATTGACAGCTATGCTGCCGTGCAAAGGCAAAAGACCTTAACTTCGATTTTGGTCAAAATTAGTTATTGCCATTTTTGGAACAATGGACATCAGTTTTATCATGTGGAAAAATATCTTGAGTCAATTTTGTTCTTTTCTGCTAAAAATAAGATGTTGTTTTTGTCATAACTTCCAAAAGCAGAGGTAAAGCAAAGGCAGAAGCCCTTAACATCAGTTACGGTCTTTTAGCTTGGTTCCGCTGCACTCTAGAATGCTGGAATCAAGTTACAGTTGGAGTTAAGGCACTCTGCCTTTGTTTTACCAACGTAACATTTTTGCCGCGCTGAAGTTACGGTGTAACGTTAATGCCTATATGTAATTGAAGCACTTTTGCCACAACCATTAAATAAATAAAGTGAAAATAAAATTGTTGCAGTGGTTGTTTTTAACTTTATCTAACATTAATAATGGCCTATCCTCGCGGGAAAATGATAGTGGAGATGGTTTTGAAACGCAAACACCAAGATCAAGGTAAGGATGATATGGATAACTTACATGAAGAATTTTTTTTTTTTTTTAGATATGCAATTTACTTCAGATTTTGTGAAATTCAGCTAGGATACTGGTAGCCTAGTTAGCTAGCTAGCGATGCAAACTTGGGCTAAGATAGGCTACTTGACACAAAACACAACTATTCCTGATCCAAAAATAGCCTAATGTTAATAGATGGTGTGTCAGCTGTAAGACACCATAAATCAAAGCTTGGATACTATCCAGCCAATCTGACAGTCCATGCACTCACTGACAGAAAACAACGCGAGTGGGTTGGGGACGCCTCACGAAGTAACTTAAGGGGAGGAGAAAACATTACCACGTAAACAAACGAACCCAGAAGATATAACTTAGGTTGCAGCTTACCTTTTTTTTAACATGGTCAAACTCAAAATCCATGGAAAACGACATCCACTGAGAAGACAATCCATCATGTGTTTTAATCCATCATGTGCCGGCTGGCTAACCTAATCTATCAAAGTGCAAGTTGTCCGGAGGTTGACATTTTAAGTGTCGCTGTGCGTAGGCTATTACTAGGCAGACGTCCGGTTAAACAGTTAAAATCCTGTTTTTTGGGCCGGTAAGCATATACTTTAAATTTACTGGCGCTTATCTTTGCACACACAACATATGAAACCGGCTAATCAGCGCGTTCCTCAATCCGCAACGGTAAGCAGAGAGCACGTCAGAAAACAGAGGCCTCTGTGTGTGTCAAATTAAAATCTTTCAAATGTAAGAAATATTTGTGAAAGGTTACTTTAACTTCTTAAAGTGTTATTTTACTTAAATTAAGAACACTGATAAAGTTTTAAAACGATCCAGTACAGGTAGCCTTCTCATTATTTTTTATTTTGTAATATTCCATTGATGTAATATTAAGCCTTCTAAACAGAACTCACTAAATGTTGTTTTAAGACTATCATTGTCAAAATGGTCAATAAATTAGAAGTTAAGGTACTTTGCCTTTGTATGAGCCATTATTGTTTTGCAGATAATGCAAAGGCAGAATGCAGTAACTTCCGAATAAGGGTCAAAGGTCAAGTTTGAGCTCTTTTTTTTTTAATGTAGATAAATATATTCATTATGACAACTACTTGGCAAATTTTCAGTGTCCTACCTATCATACAATTGGCTGGACAACAAAAAAACTTTAAAGTAATTTTTCTCAGTTTGACACTCTGGTGAGTTAAGGTCTTTTGCCTTTGTAGGGCAGTATGCAACTACCACTTTTAAGCCCCAGAATGGTAAAGACATCATTAAAGTAATCCATGTGACCCCATTGGTTTAAACTTTAAGTTTTATGAAGCGATGTGAGTGCTTTGTGTGCACATAAAATCACAAACATAATGTACCACTTAAATATCAATGTTCAATGCGTGTTCATCCAACAACATTTGCTCTAACGTCAACACAACACGCATGCGTCATTAATCATTTATCTAAATACTTTCTTTATTTTGTAAATGTGTAAAACAAAGCACTCTCGTTACTTCAGAAAATTGAGGTTAATGATGTCTTTATTGCCTTTCTGGGTCTTTACAGATGCGAAGATAAACGAAAGTGGGTTTGGAACAACATGAGGGTGAGTAATTAATAATAGCATTTTTATTTTTAAACTAACCCGTTAACCTTTCTATTAGCTAGTTAGAGCATATTCTGTGTGCCTAGTGATTTATACAAACATCCAAAACACCATACCTTTTGCTGTTCCATAACTGTAATTGCTTCCTCAGAAATGCCTCGATTTCTCAGGAAATTGAAAACATCTGTATTTTCCTCCATCATGGGTCGGCAAATGAGAGTACAAAAGAGTTGTTTTCAAATAGGATAGATTAAAAGTAATTCATAAGGCTAGTGGGGAAAATAGAGGGGAAATAGAGGTGTTCAAATTTTTGTTCAAAAAAGCCCCATAAACAGAATTAATGAAATAAAATGACATGTATTTATTCAAAGTTTGGACTTAGTATGGTCTTTATTGTTACTGCAGTTTTTGTAATTTCTGCAGTCACACCCTGTTTTCTCTTAATCTGAACATAGTTTTCAACCAATATTCACATGGACAGACCATAGTGTTGTTTTTGAACACATAAAAGCTAAATGTAGTTTGATCAGCAGATCAGTCTCTGGACACAGGTTGGCCTGTGTTATTTTAGTATATATATTGAAATAGTTTTCATTTTTCTATTTTCTTTTTAATTGAAATGTAATACATTTCTTTTATGGTTTGAGTTTTAGCTAACCAGGGGCGTAGCCATCATTTTAGAAGTGAAACAGTCAGAAATGCCAAGTGTAATACCAGATTTATTTTATTATCTTTGTCTATTTGACAGGTTTTTATTTTTTTTCTTATCTCTTGCTTTTAATTGGCTAATAATTCAAATTCACTCCTGAACATTAACCAATAATTTGTATTCTATTATTTTTTATTATTATTGTCCAAATTAATTTTATGATTTTATGATTGGCTTATGTACTGCAAACCCTTATGCATTAAGTCATCATGGATTTTATACAATTAAAAAAAAATTATCACAGAATAATGGTTTCTATACTGTAATAAAGGATATGGCAATTAACACTGCATTATTCATATAAATATGGAAATACCCCAAAATGGCTTGAAAAACACACATAAACCATATATTATCACATCATGTGTTCATTGTCCTCATGTTTCATCAGTCAAAAGGTTTCTGCTTTTTATTCAACTTAGCTGGATGATTTTTAAAGGGGTGGTTGATTATGATTTAACTTTTCTAACTTTAGTTAGTGTGTAATGCTGCTGTTTGAGCATAAACAACATCTGCAAAGTCACAACACACTACTCCAAACCTGTATGGCTTTCCATTCACTGTACAATTTTGGGTTTCCGTTTCCCATATATGATGTGCTCTATACATGTGCAGTGTGCACTGTAGTGTGTTTCACATTACGTCAATGAGGCTGCATTTGTAATTTTGACTTTAATCTCGTAATGTTTTGACTTTAATCTCGAAATATTTGAACTTTAATCTCAAAATGTTGTTTTTTTTTTTTTTTTTTTTTTTTTTTTTCGTTGTGGTTCAGGGCTTCCGTACTTTGAAACGGAAAACAGTAAAAAAGGGATTTTTTTAAAAATGAATCTTCTTCTGTCAGGGCATAGTAGTAATGTTTCTTTTAATGGCACATACATACTGTAGATTCTTCAGTTTAATATTTTTTTATCTATGTGATTTGAGTTTTAATCTGCAGATGGTTATAGGAGGAGTGATAATGTTGCATAATAAGTGACTACAATGAAATGAACATTTGCATTAAGGACATTCTAGTGATCATCTAATGGAAATGTTGCTATTTTCAATAGCAGGTAAAGTCAAGTTTGACTTCCCACATGTTTTGTTCCATATCTGAAAGCTCAGTAAGTGTTTCAGGTCTTAAGATCACCCCACACTCCAAATAATTTCTGTCTGTTTCCCTCTGTTTTCTTTTTCCATAGCACTGCTTTCCTATGTCTTTCTCTCTTCTTTAGCTCCTTTCCTGTCTCGTGCTCTTCGCTCAGCACTCTGGGACATGCTGTTGATATTTCATTTGGAGTGGAGCCATGCAGTACAGCCACTGTAACATTAACTCTTTCCTGCCCTCTCTGGCCTCCCTCAGTCTAACACGTCGCTCAAAACCACCACGACTCTCACAGCTTTTACTATTCCACACCAATTAGGGGTTTTCTTTCCTGTCAATTTGGTGCTAATTTGCCACACACTCTCTATAAAACAGCCTCCAGGATGGTGAAGCTCTTGACTGTTTCCCTTCTCTTTTTTTTTTTGTTACTTTGTTGCTTGGACTGCTGAATTCCATTGCACTCCACATGCCTAGTTTTGGTCACGGAGGGAGCATGGCTTCATTCTTGCGGTCAGTCGTGTGGCGTTCTGCAAAGGGATGGGCAGCCGTACAGTCACATTCAGTCAAAAAAAAACACACAAAAAAAAAAAACACAGATGCTCTTAGGTTTGTTGAACACTGAAGCCTGGACAACTGCTGCCCACTTAAGAGGTCATTTGGATGTGTTGTTGCACTGAGGTTCGTTGGGTTGGACTTTTTTTGAGACCCGTTTTACTGTTGAAGGAAAGTTGTAGATTAAGTACAAATAAAGGAGTTGGTTCATTAAAAAAGGAAAATTCTGTCATCATTAACTCACTGTCAAGTCATTCCAAAACTTTCTTTTATCTTCTCATCAGCAGTTTAATCCAAGTCTTCTAAAGTAAAATGATCACTTTAAAAGTCTAAAATAAATCTGTCCGTAATATGTTCACATATAAATATCAACCGATGGATTCGATGCACGTGTATAGAGCAAATCATATATGGCAAACGGAAACTCAAAATTGTACAGCCATACAGGTTTGGAACAAGTGTTAGTAAATAATTATTTCCATTCTTCTGTGAACTATCCCTTTACGCTTTTCTGTGGCACCATCTGTGGAATATTATTGATTACCACAGAAAATATTTTCAATTTGTCATTAACGCTTAGGGGTCTAATGTGTTTTTGAGGTCCTTGAGATGTTCTGACATGCCCTGACATTTGTGCTTTTTTCAGTTGCTTATAAATATATTCATTAAAGGCGTCATATAATGGTACATGCACTTTTACAAGTTGATTGTACTGAAATGTGTGTTGGCAGTGCCTGTACACAACCATCATAAAATTATAAAAATCCATCCAGTGTTTTTTTTTTAATCTTCTTATATGTTTTCCCCTCTCTCAAATCAAGCCGTTCGACCGTGTGACGTCACACAGTCGGACGCCCCTCCCACGATTGTTGATTGACAGCAGCGTTTCAACACAGACCCGCCCTCGCTCGTGAGCGAGCTGTCATCATAGTCCGCGCGGTCATTGTTGATACGCTGGAGCAGAATGGCATCTAAGCGATTGTGGTGTTCTGTTCTTGGGTGTAATAACGAACACAGCAGTCATTTTGATGTTCCTAAATCCAAACCGCTGAAGACGCAGTGGCTGAGTTTTGTTTTCGAAGGGAATATTCCCCACGATCAACAGCAATGCTTTCATGTTTGCGCGAATCATTTCACACCAGACTTTACAAACAAGGGTCAGTATAAAGCTGGTTTTGCTAAGAAGCTGCTCCTGAAAAAAGGATCGGTACCAACTATTCGTGTTCCTGCTGCACCTCCAGAAGAAGTGAGTGTAACGTTTTATTAACCTTTATATTAATCTTTATATTAATCTCTGCACATGAAAATAAGTCTCTGTTAATCATTAATCTGCCCCTGTAATCATATTTTTGCAATTGGTGTGAAAAGGAATAGAAGTTGGTGTTTTACTGCCAATAGTGTTCATTTCAGCTGGCAACTACAGTGTATAGATATACGTTTTTGGATATTTGCAGAAATTAAGGTAGAGGCTAGTTTTTCTTCAGGTCCCATCTATAGTGATTACACAGAAAAGTGTGACCAGTACAGATCCTTTAAGGATAGCTCTGTATTTAAGCAGATGTTAAGAAAGAGCTAAAGAGTGAACCGTAAGGCACATTTTTCCATAGAGGTAATGACCAGCTACTTTCATGGCCTGTGGTACATTTTTATTAGTGGTGTGCAGTGGTGTTTTAAAATGAGGCATAGTCCTCACATTTTTTTATATATATCAAATGTAAATTTATGTCCCTGTTACTCTTCATTTTCCTGGTTAAATAAACATTACATAAATGTTTATGTAAATACAATTCAATTTTGTATTTTTACTCTAACTATGTAATGTTTTAATGTTTATTAAAACCAAGTATAAATTTCATCAAGTTTGTGTTTTAACGCATTTTTACATTCATTCCAAAATAATAACTAAAAGTAACAATTGAAACAATTGATATAATTTGTGAACTTATGTTCAGCTTAATAGTCAACTTATTTCCATCAGTCATCAAGCTTGTACACACTGGTCACAGACAAGAAGATGTACCTTTAATTTCCCTAAGCTGATCGCTCACTACACTGTAAAAAAAAAAAAAACATCCCCAAGTCAAAATTTTCTAGTGACTGGTCACATCTAAATTTTTCAATTAGTCTGACGTATTATTTCTCATTGAGCCAATGTTAACAGACTATTGCAACAAGAATTGCACTTGGACCAATTTAAAAATATAGATGTGACCAGTCACTAGAAAATTTTGACTTGGAGAGGTTAGAATTTTTTTACAGTGTAAAACCCCCCATAGTCATCATGTTTTCAGGCCATTTCAAGTTTGATTTTGACGAGACATAAAGCAGTGATATCTAAGTGGTGGAGTTGTTCACTTGCTTTTTAATTAGTCTTCCCATTAACACCATCATTGTCTTCATTCAGGCCAACTCGAGATCGCGCACGAAAACAAGAGGTGGGATTTATCACATGAACCAATCATATCCAATCATAGCACGATGGAGGCATTGCTTCCTCTCCCGTGACTTTCCCCCATTCATTCTTAATTACCCCCCACTAAACCCGACGCACGCTTTAGGGGGTCTGTTAAAAGTCAATGGGCTCAGGGGAGGTAAGAGAGACGCAGCCTCCCGCTGTAACTTTACCTGCTGGAGTTGCTGTTGGACATTATAAAAACAAGCAACTTTTACACTTTTTAATGTCACATTTTGTAATATTTGCGTTGTTTTATTTTTGTAATATCGATTATTTTCTCAACCAGTTTTTTTGAGGAAACACTGCTTTCTTGCCTCCTTGGAGGAAACGCCTGTGATGTTTATGCATATTACTTGGCTACTTGCCAAACAAATAAATACATATACATGAAATATTGATTTTAGTTGAAATTATTTTCTTATGTTTATTTATTAAGTATGGGAGAGTGGGGCACAACCTAATGCTTTTTGACTTTCTCAGTTTGTGTATCTACTTAGGGTTCAGAGTATTAATTTTTTCCCACATTAATTTCACACGTCTAGTACAATTATGTGGTTTTGTTTTATTAATACCGTGTATACTTTTTTCTTGATATACCCCGAAAGAATGGAAGTGAAATGTGACAACATGCCCCATAGGGTGGGGTACATTGTAACATGACCATATGACAGCTTAAAATGCTATCTGATCTAATAAAAAAAAATATACAAGACAAACTAAAATATTTTCTCAATAAAATATAATTATTAACTTTTTCATATAAAATAATGGAATTTTTTAATAATTAAAAATAAAATAATTTTTGAGTTTGACAACGAACACACCGGAAAACAGCTATACAACATAATTAATCATTTCTGAACATTGACTCTCAGGGCCCTATTTTAACGATCTGAAACGCAAGTGTCAAAGCGCAAAGCGCAAGTAACTTTGTGGGCGGGTCTCGGCGCTGTTGCTATTTTCCCGGCGGGATAAATGACTCTTGCGCCTGGCGCAAATCTAAAAGGGGTTGGTCTGAAGTAGTTTCATTATTCATAGGTGTGGTTTGGGCGTAACGTGAAATAACCCAATCAGAGCATCATCTCACATTCCCTTTAAGAGCAGACGCGCTTTTTCCTTGGAGTATTGCTATTATAACGGCGGATTTGCCAGGCGCGCGCCAGGAGCGGTTCACAGCCGAGGAGAGCAACGCTCTCGTCACGGCCGTAAAAGAGAGAGAAGTCAAGTCAAGTCAAGTCAAGTATATTTGTATAGCGCTTTTCACAATACAGATTGTATCAAAGCAGCTTCACAGTATTAAATTAAAATAATACAACAAGGTTTGTTTCTAGTGGAATTTATTGATTGATAAAATCAAATTAAATATCCCCAGAATATCCCCAGTGACATTGGGGATCGAGAAACACACCCAAATTAGCTTCGGTTAAACAGGTATATAATAATGTGGGTAAATGTGTAAGCTAGATGTATGATTTTATAATAAATTATCTATCTATCTATCTATCTATCTATCTATCTATCTATCTATCTATCTATCTATCTATCTATCTATCTATCTATCTATCTATCTATCTATCTATCTATCTATCTATCTATCTATCTATCGTTTGTAATAATATGATTTGCAAAAATGAAAACGGCTGCTTCTGTGTAGATTAGAGAAAGTGTATGCGCGTTGTGCACGCTATACATTATGGTCAAGCATGCACCCTTAAAATAGCCTAATGAACAACGCGCAACGCGCAACGCGCCACTGACTTTAGACTAGGTTTTTTCTGGCCAGTGGCGCAATTGTTTTATGGAACAGTAAAATAGCACCAGGGATTGTTTGCGCCGGAACACGGCTCCTTTTTTGCGCTGAACCGCCCAGGGAGCGCAAGTTCATTCCCTAGTTTAGCGACGTGCTTCTGTGGAGGGAAAAGCGCGCTTTGCGCGGGTGCAAAATAGGAATGAAACATGCGTTGGTGTACAAAGTCAATTGCGCTGGGTGCAAGATAGGGCCCTCAGTCTTTATTCACCTTTTTCTCAAGTTTTCTCAATAGAATTCATAAAAGTATAGAATAAAATAGCATAGTTCTAATATGGGCACATTGTAACGCAGTGTTACAACATGCTCCACCTCCACAACTGGGACTGCAAGTGTCTTCTGCTAGTTAGCGAAGCATTAAAGAACCATATCAACTGTTAAAGGAGTCATAACCTGCAATTTTCACTTTTCCACGAGAATCAATGTATGTTATGATCGACTAATGATTATACACTGGCCGGGAAGCCGATATTTAAAAGTGAAGCGTTTGTTTACCTCAGGCTAAATAAACCAGCGCGCGTGCACGCGCACTCAAATACGAGATTTTGATTTCAGCTCCCTCTTGACGTCATGAGGTAGTAGGATATACCATATATGGACACCGCAGCAGGAAGCCCCCCTTCCCCTCTCCCCCTCATATTCAGTTCAGTCGGGAAAGATGGAGAAACCGAGTGCACACCGGACTTGCTCTGTGGTTGATTGCCATAAAAAACATGTAAATGTGTTTTATCTCCCAAAATCGGACGAAACTATCAGGGACCAGTGGATGAAATTCATTTTTAATGACGCTGTCCCAACAACCCTTTCAACTGGCGTGCAGAGCCATATAGCAGTAGAGCGTCCACGACAGCCAAAACATCGCATTGATCTCGCGAGACAATAATGCCTTCAGAAATAAGGGTAAAAGTAGGTCTGTGTTTATTTTTTTTCCACTTTTCTTTTTTAGAAGGGCCTGAAAGACTATAATACAGCAGTAGGTATCCAATGTAATACTAGGTTATGACTCCTTTAAAATATTATCTCACAATCTCATATTGGAGATTAAAATAATATCAGATTTGTCTAATTTAAAATAAACACCAAAAATAGAGATGAAAAATTATCATAAGTAAGAAATTTATTTCGATATGGCGTAAGTTTCGTCATGCTAGCATGTGTGGAAGTATTTAAAACAAGGGTGTTACAACTAGCCCTGCGTTAGGTTGTGCCCCGCTCTCCCCTAAGGTCTTTATACACCACTGAAAACATAGTTATGTATATTATATTGCATTTCTGTCTACAGATCCTCCTAAATATTTCACAATGCACCTTTAAAACATCAAAAGTAAAATATGATAATTCATTATTGCATTATTTATGCATGGCCTGTCGATGTTTATTTTGTGGTAATGACCGGCTGACTGTCCATTTTACTTTCCATATTTTTCATTGTTGTTTGAAGGACTAATTCCCATTTGCATTTCAGCATATGGCCTGTTTTTATTGTCTATGCAAATTAAACCATCCTATGATGCCAATTATCAGTCAACATTAATCAGATGTGTTCAGAATAGATGCATGTAATATGCAAATTTTGGTAAACAAGTATCACATAAAGCTGTCTGGCCACGGGCCAATCATATTTCCACATAATTACCAATACACATGAGTTATTTATATGCCTGTTGACATTTTTCAAGCTACCGGTTGTTCTTGTCAAACATGCGGTGTATTTTATGTTGCGTGCAACTGCGTAACTACATCAGGACTTTGCGCAGTGATTGATTCATTACACTGGGAAGGCGAGGGAGCCAATGAAAACAAACTCGGCCCGTAGACACCTCAAAACATATTGATGGATACCAGCACCAGTGTCTCATTGGAATTGTGTGAGTAAATTGGGCAGAACAAGACAGATGTGGCACTGTAAATGACTGAAGCACTGCTCTCTGCTTGGTGCCATCAGAGCAGTGATTAGAACACGTCCGTGTGCCACCCCTCCTCTTCATTGAGTATGGATTGGAACTGCCTGCATCTGAATAGAGCCCCCACAGGTCCCATCAACATCCAGAACATTATGAAAGAGACGGTGCTCAACACAGAGAGTGACAAAGAGAGTTAAATATGGCGCTTTGTGATTTCAGGCTATTTTCAGAGCCGTTGTTCTTAGAAATCCACATACAGAAATTTCAGTAGATATACTGTAGATAAAGGCAGTACTTTAATGATATTCTCCAATATGTGATATTGGAAGTGTGATTGCTTTATGTTTTATAGATATATTGTCCTCTATTAAAAAAATATACAAAGCATCAAGATTTGTATGTTGCCAAGGAACCCACAAAGGATGCAAAGAATGGACTTGCATTCTCATGGAGACTCGTCTTGCTAGGCTACCTTGAAAAGACAAACTAAGAAGGATGCATTATTATTATTTTATTTTACTGCCTGTATTCGTTAAAAATGAGTATGTATGTTTAATGTTACTTATGCTTTGTCAATGTTAAAGGGGTAACATAATGCCATTTTTAATGCGCAAACATGAAAGCATTGCTGTTGAACGTGGGGAATATTCCCTTTGAAAACAAAACTCAGCCACTGCGTCTTCAGCGGTTCGGATTTAGGAACATCAAAATGACTGCTGTGTTCCTTATTACACCCAAGAACAGAACACCACAATCGCTTAGACGCCATTCTGCTCATAGACAGTGCTCCAGCGTATCAACAATGATGCGCGGACTATGATGACAGACAGCTCGCTCATGAGCGAGGGCGGGTCTGTGTTGAAACGCTGCTGTCAATCAACAATCGTGGGAGGGGTGTCCGACCGTGTGACGTCACAAGGTCGAACGGCTTGATTTGAGAGAGGAGATTAAGGAGATATAAGGAGATAAAAAAAAAAACACTGGATGGATTTTTATCATTTTATGATGGTTGTGTACAGGCACTGTCAACACACATTTCAGTACAATCAACTTGTAAAAGTGCATGTACCATTATATGACCCCTTTAAGATTATTTATAATATGCCAATAAAAATACTGGCGGCTTTCTCCAGGGGCCGCTCAGAGTAAAATTGTGTCAAAACTCTAAGATGCAATTTTACTCTTATTCCTAGACTTAAGAAGTGTGATTTATAAAGGTTCCTAAGTGTTAAGACTAGGTCTAAGCTCCTAAATTATTTACGAGTGCTGGAAAGGTATCCTAATCTGGGGTGCATTTCCCGAAAACATCGTTAGCCAACTATGGTTGCATGTTCCGTCGTTATCAGCATAGTTCAACGAGTCGGTGTTTCCCGAAACCATTGTTCCAACAAGCATTCGCAAACAGCATCACAAAGTTGTGTGGTTAAACCGACTGCCCTCGAGCTGTGGTTAGAAGCAGAGTTTCTTGTTTGCATGACATGTGGACTCAATAAATCCTTATCTTGAGCAAAATAAGCAAGCTGACATTCAGTACAATCTGTATCTTTTATTTAGTATACATACAACTGTCATTTACGTATTTTAGTTTGTCAAGAGGTTTAAAGCGTCGTTTTTGAAGAGTGCACGTGTGCGTACATGCTCTACTACGTAAGAACCAGCCAATGATTAAATCTGAAAATAAAGCAAAATGAGAAAAATGAGAATCAGTCCTCATATGCCATGTCCGTAATATATAGCAAAACATCTAGCATTAATTCGATCTCAAACAGATTCATTAAACATAGTTATTACTCCATAACCTGAGTGACATCATTAACCAACGTGGTTGAACGACCAATTTGTCGTGTCAAAAACAGTCGTGACTACGGTATACTTGATTTCGAACGATGCATCGTACTATGGTAGTTAAAGGTGCATTGTGTAATATTTAGGAGGATCTGTTGACAGAAATGCATACATAACTATGTTTTCAGTGGTGTATAAAGACCTTACTTAATGAACCATTATATTTTTATTACCTTAGAATGAGCCATTTCTATCTACATACACCGCGGGTCCCCTAACACTGAAATGCGCAGACATATTTCTACAGTAGCCCTATGCGGATAAACGCGTTTCATTACTATATTGTTCTTCGTGCAAGGAAGCAAGCTAAAGTCAGAGAATAAACAATAATATTCGCAATAACATATGTTTTACTGAATAATAAAGTAAACATCATTTCTTAATTTATCTTTGTAAATAAACTAGGGGTGTGCACGAATATTCGAATTTTCGAATATTCGATATGTATTTATTATTCGAAAAATAAAATACTATTTGAATTTTACTACGTTGCTTTGCTGGCCATAAATGCAGTGAATCCATTATAAATCCCAAGCACTAACTCGGAGTTAGAACTAAATGCACTGGGTGGCGCTGTGGAGCGTGTTTAACAAGTTGTTTGTATTTGATCACTTAAAAGGATACTCCACTTTTTTTTAAATAGGCTCATTTTACAACTCCCCCAGAGTTAAACAGTTGAGTTTTACCGTTTTCGAATCCATTCAGCCGATCTCCGGGTCTGGCGGTACCACTTTTAGCATAGCTTAGCATAGATCATTGAATCGGACAAGACCATTAGCATCTGTCTCAAAAAAATGACCAAAGAGTTTCAATATTTTTCCTATTTAAAACTTGACTCTTCTGTAATTACATCGTGTACTAAGACCGATGGAAAATGTAAAGTTGCGATTTGGCGACTAGGTTGATATGGCTAGGAACCATACCCTCATTCCTGCGTAATAATCAAGAAACTTTGCTGCCGTACCATGGGTGCAGCAGGTGTAATGATATGACGCAGCGCCTGAAAATAGGCTAACTTCCGTCAACATAACCAATGTGACAACCTGCTTGCCGGCTGAAACTACACAAACTTAGTCCCGGTCACGTTGGAAGTTACCGAGCTGGGGACTATTTTCAGGTGCTGCGTCATATCATTACGCCTGCTGGACCCATGGTACGGCAGCAAAGTTTCTTGATTATTACGCAGGAATGAGAGTATAGTTCCTAGCCATATCAGCCTAGAAAATCGCAACTTTTCATTTTCCGTCGGTCTTAGTACACGATGTAACTACACTTACTTACTTACTTATGCCCTCCACCCCTCCCGGGGTATGGGCCGCCAAAGGTAGACCTCCAGAGATTTCTGTCCTGGGCCATTCTTTCTAGTTGACTCCAGTTGAAGCCCATCCTTGTGACGTCTGCGTCGAGTTCGCGTCGCCATGTGCTTCTTGGGCGGCCTCGCTTCCGCTTGCCTTGAGGGTTCCACCTGAGAGCCTGCCTGGTGATGTTTGTTGGCGGTTTGCGAAGGGTGTGCCCTATCCAACCCCATCTTCTCTTCCAGATTTCTACCTCCACTGGAAGTTGGCAGGTCCTTTCCCATAGATTGGTGTTACTGATAGTGTCAGGCCAACGAATGTGGAGAATCCTTCTGAGACAGGTGTTGATGAAGGTTTGGATTTTACTGTTGGTGGCTTTGGTTGTCCTCCAGGTTTCAGCGTCGTACAGCAGTACTGATTTCACGTTGGAGTTGAACAGTCGGATCTTGGTGGTCAAGGTCAGCTCTCTGGAAGCCCAGAACACGATGTAACTACAGAAGAGTTACGTTTTAAATAGGAAAAATATCGAAACTCTTTGGTCATTTTTTTGAGAGAGATGCTAATGGTCTTGTCCGATTCAATGATCTATGCTAAGCTATGCTAAAAGTGGTACCGCCAGACCCGGAGTTCGGCTGAATGGATTCGAAAAAGGTAAAACTCAACTGTTTAACTCTGGGGGAGTTGTAAAATGAGCCTATTTCCAAAAAAAGTGGAGTATCCCTTTAATGTTGTCGTCTGCCTCGCGAAGTTTGGAATTACTTGAAAATGATCTTACTAAATGATCTTACAAAATGAAATTACTTTTGATCAAATTTATTAAAGAATCATATCATTAATGAATGAGATTTAATATCATCACCACAATGAGAAATCACATGAAATCCAAACACCAGTCGAATCAGGAAAGACAGCTGTCCACCACTGCATACTGCAGGTAAGCGCATCTGTATCCTGCGTGATCTGAGATGATAACTTATGATTCTGAGACATATAGCCTACTTCCTTTAAGTTTCGTTGAGGGAGACAGGTTTAAGAACAGAAAACACAAAGTGCTGTTAGAAACTTCGCTTACACCGTTATCTTTGTCTCTGCAACGTCTGTCAGCGCAGCTCTTTTCTCACTCGAGCATGTGGATAATATTGTTTTTCTCAACATAAACGTGAAACAATATGAACACGATAATCATATGCTATGCTGACTCAAGTGTACATGTACGTTCTGTACCATAACTGCCGAAGTCTGCTTTATTAGGCGTTTTTTTTTTTCAGTTGGCGCTGCTTGAGCTTAAATGCTTTTTGTTCTATATATTTTTTGTTTATACATATTGTTTAATGTTTTCAACTAAAAGAAAACTTGAAGACATATTATAAGCTTGTTGTGTATTGATTTTTATGAGCCCGAATATTCGAATGCAATATTTTTGAAAAATGCCCATTCTTCTCATTGCTTACCTGGCTATTCTCTCGACAACATATTTTCCTGTCGGCCACCGTAACGTTTGTTGGTTGCAATTCGTAACCTCACCACTAGATGCCGCTAAAGATAGCACTGTTGTGGCACTAACCACACAAAACATGCAGTAGTGAACAAAAGTGATGTGCGAATGTTTGTTTTAAATGACACTACAAGTTTGCTTAAACCATCAAAATATGAGGAAAATATTTTCAGATTTATATTTTTAAAATATATTTAGTATATACGTGAAGAACAAAACACTAAACTTGATTGAGGTATTTATCTGACAAAATTATTTGGCAAAAAAAAGAAACAAGCTACAGGTTTTAGAAAAACAAAAAAGCTCACAGGAAAAAAAAAAACATTGCAACATAATCCGTTATTAATATTTCATTGGTCCTCTCTTGTTTTTGCATGTGTTTATAATTTATTTTTATGACAGCCTGGACAAAAATTATGTCCGCACAGTTTGGCATGTTACTGTTGACTCCAACAATTGACTCCAAGCTCAACTACGCAATATGCTTACAAAATCTTTTTTTTATATATTTGAATAAAAGGTGAATATGTCAATTTTCCTATGCCATACATCACTTTTGGCCACTTCTGAATGGCAGTTCATTGACCTTCCAACTGATCTTCAAACCATGCAGCAAAAGCAAGCTGCTTTTATGAGGATTGCAAGCTTCATTGGAGTTGTTGGAGCCATTGATGGAACTCATGTTCACATCATTGTTCCAACTGCAAATGAGGAGACATATATCAATAGAAAAGGATTCCACAGCATCAATACTAATTCGAATCATTTTGCATAATGCAAAGCAATTTTAAAAAATAAATTTGAATATTAACGTTTCTGTGTATTAATTAAATGATTTTTATTATAATTACATTAAATAATTGGTGCCATGCTGCTCTGACTTCACCCTTGCAGGCTCACTATTGGCTGATTCAGTGGTTGAGAGCGGCCATTTTGGACTGACATCATTGTAGTCCTTAGTTTACAACACTTAAGTGCCACTTCAGTCAGCACTTAAGAATCAGTCTTAGACTTTGCTGAAAGTTGATTTTAGCTTCTTTATAAAAATCTCGTACTCTTAGACAAGTCCTACTTTTTATTTAGAATTTTATGACACTCAAGTCAGAAATTAAGACTATTATTAAGAGCTATAGTTGTATAGCTATACATGTCTTCATCACTTTATAAAAGCAAGCAAAACAAAACGACAAATGTTTACTTTCACAGGCCATCATGTGTTTGCGACCTTGCAGCTGGAATTTCTTATGTGAGAACGAGAAGTTAAAATATTACAGGCTTCCGTACGTTGTGGACCCGCAGTGTCTTCTGGGATTTTTAACTGTTTGATTCTCTCAAGTCGGCATTCGATGCATCCTCGATATCAAGAACACATCCAGGTACTATCATGCATCCTCTGTACTTGCGTTCTTGAGTATTGGAATTTAACTTAAATGGTTGATGATGATGTATGTGCGAACACAAGGACGCAATATCGCTTAAGAATGCATATTGAGAAATGGCCACAGACTTAGAGTATATAAGTGAAATAAACTGATACTCGCTCACATTTCTCTAGAATGGAAGAAAACACAGATGCCCTGGCCTTCAGTCACACTTAACTTAACTATACTATTACAGTAACTTTAACTATTGAGTTCATTTGAAGTCCAAAAACACTTTGGCTGCTAATGAGGTGGATACGGGTAAGGTTAGGGACAGGTTTCACTGTATTGTGAGGTTTAAGTGTGAGTTAAGGCAGTGGTTCTCAATTCCAGTCCTCGGGACCCGCTGCTCTGCACATTTTGTATGGCCGTTTCTCAGTACCAAGTACGCAAACTTCGGACTTGAGTCCTTGGTAGTTCGGACTTGACAAGTTCGACTCAGGAGAACGAACTCCCGAGGACGAGAGGACGCAAGTCCGATAATTCTGCAAATGGAACAGCGGCGTACTTGATAGCGTCACTCAACTCGGTCTGGCTACTCCGGTTATCTCTTTATATTTAGGCTACAATAAAACAAAATATGTTATAAACCACCACTCTGCCTCTTTTCATTTTCATTTAAAAAAATCGTAAACATATTAATGGCCACACAAATGTGGTTCAGGCAACGCAATTGATTATCTTCACTGCATATATGTATAACAACACGAAATATAAAACACAACCCTGACTCTTTTTGTTTTCATTTTAAAAATATGATACATAAAAAAATATTATAATATTGATCATTAAAACTGACATTTAGCAAAAAGAGACAGGGTTGTGTCATTTTATTTTATTATACAGTATATAGGCTACATACAGTGAAGAATGTAGGCAACATGTATAATAAAATATTTTATATGTTTTATATATATAAAATAAAATGACATAACCTTTTTTGTTAAATGTCAGTTTTAATGATCAATAATAGCCATTATAAAAGTATAAGTAGCCTAAAAGGTATAAGAAGCTAGCAAATGATTCAGTCAAACATAAGTCAGCTCTCTAGGCTAACGTTACAATGTTAAAGTTAAATAGACTAAATATATAAAGCTATGAAACTTCACTTTGCCCTCAGCCAAAACGTTTTGCCAGGGAACAAATTATAGATTAATGAGACAAATAAAATAAATAAATAAATCGCCCGTTAGATATACACAAGACGATTTATATCTCATGTTAAACCACTAGACTAGAGACATCCGAGCCAGCTGCAAACGTCAGCAGCACTAGCCGAGGAAAGGCTGTTCTCGGCGGGGTACATGAGCGCCGAACGTCCGATTGCCTGGATCTCACAACTCCGAAAACGTCAGATCAAATTTTCAAATAGGCGCTATCTTTATAAACAAACCAAAGATGTGAGCTTTAAACAACTACATTCTCGCCTGAAATACTCTTAAAACTACATTTCGTGACACAATAACAGTAGTATTTTTAAATTATGCGAGGTTTCTCCTCTGCTATTGACGCTTGCTGGTTGGTGTGAGATGCATTCTGGGATACCTGGCTGTCTCAAGTCCGCACAAGTCACCTCTCGATGCATCCTCGGTAAAAGGGGTGGATCAAGAACACATCCGGGGATTTGAACTGGACTTGGCTAGATGTGAACTTTGAATTGGAACAGTACTTGGGCAGCGACTGATGACGTTTCACAAGTCCACAAGAACACAAGTACAGACAAGAACGCATATTGAAAAACGGCCTATGTCTCCCTTATTTAACACACCTGAACCAGATCATCAGCTCATTAGGAGAGACTCCATGAACTGAACTGAGTGTGTCAGATAAGAGAGACATACAAAATGTGCAGAGCAAGGGGTCCCAAGGACTGGAATTGAGAACCACTGAGTTAAGGTGTAACAGAAGGGTCAACAGTATAATTATAGATGTAATTACAGCTGTGTCAGTGTTGGGTTTCTGTTGTGTTTCTGTTTAGTTTGTTTTTTCATTGGACTTGTCTTTCTATCATTATCAGTTCAGTTAATTCGCCTGTGTCTAGTTAATTATCTGTTCCACCTGTGTTTCTGTAATCAGTGTTCATCAGTGTCTGTATTTAGTTCCCTCAGTTCAGTTAGTCCTGGTCCGTTCTCATCTATGGTTAGTCTTAAGCCCTATTCGCACGGGATTAGTATTACCCCTGGACCTCTGTAATTAAGAAATTACCCCCTGACGTCTGTGTTTTTGGTGGCTTGTTCACACGGGCAAATAAATGTTCGTAATTCCCTCGAGTTTACGGATTTTACAGCGCGCGCCCACTCATTCACACTTCACTAGCTGAACGTGCTGAAACGAAGATCGCGCTGCAGTATTGCAATTCAAAAAAAGAACTTATTTAAAACCAATTTATTAGAGAAAATGTTTATATATATTAGCCTATAGAATATCATATTATTGTATAAATATATAATATATCTTCTTTTTCTTTTATTCTTTGTCCATGTTTACAACAAGCCTGCCTGAAGAAGGTATTATAAATACCGAAACGTCGCGATAGGCTTGTTCTTCTATTCATTTTATTTGGTTTATTTCATTTTATATCATTTTTACTCTTTTACACTTTGATTTCTTGAGATACTTACAGGATGGACGTCCTGTCTCTTCAGCGCGTACACAACATCCATAGCGGTGACGGTCTTTCTCTTGGCGTGCTCGGTGTAGGTGACGGCATCGCGGATCACGTTCTCCAGGAACACCTTCAACACTCCGCGAGTCTCCTCGTAGATCAGACCGGAGATGCGCTTGACGCCGCCGCGGCGCGCCAGACGACGAATAGCGGGTTTGGTGATTCCTTGGATGTTATCGCGCAAAACTTTACGGTGACGCTTAGCGCAAAGAATTGCTCCACGATACAGACTGTTACATTTCCACAAAAAGCGTCCAAACTTTCCAAAAGAGCTTCCATGTTGCGCCAAAATGCTTAATTTGACGTTTCCATGACAACGGTCCGAGTTGAGTTATAGTCAAAGCCCTATTTGCACGGGATTAGTATTACCTAGGGACCTCCGGTAATTTGTAATAATCGCGGAGGTCGTCTGTGATTTTTATCCCGTGCGAATCTGCCATGTCTGTAAAAATGTCTGTAAAAATTCCCCCGAAAATTACCTACCGTATTTCGGCCAACACAGGGGTCCTCTGATAATACCAGTCCCGTGCGAATCCCCATGTCTGTGATTTGGGCTGTTTTTCTGTGAGCCTATCCTTTCCTAAAGAACATAATAACCATTATGGGCCGTTTAACAGTCCATTTTACGTCTGTATTAAAACTATATTAACAATAAAATCTCTCGATATGCCCTACTCCAATCCGATTATAGTTTTTCTCCAATAAAAACTATGAAGTGCTGCAAAAGAGAAAACAAACTACAGTAAAGACGTGATCTGGAAGCTCAACTCGGACCGTTGTCATGGAAACGTCAAATTAAGCATTTTGGCGCAACATGGAAGCTCTTTTTGAAAGTTTGGACGCTTTTTGTGGAAATGTAACAGTCTGTATCGTGGAGCAATTCTTTGCGCTAAGCGTCACCGTAAAGTTTTGCGCGATAACATCCAAGGAATCACCAAACCCGCTATTCGTCGTCTGGCGCGCCGCGGCGGCGTCAAGCGCATCTCCGGTCTGATCTACGAGGAGACTCGCGGAGTGTTGAAGGCATAGATATCATATAAAGGCTAGATGTCTCGTCCGCGCTGCTGGCCAATGGAGCTCGACATCCGCACACGGCGGCCATCTTAAGACAGGGTGCTCGCTCACTCATAACATGGTGCATGTACTTTTAAATAACCATAACTTGCTCAATTTTCTACCGATTTTCAAACGGTTTGGTTTGTTATAAACGTCAGAGATGTAGCTATTATACTGCATACATATGAATAATTATGTTCAAAATGTTTAAGCATTCAGAATTATAGCCACGTTAATAACGTTTGTAAGAAACCAAACCGTTTGTAAATCCGTCCAGATTTCAGCAAGATAAGAGGATTTGTGTGCGTGCTGCTCACTCACCTTAATTCACAGAGCCCTGTCCTAAGATGGCCGCCGGTGATGACGGAAGTGACTCCGCCTTAAGACATCTAGCCTTTATATGATATCTATGGTTGAAGGTGTTCCTGGAGAACGTGATCCGCGATGCCGTCACCTACACCGAGCACGCCAAGAGAAAGACCGTCACCGCTATGGATGTTGTGTACGCGCTGAAGAGACAGGACGTCCATCCTGTAAGTATCTCAAGAAATCAAAGTGTAAAAGAGTAAAAATGATATAAAATGAAATAAACCAAATAAAATGAATAGAAGAACAAGCCTATCGCGACGTTTCGGTATTTATAATACCTTCTTCAGGCAGGCTTGTTGTAAACATGGACAAAGAATAAAAGAAAAAGAAGATATATTATATATTTATACAATAATATGATATTCTATAGGCTAATATATATAAACATTTTCTCTAATAAATTGGTTTTAAATAAGTTCTTTTTTTGAATTGCAATACTGCAGCGCGATCTTCGTTTCAGCACGTTCAGCTAGTGAAGTGTGAATGAGTGGGCGCGCGCTGTAAAGTCCGTAAACTCGAGGGAATTACGAACATTTATTTGCCCGTGTGAACAAGCCACCAAAAACACAGACGTCAGGGGGTAATTTCTTAATTACAGAGGTCCAGGGGTAATACTAATCCCGTGCGAATAGGGCTATAGTCAGTTACGTCGTGTTTGGTGTATGTAAACATTCTGCCTGTATGTACCTATCAGAATGAGTTAGTAAAATGTATGTATTGGAGCCATTGGCCTCTTTGTCTTTTTCAACCTACACCACACCCTGACAAGCTGTAATTACATGCAGGTTTAAAAAAAAAAAGAAGTTTTTATATAAGTACAATGTGAAATATGTATGTACAAAATAAGGGCTTTGTATCAAAAATAATAATTGAATTTAATGTTGGAGCACAATAAAGACACTTAATATAAAGTGGGACCAAACCTTTTCTGAGCTCCTCACAAACATTACTCTGCTCTGATCCATCATATACTTCAGTCTGGAACTCTACAAACATAGCAGAGTGACACAAACAGCTATACATGCAAGTGATGTTATACTGTATACTAGCACTCTTGGAATGCCGTTGGTCAATCAAATTAGAGACCTGTAACTAAATAACAGCGCATGGGATAACATTTACTTACCTAATCTGTATATCATAGTGTCAGTTGCAGCAAAATACTGTCTCTACTTACAGTATCATTTCAAAAGGTATACCTTTGTACTGTATTTACCCCTAAAAGGTGCATATTAGTACCTTATAAGTACATATTATTAAAGTGTAGAGATTGGTACCTAAATGGTACATATTAGTATCTTTTGAAAGGGTACCAGTATACAATGTCAGGAAGTAGTGAAAAAAAATAATAATGTGTGTGCACTAACTTAAATACAGAGGAACAATTTAAAGAATGGGTCATGCATTGACCCATGACCCATTGCCCCCCCAATACCTGAAAGCTACATATTACTACACATATTGGGTCTCATTCATGAAACACGAGCAGAACGAATTTTTGTGTAAATCGTGTGTAAAGTGGTTCTGGCGTAAATTTTCGGATTCATTAAAATGTTCGTATTTTCCAAATGTTAGTTGGTACGAAAGAAATCTACACCTGCTCCCAGCCACGCGTAAATAGTGCGTTTAACATCCGAACGTTTTGCTCATTAATAAGGCTGCATTTTAATTCACCTTAATCGGGTACATATTTACACAGCATTTTGAAAAAATATTATATGTAGTAATTACATACGGTTTTTCTTTTTCTTTTATTATTTTATTTCTTTTTATGTATTTCTTTTATTACGAGAGCCAGTAATAGCATCTGCAAACAGAACACAAGTCCGCAAGTCACAAGTGTTGCAGTCAAGCTTCATGTCGAACCATTTTCTTTTCACTTCTGGGACTGTTCGATTAACAGATGAAACTACATTAACTGCATCTGTAATATGCTGCCTGCCAAGCATTTTTACCTAAAGCATTTAGGTAAAAGCATTATTACCTAAAAAAATCCTTTTTTTTAGGACCTGATACGCCACTATGTACGCTTGAAAATAAAATGTGGCGTTTTGAATGAACTTCTGATAATAAAACTTCAATTTCTGCATCTGAGAAATTTCTCTTCTTCATTCGCTTTTGAGAAGACATGTTGAAATCCTTCGTTTGGTGTCATAATATGATGCCCATATATAGTTGTCAGTCGGTTTTAATGGGCGGGATTTATGGTAATTGAGAGAATGAGCGTGCACGCGCGTCCCATTTACTACTGATTGGAATTCATTAACACACACACACATTTCACTATCAAATCTGACGTTTACGAAGTATTTGTGAATCAGGAGAAGAATTTTCGGGACTGTCTCTTTACGCGCAAATCACTCACATATTTACTCGTATATTTACGAATGTTTCATGAATGAGACCCATTGTCACATCCACCGTCTGTCTTCCTCATCTGTCTCTGCACTACAGTCCCCAGAATCCTCCTTGGCGCACACCTGCACTCACTCTCCCCTCTCTCCTCTAAGTAGTAATCACCGTCACCTGGATCCCATCACCAGCTCACCTTTATATTCAGCACTCAGTCACTCACTCTTTGTCTGGTCTCGTCTATACATGTCTATTCAAGACTCACAGACTCTCTACTTCACCTACCTGCATACTTACCGTCGATCCCGATCTTCTTCAGTCCATCTTCAGAGAATCTTCATCATCTGCATCTGCAAGAGAAAGAGAGACTTTGTTATCCATTCTGCTATTAAAATATCAAACTTACCATCTTGCCTGCTTCGTTTGTACGAAACCTGACACATATTACTATGTACATATTGCATATTACTACATAGTGTGCATGTATTAGTAGCTAAATGGTACATAGTACCTTTTGAAAGGGCACGACTCCAGTGACAGAGTTTGCACAGATTTCACTTAGAGTGTACACTGTCAGAAATGAATAAGTTAAAGGCGTGAATGCATAATATAACTTTTTTGGGGGTCCTATAATTTGCTTTTAGTGTTCTAGTGCTTTTAAAACATTAGCCATCATATACTTGCGGTTTTGTGAATGGTTACAGAGACAATCTGGGACTCATACACTAAACAATTGAGGATCAAGCACAACACTATCAGACTTGTTGTTCCAGACGCAACAAATTCACACAGAAATGTGCACCATTGGAATCAGTCTGAACAAATCAGACAGTTGATTTTCTGTGAAATACTTCAATTTCGACTGCAAAATATCTGCACACTGGCTATGACTCGTTCAGACTGCACATCAGGGAAAAAAAATCTGTGCAAAAGTTGTGTAGTTTATTCTAGCCTTTAGGTGTGGAAAGTTGGCTGGAGTTTTTACTTTTAATTCAGAAAGTAATCTATTTTCCCTGTGTTATAAATGTTAACTGATGAAGTGTCAAAGCACTAATTTCAAGAGGAAAATATAGCCTCATCTCCATGGTTACACTGTCTCAGATGCACAAACTGATTTTAACCCTCTATTGCATAGCGTTGCCATATGGCAACAATTACTTTATCTTAATTTTTTTTAAAAGCTGTGATATAAAATCTATGTTTTTACAGTTAGTTGTGAAAAGGGGGCTTTAACTTTTAAGAAAATACAATTTATGAGGTCACATGACCAGGATATCCTGTTTGCCAGTCCTTTTTGCTCATGGACATTGACATGCAAACATCACTGTCTGGGGCTCCTGAAGATAGCCTTTTATTCAGAATTTTGGAAAATTTTCATCAAATAAAAAAATTAAATCAGTATCTGGGGTAAGTAAACTTTAATTTTTTAACATTAAATTCAGTTTTGATTTTATAAGTTTTTTGTAATATGCTAAAATACATTTGTTGCCATATGGCAACTATATGCAAATATGGAAACGTCCTGGTGCATTCAACCTAATGGAGTCCCATTGACTTACATAGCATGAAACTACTCTGAGACTATGTTTACAACTTTTGCTTATATTTTAAAGGTAAAAACATTAGATCTTCACAAGCTGTTGTGGTGGGGAAAAATAAAGGAGGGCCCCAAAGCTTTGTCCCGCCAGATCCTGTCCGCACAGACCACACAGACCACTGGCCCTTGCATGCATCTGAGAAGGGCAGATGCAAAATGCCAGGATGCAAGGGCATTGTAAGAAGCAAGTGCTCCAAGTGTTTAGTTTTCCTCTGCTTCACTGACTTTCACAAGTCATGAAGAGAATTAAATGAAATGAAACAGCAAAAAAAATGACTAAATGAAATGAAACGAATGAATAGTGTATTTCAGTGAGACAGGTTCCAGGTTCCTGGTTATTATTACCAGACATTTCAGATAACTGTTGAAATTATATAATGTTTTTTTTTACTGTATAAATGTTTGTTTAAACATTTCACTAAGTATGAGATGGATTTGTTGAGTCTTGTTTTAAATAAAATTAGTTTTTTTTATTTATTTTTTATTTTATGGTACTTTCCACGATTGCATATTGTTGCCATATGGCAACAATTTACCAACGACCCCCCTTTAAACTTTTTTTTAGATTTTTTTTATATATATCTGTTATTTAGCTCATGTTAAGTAATAAAAACATGCAAAACATTTTTTACAATGTCTAATTAATAATGCGTGCAATAGAGGGTTAACAATGCGTGTGAGTGTCAATGGATATTACGCCCATCCATTTTTAACCCAATTAATTGGAGCATAAGAAGCGGGAATAAAATATGTCCAAAAGGGAAGTCCAAAGAAAGACTGTGGCCGTCTCCTCCAGCTGTAAAGGACATAATGATACTTACTAGTGACATTTGTTACAATCCAACTGGATCAACCTTCTAAAATTCCTGGCGAAAGAGACGTGGATTTTTCAATTACAGAGCAAGTCTTTTTGTCCTTCACTGGGATCTTTTTAAAACGATTTCCTTTTAAATGCAATGTAATCAGTGCACGGTAAAGCGAGCCCGCTCATGTGAAAATGTGACAAAATTTATCACTCCCTGATGTTTGGTACTCCCACAACACAGTTTTCAATAGTGCCTTCATCAAATTCCCTGCCATAATTCATTTTTAAACTCCCATTAACTCTAGCGCCTGACACACATTTCCAACAGCAACCATAGCAACCCACGTTAAGTTTTGCAAATCAATGTTGACAAATTGCTGTTAAAGTTTGACACAATAGAAGAAGTGTTACTTTTTCTGTCAGTCTTTGTCTCAGGCAATGTGTTTGTTGTATCCGTGGTGTTTTGCGAGGGTTGTCCCCCTCTTTGAAACTACACTGTCAACATCTTCCTCCGCATTGTTTACTGTGGTTTGCATGTTTCTCGCCTCAACCCACTTTACTGATGCACGGGCACAACGGCTTCTTTTGAAGTAGCTACTGGCCAATGTCCCGGTCATCCAATCTCAAGCCATATATCAGAACTCATTTGACACTAGATAAAACCACAAACAGTTCTCTCCTCTCACGCTCTTTGTTCTAATACAATCTCCCATCTTGGCAGATGCAAATATTTTCAGGCATTTGTAAGTGATACTGTAACGACTTCATGAATGCTGATGCTTCAGGAGAATATTGCAAGCGGTCCGTTGAGACAAACGGATCTTTCAGTGAAAATGTTTTTGGAGATGCTCTGTGGAGGGGTGAGGCCTACCTCTTTTTGTACATTTTCTTTCGCCAACGTCATTCCACTGCAGTTATGTTAATCTCTGTATTACAAAACAACTCTTCTGTAACTCTTATGTACGAGTATGTTAACTCTTTCAGAATTTTCTATTATTTGTGAGAAAACTCTTCCCCCGACAAACACAGAATTTTCAGTGTTTCCGTGTTTTCACTGTTATACAGCCGATCCTGACCTCCCTGGGGCCCTAAGCAAAATTCTGTTAAGGGGCCCTCCTACCTGACCCATGAGCCATGTAAACCATTTGCCATTGCCACACAGTCACACCTGACACCACAGTGCTCCCACTACAGTCCTCCCTCCTTTAACTAGTACTATGTCCAGCCAATTAACATTTTAAATGCAATAGCCTATAGCCTATGTCAATACATTGCTTTCCATCTTGCTTTATTGCAGAGTTGTAACTAAGCTGACTTGGAGACTAGATAATCATTGTCTTGTTTTAAAAGTATGTGCACCTATAATGAGGAGTGTCATCACACGCATATTGTACTGGTCCCCACAGATTATAAAGGAAAGTGCGCGTTTCATTTCGTACGTATACGCGCATATGAACGCATGTTAACGCGCGCCGCGGTTATCTTTTCCGAGCTGCAGTTTATAAACAAACACCGTTGCCTTTGTCGTTTATCAAACGTAATAAATAGTTCACTCTCCCCTTTTTTTTTTTTTTTTTTTTTTTGTCAGGCACAAAGTCACAGAACACAGCTCTGGAAGTGGCTGGCATTAGCAAGCAAGACACAGAAAGACCAAAAGATGCACTGCTGCTATAGGTTAGACAGACTAGAGATGCATATTAACTTAACTGTACTGTTCTTTGCTGACATCAAACTTGGAGAGGAGAGAACACAAGTCTACCTGATTACTGTTCCCGCAATTGACTCTCATGGTGTTTTTGACACGAGGGGGAGGCGGGGCCTTGAGTAATTTGCGGGGCCCCACGCAACTTGCGTAGTGTTAGGGCTGATCGGCTCTGGCGTTCTGACACATCCTCTGAACTACGAGCTACTACTTCTACTCCATGTACTGTATGTTTTGATCATCGTTCTGAATCCGATCCAGATCTTTGACAAAAACGGTTTTGGTTTAAAAGCAGAGGGTCTGTTCTTTATTTTGATATAGGCCTTATTGCATGTTCAGATATTCAAACATCAATATATTCTACATGAATGTTTTTGTGAAAATGATCAAAAACGCTGGCAATAAAAAAATAAAAAAATTCTGGCAGGGAAAGAGTTAATGAGTTTGTTAGCTTTAGTCTGAAGGGTTAGATAGTTGATGCAAGAAACCAAAACAGAGCATACACGTGACAGTATAAGGGAAAGTGTACATTAGTTGATACCAGAGTCTGTCTGAATACTTGATTCAGATTCGCTGAATCAATGCGGTGCATTGAAACCGTGTAATGCACAGGTTGTTCCTATCAGTTTAATCACTGTTCTATATTAATGCATTGCCTTCATTGAAGCACATGCACACAGAAACATTCAGGACAGGAACTTTTTGTCAACAGTTCCTCGCCATTTTTAGGAATTAAATCGCTTTGTAACCGAATCGCTACATTATATTTCTCAGCCAAGAGGTGGTAAAGTTTGCTGTTTGGAAGTAATAATAATAATTCGTAGTAATTAATTATTAATTATTAATTTATTTTTATTATTTATTAAATTATTAAACTCACAGCTTCACTATTAGTAGAGAGACTCTGCACAGATGCAGTCAGATTTTGTGCTGCAAACATCAATAACAGCTTTATCTTTTGTCAGTTCTGGCAGGTGGTCATGCTTTAAGCTGCACGTTGTGTAATTGTTGTGTAATGTATATCTAGCTGTGGATTATCCCTTACATATTATTCATGTTAAATGGTCCTTTGTTGTAGTACAAATATACAATGTAGTCTCAGTTAAAATCATAAAAAGTCATAAAAGCTCCAGGTATAATTTTAAATGTTTTGTGGAGTATAGCATGTCACACCGCAAGACATGTAGACTTTCCAAAAGGTTTGCATGTCAACTAGCCTATATATAGTTTTAACCTTCAGCTTTTTTGGGGGAAAAATGCATGTTGAGCAGTATGTAATTTTAACCACTCTGTATGTGTAAATTGCCAGCTTTAGAAGTGTAATTGGCAGCGTTTTGAACTTCTAATTCAATCCAGACCACAATCATTGAAAAGAACACACAATGACGCAGCTCTTAACTGTGTTTAATATAAGCGGGTCATTTTCTTCCACTGGAGACTGGTGCTCTACCAGCAGGTTCTTATTAATTTTTTTCCCCTTGCCATATACAGAAACATAACTGTAAGGAACTGCCTGCAGTAGGTCCGCATTAGTTCCCACTGCAGTGTTCATTTCACAATGTTGCTGAATTGTTTTTGGCAGGTTTTTGTGGTTATTTGTTTGTGGAGGATTGATTAATGTCTTAAGACGGTTAGCTCTCTGACCCTTGACCCTGTATTGTGACCTCTGCTTTTCTGTGGGTGTTTAGATAGACAACAGAGAGCTGTCATTGCCAATGCAAAATTGATTATTGTCTTTTCACATAGTTACTTCTGTAGAACCACCATAATATTGTGATGGTGAGTTTTACATGGGTGAGAACCACTCATACTTTCTGTAGTTTGTTTAGTTTCATGCCTTCATACTTTTTTTAGGAGACATGCTATTTTTATGATCAAATTCTCAGATAAAAATGTTTTTGCTGTCCTGATGGCTTGGTTTCTCACAGAGAAATATTAATCTGGATATGACCGATGCACTTATAGAGTACTGTTAGCCTCCACTATTTTTGTCTTGAGAAATTTCACCATCCTGAGTTTTTTTCATACAAAATGAAGTCTTATGAACTAATCCTAAAGCTTTGATCATTTTATCAAAAGAAACATTGTATATGTTCACTGAGTTTGGATGGAATTGCATTTATCGTACCCACGTGTTGAAAGAAAATGTCTTCCCTTGGCATTTGAGACTTGGCCAATCAGAACAAGGAATTTCTCTGATATCCAAAAGGCCAATTATGCCCCTTTGCAGCATGCAACAGTCCCAGTGGTCCCTAAAATTAGACCCCAGAAATTGCATTGCAACAGAGGCCCGGTTTTTTGCCCAAAGTAATATTAGCTACCAGAAATGTATTCATGTCCAGAAATGTGTATCATTTGGAAATTGTACGTTAACCTGCTACATTTCTCCATGTTTTCTCTGGATTGTCTCACACTTCAACACATTTCACACAGCAATCCCGTTAAATGACCGTAAAATTGCCAGAACAACTTTACTAGTAAATTCAAAAATGTGCTGTTCACACAAGCAGCAGTGATGTCATTAACCAGAAGTTTTTGCCTTGTTCCTGAAGAGGGCTAGTTATTTTACTTGTTATCAACTGTTGTTGACAACCCTAGGGTTAGGGTTAGGGACAACCCACCCTAACCCTAAGCCTAACTCTAACCCATCTCTTCATCCACCCGGACAAGGAGAAGCACTTTAGTTTCGGTATAATTTTGAAGACATTTGTAAACAGTGCTGAGTAAACGCGTCATCTGCGTCATAATTTTATGAATGGTCCTGAGCCGTTGCTCTTTCGAAGGCTTCTGACGTCAACGTAAGAAGACCTCGTATGTGCAAAATACTGGTAATCTTCATTCCGCGTGCATATACTGGTCATTTACTGCTAATGTTACAACTTCGCTTTCAAGTAAATTGCCGGAACCAATTTACTGTATATTTGAAAAGGTCCTGTTCACACATGATCTGTTACCGTCATTTACCAGTAAAAACTGTATGTGTGAAATGGGCTATTGTAACAAGTTGCTTTCAGTTTCGATCACACAAGGAGATAAAATAAAACTTTGGTTGTGAAAACCTGATTTTTTTAATGGTAAATTTGGTTATTAGGATGCAGTTGACACACCTATAAATAACTGAACTAAGTGTGTACAGAAGACAGAAGTGGATTAAGCACTCAAAAATGGAGTGACAATTGTATTTTAATCAAACCCCAATCAATTTAATAGAATCCCCTTAATTATCATACTTTTTGTGTATAGACGATGTGTGAAAACCATCTGTTTGCTTAATGAAACTGCTATTGTTCCAGATTTTATCTAGAGTAATTTGATTGTTGGCATTTCTGTAAATAATTGAACAGTAATAAGGTAATAAGCACTAAGAGAAATGATAACCCTATTTATCTGCAGTGTGTATGTGGCCAGTGACTATTAAATTCAGCACATCAACACCCAGTGTCACATGAGACCAATTGAGCCATCTCGCACAGCTTAGGTCTAAGTGATGAAAGTAATGAAATAATAGTTCTTAACCCATTTGTGGCCAAATTTTTCTGAATGGTTTCATGCATATAGTCGTGTTAATAGTGTCCTGTGTGAACATGTTGAGTTCTGCATTTATTTTCCCCAGGTTCGTATTTCATCGTGTTTGATTATTTGAATCATATTAGTTGCCGGTGGGCAAATATTTTGTATGTATTGTATTGTTTATGTACTATATCCCGGCCACTGCACTAGCCATTATTATTAATCGAAGGAGACGTAGGCCTATGTGTGTTTTCCAAGCATTAATGGAAGGAACGACTCTTATGAGCGGCATGTATGAGGTGTTTCTGGGTGTTTCTCCCTCATATCTGCTTTGAGATCTTGATTGTGGCATTTATTTGAGGCTTAGAATCCATTATTCCTGTAATTCTTTTGTCTTATATGAATTTAATAAAGAACTCTGTCTCGTATTCTGTCCAAACATACCGCGTCATCTACGTCAGGTGACCTGTAAATGCGCAAAAACTGTTTCCATTGCAGTTTTGCGAAATATTTCTTTTTCGAATTGCCTGAAAAACCACCTCATGCGAGCGTAAAAACTTTTTTGCGATAAATGGGAGTTTTTGTGAAATTGACGTGTTTCCATTTGGGCGTATTTTCAATTCGCAATTTCAATTTGCGCAATTTGAAGGGTAATGGAAACGCGGCTATTGAGACATAAAACATGGATAACATCTAGAAAATTACTTACAAAAGGAAAATGACAACTATACACTGCGGCAACTGTAGTTGCCGGTGGGCTTAAATGGGTTTTAATAACTAGTGTGAAATCATGATGTACTTTGAAATGAAGGTTGTGGCTAAGAGGGTCTCATTAGGAATAAATATCATGTAAATGTCCTGAAATGGACTTTAGCTTTTGGTTGTGTAATAGAGTCCCTCCCGGGCGCCCCATTCTGTCTGAGATTACAGAGAGAGCTGCGTGGGCTTTTCTCTCTCCTGAATGCACCAGAACATGGAATATTTAAAACCGACTTTCTCTGTCTTTGCCAGAGTCTGTTTCTCCACTCTCTTTAGTGCCGCTCTGAAACAGAGAGCAGAATTCCCTCTGATCTGCCATACTGCTGGAACGCACAGCACATTCTGTTGTATTTCGCTCTACTTTCCAGACTTGCAAGTCAGCAGCAAAGTTAGCAAAACACAACACAGGCAGCTCTCTCCTGTGGAGGCCTTGAGTCATGAAGACTATTACAGATGCACGGCAGGATTCTCACTCCCGTTGCTCCGGCGGGAATGATTTTCTCCAGCTGGGTCTCTCTCCTTGTCAACAGCTCATCAGGACACTTCTGTTGTCTCAAACAGAAGACAAGTGGCCCACCTGATATCTGGCCTTGATAGTTGCGAGAAACCGTCTGTCTGTCTATTTGTCTGAGTGTCTATCTGACTCCCCGGGTATCGATTCACCTCATTCCCACTGGAACAGCGTGTATTTCCATTATTATAAATAGTTTTTGACTTATTGCAGCCATATGGAATATAACATCACTGGTAGAAAGATGTTAACCTCTAGAGATTTTGCTACACCATTCATACCACAGTAGATTTTCGCAACTATTATGGCATGATCCGTGTATGTCTGTATTAGCTTAGTTTTACCGTTTCAGAATTTTGTTTTTAACTGAATTGTTGCATAATAATAAAGCACTCTTGCTTGAGTGATATTGCTTGACTATGTTTATTTTATGTTATCAATATAAAAAAACAATTCGTACAGGAGCAATTTAAATCTTGAATTGTAATACTGGAAGGGTCTTTTGTCTCTTTTTTATGTTGATATCACTCCGCAGTATTATTTGTGAGGTGAAGAAACAATAATATCTCTCTGTGGGGTTGTCAGGTGCTGAGGTGATACAGCCAGCTGTCATTCAGCTTGTTATTAACACTCGCCACTATAACTGAGCACAGAAGTTTCTTCTTTTCTATTTATATATATATTTCTTATTTTTCTGTCTTCATTCCTGTGTGAATAATCCACAGTTACTGCTGCTAGTCCTACATTAAATGAATTGTATGATCACCTTTGAAACTTGGCTAATACCATTTTGCTACAGGTTTATTGTAGTAACAAAAACTATAGTAACTCTATTTTTTTGGCAGAAACTATGGTTACCATGGTACAAGTTTGTGAGGATTACAGAAAACAACTCAAAGCATCATATTGAGTGACATTTTATTCAAGTTCCAATCGCATGCTACTGATTTTATCAGACTTTGTCCATTGTTAAAGGGTTTGACATTGTGCATGTTTGAGTACAAGTTCTATTCATTTGTCTTCAAGTATGGTTCATTCATTCTTCTGTAATACTTTTTAATGAGGGAAAATTTGCACATTTATTATAATTTATTATACAGATATGACAGTTGCAGTTCTTGATAAAGCAATCCAGCCTTACAGTGCTAATCAGCACTCTAGTTGTGATGACAAAACAGTTGTGACATGCCTAATAACACTCTAGTTGTGACTATTTTATAATATAAAAAAACACCTTGAATTTTAATATATTGCATAATGTGGCATATTTGTTTTTACATTGTTATTATAGCGTAATAGTTTGCATATCAATGCAGGGATAGATTGATATGGCAAAATGATCTAAAATTAAAAATAAGCCAGTACAGTACATTTCTGTTATGGCTGTTGGCCAAGTATAAGCTTGTGTCTTGCTATAAATTAGTCTGAAAACTTTAGTCTCAAAGTCAAATCTGATGTTTATGAAGCAAAATCAGAATTCCTTAGAGGCAACACACAGTCTGTTTTACATCATAACACATCACATCATGAAATATTTATAGTTTTCTTTCGGGTGTGAAATTCTATATCTTGCACCCTGGAGTATATAGTAACACTTCCTCAGGGGTCTCTAGACACGTCTGTCTCCTGCTGTTTATCAGCGTTATCACTTTGATGGATGCTTGCGGTCCTCTCAGCATGACTGGGCATGTTTCAAAAGGCAATGCCTCACTTTTGCTCCTCATGCTCTCTTTGGGAAGCACTGGGTGGGAAAAATTGCTGGAGCATCCAATAGGAAGAAGTTTGGATGCTCAGGTGCTACGTTGTTCGTCTATATGGGAAATTGAGTCTGTCTGTTGTGTTGCTTGTCGAGCCACTGGTCCTGTAATAAACCGCTGACCTCTAGATGCAGCGTTTCATTTACGCAGAGCCAAATCTTTGAACCTAAACTCTGTAACAGACAGTAGCATGTCAAATATAAAACACAATTCACTTCATTATCCCCTTCCATCTAAAATAGAATTATTGTATCCCCACTTCACCGATTTCTTATATCTGATCTAAATATTCTTTTTTTTCTTTCTTCTCTTTAATCAGTACAGTAGAGTATATTGACGCTGTCGGACAAAAACCTTGAATCTCTGATTCTTTATATAAATTCAGAATTTTCTTAACTCAAAAAAATCTTTATATACATATACAGTATAAAGGCTAATGTTTTATGTATTTAAAGGGATACTCCACTTTTTTTGGAAATAGTCTCATTTTACAACTCCCCCAGAGTTAAACAGTTGAGTTACCGTTTTCGAATCCATTCAGCCGAACTCCGGGTCAGGCGGTACCACTTTTAGCATAGCTTAGCATAGATCATTGGATCAGACAAAACCATTATAAAAGTATAAAAGATTGGTACTTACATTTGTCTGAGTTCGCAGATGCTGACGCTGCCAATTACCTCCATCCTCCCCAACCACCACCAAGATGGTACCTTCCCCTTCATCCTCCCCACCACCACCAGGATGGTCCCTTCCTTTACCTCCAGGGGGTTGGCTGCGCCCCTGCCTTCGTCTTCAGGCAGGATATGCAGCTTTCGCTACCCTCGCATTGACCTGCCGTGACCTCATGTCAGTGCTTCAGCCCTGACAGTTGTACCTAACACTGCATAGATAACGTTACGCATCATTGACAAGTCTACATTTACCGAAAAAAAGTTGTTCATGACCATTAGCTGTAACATCAATCTGTCAATGAACTAACGTATACATCAGTGAACACATAGTGTTCTATCTCACTACTCTACCCTGCCAGTACACACAAAGATAGATCAAAGTGACATTACGTTAACCAACCATTCAGAAACGTCCTGTTCGAGCCTTAATTGTCGAACTTCTTCGGGGCCGTCATCTTGTTCCGGGTCCGACTCCGGTTCAAATTGATACGGTTGCACAGTGTCCTCAGAGACTCCCGCTGCCATTCTTCAAAATATACCCTCAACTGTTGTCAAGGCAACACTCCACGTGTGTTGTTGTGTCAAAACGCCCCACAGAACAGAGGGGCGGGGTGAGCAAAGCTCATTATTATTTAAAGACACATGCACTTAAACGGCGTGCTGAAAACAGAGCTGTTTTTGACCAGGTAAAATTAGTGTTTTCTTACAATACTAATGAGAAGTTTTAATTTAGACCCTAAAGAATCATATTAGCTTGTACAAAAATGGTATTATATGACCCCTTTAATGACATGAGATTTTGGCCAAATGACAGAAAAAACTGAGTGCCCACGTAGCTACGGTACTTTATAACCTGTAATTTGATGAAAACATAATGTTGCCGAAACATAAGTTACACTTACTACCTCAGATGCTGCCATTCTAATGACTGAAAAAACACTGTGATAAACCTCCATTTCGGCTTGATTTTGGTGAAATGTTAAAGGGGTCATATGATGCTATTTTCAAAGATCATTATTTTGTCTATTGGATGTAATAAAATATGTTAACATGCTTTAATGTAAAAAAAAACTCTCTATTTTTCATTGTAGCTCCTCTATGCCCAGTCTTTCTATGCAAAGGCATTCCTTCTGAAAAGCATAGTGTGCTCTGATTGGCCAGCTGACCCTGTGCGTTATGATTGGTTGAACACCTCAAGCTTATGTCGGAAATGTAACGCCCCTTACCATAATCGCAAGCTTCAGCTTCCAAAGCAATTATAAAGACAGATGTAGATGAAAAAGCTGATTGATCGGAACATGATACTCATATGTATTTACAGTACACACGCCACTGTTCATCTGCATGTGACAAACACTGCTAGTGTGAAAGCACAATATGGGTGCATGCTATTTCAGCTCTGCTTGAGTGGGTAGTGTGAGACAGACCTGTAACATGTTTGTCATCTTTTCACCACAAGTTAGTGGAGTTGAGAACAGTGGATACTATGGGCCCTATTTTAACGATCTGAAATGCAAGTGTCAAGCGCGAAACGCAAGTAACTTTGTGGGCGGGTCTTGGGCGCTGTTGCTATTATACCGGCGGGATAAATGACTCTTGCGCCCGACGCAAATCTAAAATGGGTTGATCTGAAGTTGCTTCATTATTCATTGGTGTGGTTTGGGCATAACGTGAAATAAACCAATCAGAGCGTCATCTCACATTCCCTTTAAGAGCAGGCGCACTTGTTCTATAGCGGATTCCTATTATAACGGCGGATTTGCCAGGCGCACGCCAGGAGCGGTTCACAGCCGAGGAGACCGACGTTCTCGCCAGGGCCGTAAAACACAGAGAAGTGACGTTGGGGATGGAGAAACACACCCAAATTAACTTCGGTTAAACAGGCGTATGATATTAATCTATCTATCTATCTATCTATCTATCTATCTATCTATCTATCTATCTATCTATCTATCTATCTATCTATCTATCTATCTATCTATCTATCTATCTATCTATCGTAATAATGTATGATTTGCAAAAATGAAAACTGCTGCTTCTGTGTAGATGAGAGAATCAAAGTGTATGCGCGTTGTGCACACGCTACATTGATTATGGCCAAGCATGCGCCCTTAAAATAGCATATGAATAACATGCGCAATGCGCCAGAATTGTTTTCTAAACCTGCAGAATAGCATGAGGGAACGTTTGCGCCGGAACACGCCTCCTCTTTGCGCTGAACTGCCCCGGGAAGCGCAAGTGTATTTCTTAGTTAACCGACGTGTGTCTGTGGAGGGAAAAGTCCGCTGTGCGCGGGTGCAAAATAGGAATGATACATGCGTCGGTGTACAAAGTCAATTGCGCTGGGTGCAAGATAGGGCCCTATGTTTGTAAACATAAATCCATCTGTACACTTTTGTTTGTAAGAACAACAAACAATATGCGTTACTCTACACTGCACAAAACTCCGCATTTAAACAGTAAATAGCAAATACTTTAACAAATAATAAAAGATACTTACAGGCTCTGATCCAGAAGCACCAGATTACCTAGCAAAGTTGGAATTTTTTAGAAATAGCCTTTGTGCACAGCCAGCCTTGTACTCTCCCAGGTTAAGGAAACTGTCCTTCGTAAAATGCTCTGCACACACACGAACATTTGGGTCGTACTGTTCTGTTACAGTGTAGTAAATAAATCTTAACCACTGATTCCTTATTGCTTTCACTTTCGGAAGGCCAAATAAAGCTTTTGCTTTCACACAGAAACACACAGCGTCTCACGACATGGTGGCGACAACACTACTACGATACTGAAGCCACGCCTTCTTTCTTTGCGTATGCATTTGGGTGGCATGATGCAAAATATTTCCACCGAGTGACGTAGGTCGGTGAGGGAGAATTCGATTGAGGCGTTTTTGCTGGTTCTGCCTTTTTTTTAGATAGAATAAATCTTTTTGTGGGAGACTTTGAGCTTTGTAACTTTGCAGATATTTTACATGCATGAACAGCTACATAACACACTAAAGAAAAAAGAAAACATGAAAACGCATCAAATGACTTGGACTGGTTATCGAGCTTGATACATTTTAGGCACCGGCCGAATTTCCTCGATAACATCGGGTATCAAAAAATGTCTTGCTTTTCGGTACCAAATTTCGATACCTAAGGGGTTAATCTCGTCAACGTCAGTGAGCCAATAAGCGTGCAGCATTACTGACTGTGGCGGGGCATCAAGAAAAAACTAGTTTACACCTGTTATGCCTAGAGTCGTGGCTCACACGTGAGGCTGTAGTGTGTAAGCGTCCCAACCTCCATAGATGTAAAAGATATGGAAAAGATCAGAAGTGGCTAAATTTCACCAGACTCGATGGCAACAGCGCAAAATGCAATATTTGCAACAAGATAATTGCTGCCAAGACCGGCAACACGACAAATCTGATGAAGCACTTGACAGTGCACAGAATCAATTTAAGAAAGTTGCTCCGTCTTCGACTGCAAGAAGAAATGGACTGCGTCACAAATGAACCTAAACTCAGCGTATAGGCTACTTGCTTCACAGACATGAGAAATAGGCATATAGAAAGCTTGAAATGTCTACTTTTAAACAAACCAATTCGAATCAAAAACAAATTCTCTCTGATTATGTAACTATGAAAGATGCATTTCTCTCTATAGGCGCGCGTGCGTTCACTATACTGCGGAGATGACGAGTCGGCAAAGTCAACTTCATCTTTGCAGCCAACACTGACTCAGAAAACGTCTCGGTTACATATGGTAACCCTCGTTCCCTGAGGGAGGGAACGGAGACGTACGTCGTGGTGAACGACGAATAGGAATCTCGCTAGAGAGGCCAATCTACTTCGAGTGAAACTAAAACAAGCCAATACACATTGGCGTGCAATCATTTGCATCAGCTGCGCAGCCTCGCAGCGCGGGTATTTAACGAGCAGCTGGTGTGATTGCACTTCAGTTTTTTGCTGAGGAGCCAAGCCTGAAAAGCTGGTCGCCCCGGCGGGTAGCAGCAGATGTGGCGACGGGACGTACGTCTCCGTTCCCTCCCTCAGGGAACGAGGGTTACCATATGTAACCGAGACGTTCCCTATCGTCCGGTCACTACGACGTACGTCGTGGTGAACGACGAATAGGAATCCCTAGTAAAGCGCCACAGCTGCTGCACCCCATCCAGCGCCCCGTGTAAGCCTCCACACCTTCTTGCCTGGAAGGACGATAGGAGAGGGCTTACACCGAGAGTATCCGTCACTGTTGTTCCGTTATAACCCATACAGTGAGATTATTGGATAACACTGGGAAAGCGTGCCCGATCTGAGGGAGGGGAACGCTGCGGGAGCCACATTCTTAAGGAGAGTTATGTGGGAATAGACATATGGACTAACCCGAGGGTTGTACTGCATATGAATAATGGGTGACTTAGCCCAAGGGAAGACACAGGCTTCCGTTTAGGAGCAGCCGTGGAGAATATACACATATGGGATCCCCGTAGGGTCACACATATGGGACCCAGCCTAGACCCGGATCTCAAGGATTCAGCGGATAAGGCCTGGCACTGGACGCTCCGCCATGTCCGTGCCGAGGGTGTTGGAGGACTCAACAGGTTTTGACTCTGGAGCAATAAGGGTGCACAGTAGGGTGCAGCAAGCCGACAGAGCCGGTACTCACAGTGCTTCTACCCGTTTAGGGTGAGAACACGGGAGGACACAGGCTCTACACGTAGGCTATAGAATCTAGCGAACGTGTTAGGTGTCGCCCAGCCCGCAGCTCTACAGATATCTGTTAGCGAGGAGCCACGTGCCAGCGCCCAGGAGGATGCAACGCCTCTCGTGGAGTGTGCATGCAACCTGAGCGGGCAGGGCACGCCTTGAGCTTGGTAAGCCAAGGCGATGGCATCCACTATCCAGTGGGCCATCCTCTGCTTGGAGACAGCCTTTCCCTTCTGCTGGCCTCCGTAACAGACAAAGAGCTGGTCTGAGGTCCTGATGCTTCGAGTTCTGTCCACGTACATACGCAGAGCGCGAACGGGACAGAGCAAAGCCAGGGCTGGGTCTGCCTCCTCCAGGGGCAGCGCTTGCAGGTTCACTACCTGATCTCTAAAGGGAGTGGTAGGAACCTTGGGCACATAGCCAGGCCGGGGTCTCAGTACAACATGGTTGTCACCCGGCCCGAACTCTAGGCACGATTCGTCGACCGAAAATGCTTGCAGGTCCCCTACCCTCTTGATCGAAGCCAGTGCAATCAGCAGCAAAGTCTTCAAGGAGAGAAGCTTTAAGTCTGCTGACTGCAAAGGCTCAAAGGGAGCATCCTGAAGTGCTCGAAGCACCAGGGAAAGGTCCCAAGAGGGTATGGAGGGGGGGCGAGGAGGATTTAATCGTCTCGCCCCCCTAAGGAACCTGACGACCAGGTCGTGCTTTCCAACCGTTCTGCCATCTATGTGGTCATGATATGCTGAAATAGCAGCAGCGTGTACTTTAAGGGTGGAGGGAGACAGCCTTCGCTCCAACCCTTGCTGCAAGAAGGAAAGCACTGACCCTATCGAACATCTTCGGGGGTCCTCTCTGCGGGAGGAACACCACTCGACGAACAGGTTCCACTTCAAGGCGTACGCACGTCTCGTAGACGGCGCTCGCGCAGAAGTGATGGTGTTAAGTACCTCTGGGGGTAAGTCACCTAGAACCTCCGCGTCCCGTCCAGGGACCAGACATGGAGTTTCCAGAGGTCCGGACGCGGGTGCCAAAGGGTGCCCCGTCTCTGAGTCAGAAGATCCTTCCTCAGAGGAATGGGCCAGGGAGGGACTGTCACGAGGAGCATAAGTTCTGGGAACCAAGTCCGGCTGGGCCAATAGGGAGCCACCAGAAGGACCTGCTCCTCGTCCTCCCTGACTTTGCACAGGGTCTGTGCAAGTAGGCTCACTGGGGGAAATGCATATTTGCGGAGGCCCCGGGGCCAGCTGTGTGCCAGTGCATCCGTGCCGAGTGTCGCCTCGGTCAGGGAATAAAACAACTGGCAATGGGAGGTCTCTGAGGAGGCAAACAGGTCTACCTGAGCCTCTCCGAACTCTCTCCAGATCAGCTGAACCGCCTGGGGGTGGAGTCGCCATTCTCCCGGGAGCACAGCTCGTGATAGCTCGTCGGCCACACGGTTGAGCACACCGGGGACATACATGGCTCGAAGCGACCTCAGATGCTTCTGACTCCAAAGGAGGAGATGGCGGGCGAGTTGCGACATGCGACGGGAGCGTAGACCACCTTGTCGGTTGATGTACGCAACGGTCGCAGTGTTGTCCGTACGGACCAGCACGTCTCTGCCCTGTAGCGGCCTTTTTAGGCGGCTCAGAGCGAGACGAACTGCTAGCAACTCGAGGCAGTTGATGTGCCAGTGCAGTTGGGGGCCCGTCCACACCCCTGATACTGCATGCCCGTTGTACGTGGCACCCCAGCCGGTGGCAGAGGCATCTGTGAACACCACAGCATGCCTGGACACCTGTTCCAAGGGGACTCCTGCCCGAAGGAACGAGGGATCTGACCACGGACTGAAGGTCTGGCGGCACTCCGGTGTGATTGCCACCCGGTGAGTGCCGTGATGCCACGCCCATCTCGGGACTCGGCCGTGAAGCCAGTGCTGAAGCGGTCTCATATGAAGCAGCCCGAGCGGAGTTACCGCTGCTGCCGCTGCCATATGCCCCAGGAGCCTCTGAAAGAATTTCAGTGGGACCGCCGTCCTGCCTTTGAACGTGTTCAAGCAGTTCAGCACCGACTGAGCGCGTTGCTCTGTGAGACGCGCCGTCTGAGCGACCGAATCCAACTCCATACCGAGATAAGAGATCCTCTGCACGGGGGCGAGTTTGCTCTTCTCCCAGTTGACCTGAAGGCCCAGCTGGCTGAGGTGCCTGAGCACGAGGTCCCTGTGTTCGCATAACTGATCTCGAGAGTGTGCCAGTATGAGCCAGTCGTCGAGATAGTTGAGAATGCGAACGCCCTGTTCTCTCATGGGAACAAGGGCCCCCTCCGTGACTTTCGTGAAGACACGGGGAGACAGGGCCAGCCCGAAGGGCAGGACCTTGTACTGATATGCTCGACCCTCGAATGCAAAGCGCAGAAACGGCCTGTGTCGAGGAAGAATCGAGACATGAAAGTACGCGTCCTTCAGGTCGATCGCTGCAAACCAATCTTGGGGACGGATGCATTCGAAAATGCGTTTCTGCGTAAGCATTTTGAACGGTAGCTTGTGAAGGCTCCGATTCAAAACTCGCAGGTCCAAGATCGGTCGTAACCCACCTCCTTTCTTGGGTACAATGAAGTAGGGACTGTAGTGCCCTGACCTCATATCGGCTGGAGGGACCGGCTCTATCGCATCCTTCGCCAGTAGGACTGCGATCTCCGCGCGCAAGACATGGGCATCGGCTGCTCTCACTGTAGTGGAGTGGATGGCCCGAAACTTGGGGGGACGCCGGGCGAACTGAATCGCATAGCCGAGCCTGATGGTCCGAATGAGCCAGCGAGACGGACTGGGGAGCGCTAGCCAGGCTCGCAGAGACCGTACAAGCGGGACCAAAGGGACCGTAGGCGTACCCGGAGTGGGGCAGCGAGGTGGAACACAGGGGCTCGGCTCGGGAGGCTCTCTCTGGGAGGCAGCCCGTAGCGGAGTCTGAGTGTGCTGTGCAACACTTACCTGATTCCACGAGGCCGGAGGTGCAGGAGGCGGCTTGGTTGCGTTCTCGAACTGCACACTGCTGCCTGCTGGCGATAGAAGAGGCGGATGAGAGTGGTGAGGATTCTCTCCCCCCACTGCTCTCCGGGCCCTCTTCGGACCCAGAGATGGAAGAAACTGCTCTTTTATTGAAAATTTGGGTACCGCTGGTTTTGAGGCCAGCGGCGGAACAAAAACAAAAGGAAAACAAAGATTTTCCACCCGGCCCTCTTCCGGGGGATGGAGCGATGCAGTCATCGTCTCCTGGAGAGCAGTCCCTGCCATCTCTGGGTCGCCCGTCCTAGGGCCGCTTGCTCCTGGCCTTGCCGCCCTTCTTAGCAGGGTCCTGGACGGGCGGGGCGGTCCGCCTGCGACTGGCTCCACGGCGCCGTTTGGATGGAGGCTGCTGCTGCGGCGCGGGAGCAGGGGCAGACGCAGGAGGCCGCCCTCGGCGACGAGCAGACTGAGGAGCCGCAGGCGGAGGGGTGGGAGCAGCAGCTGGCCGCCGCGGCAGGATGTGACGGATGGCCTCAGTCTGCTTTTGTACAGCCGAGAACTGCTGGGCGAAGTTCTCGACCGCGTCGCCGAAGAGGCCGGTCTGGGACACGGGGGAGTTCAGGAAGCGGAGCTTGTCAGACTCCCGCATGTCTGCCAGACACAGCCAGAGATGGCGTTCCTGGACCACCATGGTGGACATCGCACGACCCACCGACCGCGCGGTCACCTTCGTCGCACGAAGCGCGAGGTCCGTTGCGATACGAAGTTCCTGAAGAACTTGGGGATCATGACCACCCTCGTGCAGGTTCTTCAGTGCCTTGGCCTGATGAACCTGCAGCAACGCCATGGCGTGCACGGCCGAGGCAGCTTCCCCACAGGCCTTGTAAGCCTTGCCGGTTAGATCCGACGAGTACTTACAGGCCCGTGAAGGGAGACACGGTTCTCCACGCCAAGTGGAGTTAGGGCACAGTTGCATGGCAACGGCCCGTTCCACTGGCGGGATGCGCGTGTAACCCTTAGCTGCCCCGCCATCAAGGGTGGTGAGGGAGGAGGAGCCACCGGAACGGTTTCTGGCAGTAAAAGGTGCCGTCCACGTCCCCGTAAGCTCCTCATGCACTTCCGGGAAGAAAGGCACTGGGGTGGGTTGCTGAGAACCAGCGCGCGCCACCCCGAGATACCAATCGTCCAACCTCGAGGGTTCGGGACACGGTGGAGGGTTCCACACGAGCCCGACCCCGTTGGCGGCCCGGGAAAGCATGGCCATCATCTCCGGGTCCGTCTCAGGCATCGTTGACACCCCCGAAGGAGGCAACGGCGCCGAGTCGTCGTCCGCAGAGAAGTCTGACCCACCCTCCGATGCCGCGATCGACATCTGGTCTTCACAGGGAGCCCCAAAGGAGACAACCGGTACACACCGCGAGGATGGTCCAGCTTTCTCCAATGGGGGCTCAACTGGCTGCGGAGCATGAGAGGGGTGAGGGCTCCTAGGGGGTTGGTTCCCCGAAGGAGACGCGCTCACCGTAATCCTCAGGTCACCCATGTCACTGCCCGCAGCAACCCTCTGAGGAGGATTGGATCGAGGCAGCGGCACGGGGACTCCGCCCCTTTGCAGGAACAAGAGTCTCGACCGTAGCTCCGCGATGGTCATCTTCCCACAATGGGTACATGACTCATCCACAAACGCTGCCTCAGCGTGTTCAATACCCAGACACACGAGGCAGCGCTTGTGACCATCCTGTGAACCCAGGTAACGACCGCATCCAGAAACACACAGATAGAAAGTCATCTTTTTTTTTTGAAAAAGATGCTTTTCTATCTGTGTAAGCTCTTTTTAGGGACTGCTCTCACTGGTACGAAACACACAGGGGGAACAGACACTGCGAACACAGACGGGAATGTGCACCCGTCTGTGCGCTGTTACCAGCTGTGATAACAGCCTTTGAGCGCTCGTGGCGCACCTTACCAGCCGTTAAAACAGCTTTTGTTTGCTCAGTTTTTTTTTTCAACAGAAAGACAAACAAACACAAAGAAGACTGTCCCCGCTGCCGTGTTGTGACACCCGCACCGAAGAGAGATCCAATGGCTCGATTCCACTCTCAGAAGACGCATCGAAGTGCTTGGCTCCGAAACAAAAAGCTGAAGTGCAATCACACCAGCTGCTCGTTAAATACCCGCGCTGCGAGGCTGCGCAGCTGATGCAAATGATTGCACGCCAATGTGTATTGGCTTGTTTTAGTTTCACTCGAAGTAGATTGGCCTCTCTAGCGAGATTCCTATTCGTCGTTCACCACGACGTACGTCGTAGTGACCGGACGATAGGGAACACTAGTTTATCATTAAACAATTATAATGTTTCCTTGCTATTTTTTCCCGACACATTTATAATCATTAGGTTACTTTTGCCAGTGCTTTGCGGCAAGCTTTATGTGTGCGCTTGAGTGTGAGGCATATATTCAGCCCCCCAGTGGCCTATATGAGTCATTGAGTCTAAAAAAAGTAAACAAACTAAAAAAATAAAACCAACGTTTTTTTAGGTAATATGTAACGCAATCTTGTTAAAACGGATTTCAAAAAAAGTGTCTTTCAGGAACCGGTATCGAAGTCAAGGTATCGGAATCAATATCGATATTGAACATTTTTGAACGCTACCCAGCCCTACATATGACCCCTTTAATAATATAATGACATATGCAAGTGTCCAACCATAAAGCCACAATAACAACTTTGACAAAATTACTTTTTATTTAATTACAAAAAAAATAAAAAAAATAATACAGTAGCATTTTTGGAGATACAAGGTTTCCATCCGATAATGACCATATACGGTACATTTGGTACAACATTAACTATATTATCTGTAACATTATTTATCTATCCTGAAATAGGATCATAGTTTAAAAAACAAAAGAAAACATGAAAGCCTGCACACATTGTTCTTCAGGAAAAAATCTTCAAAAGTCTTTATTCAGAGGCCATGAAAATACGAAAGTGCTCAATGCAGAAAAAGTGCACAGTGCAAAAACAAAATGTTTTTGATATGACATTATACTCAGTGCCTACATAAACCTCAGTGTTTGGTGTGTACTTGCACTTGTAGATGATGGCAACTGAACCTTCACAATATAGTTTTATCTCCCAATGCCAGTAATCAGGTCTGGCCATATAAAATATGCAATTTCCCACCCTCCAGTGCAGAATGAGACAGGGATTTGGCTTTTCTTTAAAAAACAAGAGTTCATCTCAGGGTAAAGGGTGGCTATGATCAAAGATGTTGCGTGTATTTGGTGAGAGCAGCTGCAAGAAGCGGAGCTATTAATAAGTAATGCTTAATGCTCAAAGCTGGAGATGTTTCGCACATTTCCTCTACTTTGTTAATCTATTTCGTCTCGATGGAGGCCCTTTTGAAGGTTGTAAAAGAGAGAGGGAGAGAGGAAAGGTATCAACCTGGAGTGGGTCTAGCACGATAAACAGGAAACAAAATCGCTAGTGAGAAGGGAAGTGAGGTCAAAGGTTTCATGAGCCCATGAACAGAGTGAGTAACCCTGTCACTGAAGATGGAAAGAGAAACCGAAAAGAAAAGAAAGATCCATTATATAAACCAGACAATGGGCCCTATCTTGCACCCAGCGCATTTGACTTTGTATACCGACGCATGTATCATTCCTATTTTGCACCTGACGCACAGTGGACTTTTCCCTCCACAGACGCACGGTAAATTAGGCAATGAACTTGCGCTCCCGGGGGGGGCGGTGGGGCGGTTCAGCGAAAAGAAGAGGCGTGTTCCGGCGCAAACGTTCCCTGGTGCTATTTTGCAGTTTCAGAAAACAATTCCACCACAGACCAGGAAAAACCTAGTCTAAAGTCAGTGGCACGTCATTCAGACACTATTTTAAGGGCGCATGCTTGGCCATAATGTAGCGTGTGCACAACACGCATACACTTTGCTTCTCTCATCTACACAGACGCAGGCAGTAGTTCCCATTTTTGCAAACCCATAAATAATTACAAGGAAAAATATTACCACACAAGGGAAATCATTGTGGTGTCCGTGAAGATGTGAAAAAATAGGCATAAATCTAGCTTACACATTTACCCAAATTATTATACGCCTGTTTAACCGAAGCTAATTTGGCTGGGTTTCTCCCATCCCCATACAGTGTCACTTCTCTGTATTTTACGGCCCTGACGAGAACGTTGGTCTCCTCATCTGTGAACCTGGCGTGCGCCTGGCAAATCCGCCGTTATAATAGCAATCCGAACAAGAACAAGCGCGCCTGCTTTTAAAGGGAATGTGAGATGACACTCTGATTGGTTCATTTCACGTTACGCCCAAACCACACCTGAGTAATGTAGCTACTTCAGACCAACCCATTTTAGATTTGCGTCGGGTGCAAGAGTAATTTATCCCGCCAGTATAATAGCAACAGCGCCTGAGATCCGCCCACAAAGTTACTTGCATTTTGCGTTTCGTTTGATACTTGCGTTTCAGATCGTTAAAATAGGGCCAAATGTGTGCAATGACACTTCTGGGGTTTGTAGTCACAAAGTCAGGCTTACGGATGTAATAAAAGCGAGGGCGGGTCTGTGTTGAAACGCTGCTGTCAATCAACAATCGTGGGAGGGGTGTCCGACCGTGTGACGTCACAAGGTCGAATGGCTTGATTTGAGACAGGGGAAAACATATAAGAAGATTAAAAAAAAACACTGGATGGATTTTTATCATTTTATGATGGATGTGTACAGGCACTGTCAACACACATTTCAGTACAACCAACTTGTAAAAGTGCATGTACCATTATGACCCCTTTAAGAGATGCTTTTCTGTGAGTGTAAAACACAACGGCAAAACTTTCGGCGGGTCCATGTGAGGAATGGCTTGTTCTTGCCCACAATCACTGGTCCTATTCCAAGAGGACCCATGAGCAGAATGGATGAAAATTCCAGTGTAAGGATATGGAACACTGATAAAGACTCAATAGAGACACTCAGCTGTAATTGCTGTCAAATGTGGTGTTGCTTTGTGTTGAAAACTATGGATGTTCTTTGAGCCCTAACCTTCTGATTTGGAGACATGTCAAGCACTGGTCAATGTGTAACCGAGTAACTGCCATTGAGATCAATGGGAAGGCTAATGATTCACTCCAGTTATTTTAGACTTCCTTGGAAAGTGTTACTCAGTCTTGAGGTGGCAGGTTTGTTTGTCAAACTACATTTACCATAGCCTGGGAAAACCCAGACAACTTCCGGCAAATTTAGATTTGCTCTGCAAGTAGTCTGGCAAAGAGCTCATTCAAGCCCATTTATAATCCGTCGAAATCGCGGCACCAATCAGAAACGTTGAGGCGGGCTTTACACAATGACGATCTCTCTGATTGGTTTTAGGTCTATCCAATTGCGCCCAGAGGCATTTGAGCGACGTCCGTTGGCGAAGCGCACCAACTTTTAAATGCATTATTATAGTCAAATTGCAAACACATGAGGACAGTCTCCATGAAAGACCCACTGGCAGATGAACGTGCTACTACATTTCTCTCCGAAACGGTAGGAAATTAAATTCGATTTAATAAAGGATTTTAACTGTGACAAGATGATTGACAGGGCAGTTTACGTGACAGGATGCACGCAACAGATCCGTCCGATAAAGATTACGAAGTAGTATGTCCCAAAGCTTGCCTACTTTTTTGCTACACATTCAAAAGTAAATACTTTTTCTTCACAAAAAGAGTACATAGTTTTATGGTGTAGTGTAACTTAGGCGAATTGGGATGCAGCATATGGCTTTACACGATGACGATCGCTCTGATTGGTTTTAGGTCTATCCAATTGCGTCCAGAGGCATTTGAGCGACGTCCGTTGGCGACGCCCCTTTGGAAATGAGTTATTAATGAAGCTTTGCCAGACCATAACTCAGTTACTACTGAGAATGGTCTGATTTTAACCAGGCTACATTTACCAGGTAAAGCAACAATCACAAACCTGATAGATTTAATTTATAGATTTTGTTGCACTAGCAATTGAAATAGTGACAGATGTAAAATAAATCTCTGATGTCCCCAGAGTGTGTATGTGAAGTTTTAGCTCAAAACACCCCACAGATATTTTTATATAGCATGTTAAAGTTGTCACTTTTTGAGGGTGAGCAAAAATGCCTCGTTTTGTGTTTGTCCCTTTAAATGCAAATGAGCTGCTGCTCCCAGTAGAGAAGGCGGAGCGTCAACAGCTTGTGTGTTAGAAGCTTTGATTACCTCATACAGACATGCACTGAAAATTTCAAAAACTTTTAGCCTTTTATGTTCAAACCGGAGTCAGAAAGATGGAAAGACTCAAGATGAAGTGACAACATGTAGACAACATTTCTGAATGGTTAGTTGATGAATTTATGTAGCTTATGTGTAGTTATCTTCTAGTCATTGATTAGTATATTCTGTCTTGATAATCTATAAATCGTGTTCAGGGGGCGGGGTTTATGTAAATTTTAGGGTTAGTGATGTCACTAACCCCAGAGGAATGTTGTGTAGTCCCTACCACCCATTTGTTGTAGTCCTTAAAAAGCAATTTCTTTAAAAGCAAATATCTCCCTTTGCTTCGAACTTTGAGGGTCGTAACTTTGCAGACGTTGTTTATGCTCAAACAGCAACATTACACACTAACTAAAGTTAGAAAAGTGAAATCTTACTCACCCACCCCTTTAAGTTATTTAAGTGTCGCAACATTATTTGTGAGTTTAAAAAAAAAATTCTGTCATAATTTACTCTCATGTTGTTCCAAAACTGTATGGCTTAGTTCCATATGACATGAAATTTCATTTTTGGAACCGCTTACACCAAAAGTGAATATCAATCTCTTTTTAGATTAGATAAGAGTAGATTGTGTATAAGGAAATAAAAGCCAAAATAGTTACAACAAGCAAAATGTGCCAAAGGAAATTTGGAGTATGGAGTTGAAATTATTATACATACTGTACACAATATGTGTTTTTTTTTTTTTTTTCATTATTTGTTTGAATATGCATTATATATCCTTCAGGTATAGATTTACTTGTTTAGTATAATAGAACTAGCCTTTGCTGAACCCATCACATTACAAAACATCACACACATCTCAAGTGTTTTCATGTGTCAGCAGAGCTCTTTAGTCAGAATTGAATCATCTCAAACAGGCCTCATGACAAGCCTCTTAAACTCAGTGAGGGCCAACAAAAATCAAGCATTGTGGTTCGTAGGATAAGTGAAAGGGAATCACAAATCCTGATTTCCCATGTCTCCACCCTTTCAGACTGGTCTTCATCTCTGATCATGTGAGCTGTCAGATGTGATCTGTGGTCTGTGAAGATTTAGATGTGTGGGTTTGGCTTTGATTCAGTCCACTGTATCAGTCTAACACCCAGCTCAGTGCGGGCGGGATCACCACAAACGAATTGCACTGTCCGCCAGACACATCTGTATCAATTAGTCTGTGTGTGTGTTCTCGAGGTGTTATTGCATTACTTTTTTGTGTCCGGTCTTGTGATTGTTGTTTAATGGCAGTAAATGTTGTTGTGATGTTTTGCTAGGCCTGCTAGAAGTCCAAGACTGCACATTCAGATGTTGGAGCTTTGTCTGTTTAATGTTGTGTGCTGTCACATGCCTCATACAATTGACTGGTGTGTATTTTCTGTTTCTGCGTTAGTTTAAATCACAACATTTGTCATGAATGATTGTAATAATTGATGTCTAGAAGTTGAAAGCTAGCTGTTGTAACAGAAGTCTGGGGTACTGACAGTAAGATACTGGTACATTTTTCTTTTTGTTAAGACAGGACATTTTAGGATAGTGTAGAGTTACTAAAGGGAGGTGTAAAGTGATATACTATATTGTGCACAACTGTTGTGTACCTTAATTATCCTAGTATTGAATAGTGCAGTATAATTTGTAGAAAACACTGGAAAAATATGTCAGTGCGGAAATGTTGCCACAGTCAAGTTGTTCCAATGAGCCTGGTTTGTTTGTTGAATAGTTGAGGATAGTTGAATAACGTTGTGGAGGGAGCTACGGTACAGAACAGTGCAATATAAAATGTGTTATAGTGTAGATTAGTGTAGTGTACAGGGGGAAGCTGTAGTGTACTCAATTGTATAGTGTTGTATAGTATAGAATACTGTAATGTGCTGGAAGGGGCTCTATATTATAGTTTAATAAAGTGTAGAATAGTTGTACATTGCAGTGTAGTGTATTCAAGTGTGTAGTATTGTTTGCTGCTGCTCTCTGGAGTTCTGGATCGGCTCCTCTTGGCAGCAGCAAACGTAAACACATTTCTGTGCCATTCCTGAGCAGCAAGACTCTCCCTGTAACAAAATACACACACACACACACACACACACACACACACACACACACACACACACACACACACACTCGTCTTGTGCAGTACTCGTCCTTTGCTGGATGCTCTTAAAGCCACAGTCTATATTCCTCCTGAAGTTTCTCACGTCTGCACACTCCTGCTGTTTGATTAAGTGCACATTTCATTCTGTCTTCGAGTGTTCACTTCCTAGATAGGCCACGGTGTGTTTTAAAAGGTTGTATACATAAGTCAAATAGTGAAGCCATCAGTCCTAACTAACTCATCAAGCTGTCCAATACATTCAATTGTGAATGAAAACTGTCATATCATTTATTTATGGGTTCTGCATCAGCAGACGTGTAGAATAGTCTCAGATGTGAACATATACAGTATACACAGACACACACACACACACACATGCACGTAGAAATGGAAAACCAAGTCAGAATGTGGCTGCAGATTTGCAGTCCAGCTGAGGACATAAAGGTCAGAGGTCCATCTGTTACTAAGCAACATAACAAAACTCTTTAAAACATTCCTACAAATTCTCTTAAACTGTCTTTTGTGCTTGCATTAAAAAAGAGGTGTCATTATCATTTTTATTATTTGATTTTTCCTTGAGGTCCAATTATAGCTAATGTTCATTTTTTTGTGCCAAAAATTAAGTTTTTGACTTTTTTCCTCTCTTAAGGGCTGTAAAAACTGACAGCGATTAAAGGAACACTCCACCGTTTTTTGAAATAGGGCTTATTCACCTTCTTTCCTACATTTAGATAGGTGGGCAAATGCATTTTTGTCTCAGTGCATGCATTGTTTTAGTTTGACAGGGTCGGCGCTAGCTTAGCTTAGCTTAATGAATGGAATCCTAGTTGAAGCGAGTACACGAGAGGACACTGGCTCCACTCGGAGATTGTGGAATCTCACGAATGTGTTGGGTGTCGCCCAGCCTGCAGCTCTGCAGATGTCTGTTAGCGAGGCGGCATGCGCTAGAGCCCAAGACTCCGGGTGGAGTGTTCCTTCACACCAAGGGGGCATGGTCAACCTTGCTGCTGGTATGCCAAAGCAATGGCGTCCACTATCCAGTGAGACAACCTTTGCTTGGAGAGAGCCTTTCCCTTCAGCTTCCCACCATAACAGACAAAGAGCTGGTCTGAGGTCCTGAAATGTCTACGTAAGCACGGAGGGCGCGTACTGGACAGAGCAGTGCCAAGGCTGGGTCTGCCTCCTTCAAGGGCAGCGCTTGCAGGTTCACCACCTGGTTTCGAAAGGGGGTGGTGGGAACCTTGGGCACGAATCCAGGCCGCAGGTCCCCTACCCTCTTGATGGAGGCCAATGCAACCAGGAGTGCTGTCTTCATTGACATGAACTTAAGCTCCACTGATTGCAGAGGCTCAAAGGGAGCTCTCTGCAGGGCTTTTAGAACCACTGAGAGGTCCCAAGAGGGTACGAGAGGAGGGCGAGGCGGATTCAGTCTCCTCACTCCTCTCAGGAACCTGATGACCAGGTTGTGCTTCCCCATGGACTTACCTTCAACTGTCTTGTGATGTGCGGCAATAGCGGCAACATACACTTTGAGGGTGGAGGGAGACAGCCTTCGCTCCAACCCTTCTTGCAGTAAGGAAAGCACGACACTGATCGGATTTTCTGGGGTCTTCTCTGTGAGGAAAGCACCAGGTGACGAAGAGGTTCCACTTCAACGTGTAGGCATGTCTCGTGGACGATGCTCTAGTGGAAGTGATGGTAGCCACCACCGCTGGTGGTAGGGTACTCAAACCTGCCTCGTCCCGTCCTGGAGCCACACGTGGAGGTTCCACAGATCGGGACGAGGGTGCCATAGGGTGCCCCGTCTCTGAGAAAGGAGGTCCTTCCTCAGAGGAATTGGCCAGGGAGGTGCTGTCGCAAGGAGTACTAGTTCGGAGAACCAGGTCTGGGTGGGCCAATGGGGTGCAAACAGAATGACCATCTCCTCGTCCTCCCTGATCTTGCACTGGGTCTGTGCAAGAAGGCTCACTGGGGAAAACGCATACTTGCGGAGGCCTCGCGGCCAGCTGTGTGCCAGTGCGTCTGTGCCGAGCGTGCCCTCTGTCAGGGAGTAAAACAGGCTGCAGTGGGAAGAGTCGTGGGAGGTAAACAGATCTACCTCTGCCTGATCCACACCAACACCTGGAGAGTCGCTCGTCTCGAAGAGGTGAGAGATATGAATGAAGAGATCTCAGAATGGCTTGTGGAGTGAAGAATGCTCTTGGCTCCGAAGCGAAAACATAACTGCATGTTGACAGCGTACTTCCTTATATACCCACGAGGTCGGGCGGAGTTACGCTATGCAAATTCCATAGACCCATGGCATTTCCTTGCCATTGGCTCGTTTTCTAATTCTCGAAGGTGATAGGCTTTCTAAGCGAAACTCCATTCATCGTCACGACGTAACTCTTAGTGACCACGAAAGGGAACGCAAGGACACTAGACCTCTGCCAAAAGTGTGTCTGAATATACAGCAATTAGAATAAACAGTAAAGCTTACAAAATGTTTAACATAAACTAGCGCTAAGACCCAGAATCTGCCCTACCTATATTTACGACCAGGAGCCGCTACTGAAATCTAGCAAAATTAAAGTCAGAAGTTTCCTGGCAAAATAATACTCAAAGTAAAGTACAGATACTAAAAAAAAAAAAAAAAAAAAAAAAACATGCTCCAGAGCAGGCTCTTTCCAGGTTTTTTTTACTTCATAGGTATTCAGCGCATATATGCCCGATTGATGAGACTCCAGTGGGCATGACAGAGCACAATATTAGTTATATTTTAGTGCTATAAAAAAAAGGTAATGTTTATTATGTTTTTTTGGGGGTCATAATTCACTATTCGGCTGATGGCGTATGGTTGTTCCCGGAAGCCATATGGATAACTTTTATGATGGATGGATACGCTTTTTTGGGCTTCAAAATCTCTCTCTACTCACTCCTATTATAAAGCTGGGAAGAGCCAGGATATTTTTTATATTACTCCAGTTGTGTTTGGCTGGAAGAAGGAACTCATATACATCTAGGGTGGCTTTAAGGTGAGTAAATTATGGGATCATTTTCATTTTTGGGTGAACTATCCCTTAAAGAGGCCATTGGAATATAATATACGAGACATATTAATTACTTGGTGCTTTAACAACATTTTTGAAGCTTGAAAGCCTCATTCCCCATTCAGTGTGATGTCTCCTTTTGTGTTCCAATGAAGAAAGAAATTCATACAAGTTTGGAACGATTCATTTTTTGATTAACTATCCTTTTAAATAAGTTGTTTTCTAGATTTCTCAATCTGTGTTGCCTTGCCGGAGCTCTCTGCTGCTCGTCCACTGTGTTTGTATCTCTGTTATCTGTCCTCAATGTGTCTTTGTCCTTCTCTATTCTTTGCTTTTTTCTATCATCTTTTGCCTCTTTGTATGTGTTCATGTTGTTTCTCGGTCTCTCTGTAAGCTTAGAACACTGGGAAGAGCGCTCTGTCTGTAGCACACTGCTCTTATTGTGAATATTCTCCTGGTATCATGCCAAACCCATAGAAACCTAATCGCTCTAGCAGAGAGCCCACTACTGAAGGACTGTGGGTAGGGAGGCAGTTAAGTGATTATCCGAGCACTGTGGAGACTGCGCCGCAAAGCCTTGTTTGATTGGCCAGAGATACTTTTTGATTTTCATTGCTTTTTTCCAGATTTGATTTTTATTTTAGACAGTGGTATAGAGCAGTCTTGGCACCTCCATGCTATTTCGTAACAACTGCTAAAGGCATTTTTTGGACACTATAACAGTCCTCTGTCTCCACAACATTATACAATTTTCTTCTCTCTAATAATGGTGAAAGGACAACCTACATTCATTGAGAATAGAACAATTATTTGTTTAGTTATCTGTGTAAATATGATTCATTTGTTGTCCAATTATCACAGAGTCTGGAACATATATTGTTACGTATTAGATTTTGGCCACTTTCTCCTCTTAAATCCGGATTTAAAAAAATAAAATAATTGTTATGCAGCAAATTTGTTTGCTCATTCTGGTCCAAAACTAAGCATTTAGCATTCAGATAACTACTCTCAGAATAGTTTGAGCAAGTTATTGAATATAGCAATGTTAATGTATTTGGTCTTGGTGGACTAAAGCTGCTATGCTGCTGCTGCAGAGCAAGTATGGACTTGTTACTGCTAAAAGACACACAGACATGCTGCTGTGAGAATGTAAGACATGCTGCTGCTGTATAAATAGTCATGCATAAATACCCTAGCAGGTGGAGCTGGGGGAGATGAAGGGTTTCAGAGGATAAATACTCAGTACATATCAAAAAATTAAATTATATTATATAAATTATATCAGACAAAGCAATAGTGGCACATGGTAAAGACAAACTCACACTTGTGTGTTGCGACATTACTGTCGGATCCAATGTAGTTGGCATTGCATCAGTTTTTATTTTCAGTCTCTCTGAAAAACCTGCATCGAACTGTGTCTTGTTTAAAAAGTAATCCTCAGTAAAATGAAGCGAACAAACAAACAATGTCTTACTGACGTGATCAGACTGAAATTTCTCTAAAAATAAATTTTATCCATGCTTTCTTAGGATGTTAGGACAATAAGGACGGCAATGCAAAAACTGTGTTTTTCCACAACCTGGCACTTCAAAATATATTATAATCTCTATCGTTTTGTTGCTGGAGTAATCCTGTGTTTGCGTCTGTCTCGTGACATGAGCGAATCGGTGGGCGGAGCTAAAGAGGCAATGATGTAGAGAAGGGGTTCCCAACCACATTCCTGGAGCATCAGGACAGGTCCAGGTCATCATTTTTGGTTGCGCACCGGGTTACCAAACCCGAGACTACCTGAAGGAGGTGGTCTGAGTTCGGATTCACGTGGATGTGAAAGCAGCACAGACTCTGGTGCGCACATGTTTAGGAAGAAAGCTGATGGCGATGTATTTTGTTCAGTAAAACACATGTAATGGATGATGGTGTTGATGATTTACCTTGGATACAAGTGAGAGTGCGCCTGCAGTGTAATCACGCATTGGCGGCAACAAATGAATGGCAAACCTCTAAAGATTCCATTTGCAAGCAGTAGAAAACACAAGCTTGTGCAATTTACATATGAACGTGAAAGGAGACGATGGTAAAACATACGGAGAGCAGCAGCTTTCGTTTCTGCTCTGATAGTCCCAAGACCATGCCGAATGCTGTTGAGTGCGTGTTAGAAATCAGGAATGGTGAGAGAACATTGTGCTTCAAACCAAACTGAGGTCTTCAGCCGACTAAGGGCATTTTTACACTGGGCATGGTAACAGTTAGAGTAACAGTTCTTGGTTTATTCTGTGTTTGACGTGGCAAAAGTAATGACTTTAAGTTAAAACCTCTCAGTAAGTTAAAACCTCTCAGATAATTCATTAATTTGAGATGGAGATTAATCATTTGGACTACCCTAGTTACTCTGTATGTTTGTTGCGGTTTGCACCAAGCGAGTACAGTACAACAAAATAGAAAGACTTCTATTGTGTTGAAGGACAGATGATTCACTAGAAGTGCAAGAGACACTGTTAGAGTACTTTAATATGATCCACATTGGCGAAACTAAACATCGTTTGGTTGTCTGTTAATGGAACCAAACATCATTGGATTTCATAATTATTTTGGAAACAAAAAGGAACCAATTCTAAATAATCAATTCTTGTTTTCCAACTCTGCATGGCGTACTAAAAGCGCAGTCCATTTGGGAAGTGCAGCGCTATACTGTAAACACACTTGGATAGTCTTTTAGTGATTGCAAACAGATGGGACAAAAAAATTGGATATGGTCAACAGATCAGATCTGTGGATTCAGTCTTGCTGTGTAAAGCTGCCATAAAAAGTAAAAATATTTACTGACTTAAGACAGCAAAGAGCCATTTGAAATTCAGTCCACGCTGTCATAAAGTGTGTTGCAATTGAGTGAAGGCATCATAAACCTCTGAGGTTTAAATCAGATCAAACAAATTTCAGGCTTTCCAGAACCAGTTTGTTTTGCTAAAAGATAAAAAGGTCCCTTTTTATTTCACTTTCTTGTTTGTTGCTCTTGTTCTGCTGTTCTGCATCTATAAGGCTAGAGACTGAGACTGATTGTTGCACTGCCCCATTTCAGAGGTTGCATAAAAATTGTAATAGAGGAAATTTTGCAAAAGGAGAATACAGCAGCATTCGGTGGATATCTTGACCATCCCTTCCATGGATGCAGCACAATCTCACATTGTGCTTGAAATGTCAGCACAAGCATGATACATGTCCCTCACTGGAATGACGGTAAAAATCCACAGAGACTCCCTTGTGCTGGCTGCTGTCTTGTTTCCGTTTCTGGTCTCTGATGCTGACAGCTTGTTGAGGATGATCTTTTGTAAGAGATCAGACTTGATTTTCAACTGGTGGACAATACAATGGATGAATAATTAGCCATATCTAGAGACCTGAGTATCATACCTTGGGGTGGAAAAAAAAAATCTAGTATGAATAAACTGAACTGAACTACAGCCTACAATGAACTACAGCAAAATGACCTTAAAAGCTTCTGATATGATCTCTATGAGGCTCAAATGCCTGAGTGCCACAGATCAAAGGTCAAGGGTTATCTTCACTTTACAATTATGCAGCATTATCTTTAACAGATTGAGCTCATGGAGAACAAGACATGCAGCGTTTGGACATAAAACAGTTACCTTATTATGGTTAAAGCTTCACTTATAGTGTAAAACACTTCTGAGTCATTCTCAAACAAGTTATTAGCATCCATAGGGTAAAATATATATTATTTCTATAAACAATAACTCTGCCAGGATGTGTTATGTTTGACAAATCCTTTCAAGCATGAAAAAACTGCATGGTAGATGAGAGCAGAACACGTGGCATGTGTTCATATAATTTTTAAGTTTTATATTTTTCATATTTGACTGGCTATTCATACATTAACATATTTTGAAAAAAACAAAAAACATCTTTACATAAAATGTGGTGATATGATGATTTTATGTGTTGTTTTAGTATCATTAATTACTTATATATTTTGAATTCAATTTTATTTTTATATTTGCTTTTTAATTTTCGTTAAAGTTTTTGTAATTTTGTTGTAATTTTTTACTTTTATTTTTTTAAATGTCTATATTGTTTTTATACATTTTTATGTATTAGATTTAGTTATTTTAGTACATCAAGTTACACTAAACGAAAATAAGAAATGTTGCCTTGGCAACTAGATGAAATATAATTTATTTTATTTTATTTCAGTTAACATTTATTTTGTTTCAAGTAGCCTAATTAATTATTATTTTTAATGGTTTTAGTTTTAGTTAACTATAATATAGGCTACTATAATTATATATCATAATGTTTATTACAATAGCCTAAGTTTCAAATTAATTTGGAATAAATATATTTAAGCTTGCAATAAAGTTTGCTAAAATGATTTTAGTTTTAATGCACTTCATCAAGTGTTGAGACACAAATGGTACTAATTTTGTGGAATGAGCATTATGTGACAAAGACAATATTTGAGATTATGTATTTATTTATTTATTAAACTTTGAACCAATTAAGCAGAATTTCTGTCCAATGCCGGTGATTTTTAACGGCGAGCGGAGCGAGCGCTTTCAATTCATTCCTATGGAAGTCGAGCTTCACGCTCGCGCAGTGCATTTTGGGATTGACAGCGGACCGGAGAAAGCGTTGAGACCGTTGAGACCACAGTCTATGGTTGAGACTCGAGAGCGTCACAAGGGTAGGCCGTTCTCAACTTTATGCAAATATCAAGCGAAAAACGCAGTCGGCAGCCAATTGCTGTGAGCTTCGGGATGTGACCTCTGTCTTGAGAGTTTAAAAATATGTAAATTGTGCCCGAGTTTATGCTGGATTTAGTGCGTAAATCATTTTGTTTACAAATTAGACGCTTTGCGGTTGTTATGTTAAATATTTCATTTTGGATGTGTTCATTATGATTATACTAGCTGGGTTTATAAAAGTTTGTAAAATTGACAGGATATCTTTGCTTGGGGCATTTAGAAACAAAGCTTGTCTATTTCACGTGCATCTCTGATGATTATACTGTGTCTGTGTTGAATTTTTTTTTTTTTTATCAGACACACCCCAAAGTGGTGACGCGTGGCCAGGGCACTGAGCGGAGTTTTGCTGCTCTAGTGGACACACACCGTTAGGCTTGTGTTTTTGCCAATCTCAATAAAATTAGAAAGATGTGAAGTTTCATCATGAGAATTCAATTCACAGGCAAGCAGAGAGTGCCGTGACAAGGGAAGACTATGGAAGAAAAGGAGAGGAGAATTAAAGAGGAGGGTCTGTCATGTGAGGAAAACTAAACAGAGAAAAATAGAGAGAGAGAGAGGACAGGGTATTGAGAAAGGATGAAAAATATTGATGTGGACTCAAATAAGCACTTTCCCAACCCTGCATTCAGTCACACACACACACCTCTGCGTAATGGGTCTCTATTGATTGTTCGCTCCATGTCCACACTCATAGACTTTCAATCCCACCCTGTCAGGACTCTCAGGAGACCACTTTACCAGCAGTGTGTGTGTGGCATGAATATGTCTAAGTATCAGACCCCTCGGTTTTAACCCTATAAAGCTTACTTTATTATATTTGATACACAAATTTCTTTAAAAACGACTTTAAATTATCAACATGATCGAAACTTTGCCGGAAAAGAAATCCTGTTGTACATAATCTACTGCATGCCTTCTGTCATCTGACTGATAAGTTTATACTCCGTTTTTTTTTTTTTTTTTTTTTTTTTTTGTGAAATCTATACTGAATTTATAAAGTAAACGTAAGATTAACTTTTATATTGTTAGTAATATTTCAACACTTACTGGACTTACTTCCATACATTACATTTTAGAAAAATCTTGAAAAAATGTGAGTGTCAAATATGATTTTGCATTGCATTGTTATAATAATAATAATAAACCTATAGTGAAAATGTATTTAAAATACGTTTATTTCATACTAGTATACTACAAAACCATTAACATATTTACTGACATATCGCTTGAGACTTACTGATATAAATATTATAATTAAAACTTATTTGTAGTAATTCTTTATTGCGCAATGCACATTTCTTAATATTAAGCCTAAAATGTGTTTTAATTTCACTATTAGTAAGGATAGTATGATCACTGTATAATATCAGTCTTTAAATGCAATATATTTAAAGTGTACCTAGAGTATACTTGCAATAGGTTCACTTTAGCACAATCAAATATACTTAAGTATTTCTTTAGTTGGACCTAAGGACTACTTCCGGATAACTAAAGTGCATTAAGTACAAAATTAGTTGTTCCAATTTAGAAGACTTTAAGTATATTAATTTAGTATTCCAAAAGTACAATTGCAGAGTATTTATATTAAGTAGTACACACATATGTAAATGTATTTGAAGTATACTTAGCATAAAATAAATGTATTTCAAATACATTTTGGTATTTATTTTTCACTACACTGTAAAAAATTATCATGATTTTAATGGTAAAAGACGGTAAAAATGCTACGGTAGAAAACTGTTAATTGGTTAACAGAAATAACTGTGATAGATCTAACCGTTCATTTCACATAATTTTACAGTAAAATACCGTTAAACTTACAGTTTTTGGTAGTGAAAAAATCATTGTAAAATTTATAGTGAAAAAATGTAAATTGACTGGTAAATTAACATTATATCGGATTATGTAATAAAAATATTTTACTGGAAATTTAACTTAAATCTGTAAAATCTAAAATGTTGCTACCGTATTTTTTACGATAAATTTTTGGCAACCACAGCTGCCAGTTTTATACCGTGTAGGAAACAAGAAGTGTTAGGATAAGAATGAATATAAAGTTTAATGGACTAAGTTCAAAATTAAAAGTGTGAATGGAAAGTGGACTGATTAACACTAAAATTAAAAAGGCTCTCATGAGATCTTTGACTTTTTACTTTTATGATGAGAGACAGTGTTGAGTGTTATGGTGAGAACTGGATCTTTTTCAGAAAGTTAGTTCACCCAAAAATGAAAATTCTGTCATTAATTACTCACCCTCATTTTGTTCCAAACCCGTAAGACCACAAATTAAGATATTTTTGAATTAGATCTGAAAGCTTTCTGACCCCTGTCTGCTTATTATCTGCTTTCATTTTATTTTGACCTTCCCCCTACAGACATTCTTCTGACTATAAGTAACAAATACATGTCGACTTATGTCGACTCTAAAGTGGACCATCGAAATAAAGTGCAACCAGTTATTTATATATGTAAGTAATACATAACGTATTTAATATAATGGTCATGGTCTAGATTTCCAAAACAAAAATGTGAATGGAATGAAGCCTAAAATGGACCCCAAAAAAAGATCTGAGTCAACATTATGGCCAATGTCGCTATTTTGGCTACTTGTTTGATTATTTTGAAGACGAAGACTTGAGTGTAAACAACATCAGGTGCTTTTTGAAGAATGTTTTTTATGAGTACACACACACACACACACACACACACACTGTTCATCTTTCAGATAAGCAACATCCCATCTTCCCACAGTGGCTTGAGCGGGCCAGTCTCAGCTCGTGCTGAGTTGATGAATTATCCCGGCCACATAAAGCAGCGCTTGTTATTGTTTGGTCCTGATTTATCGAGGGTTTTGGACCCAGGTCAACTCCCAATCCCTCCTTCCGCCACCCCCTCCGTCTCCTCCCTTTGTCTCTCATCTGCTTTTCTGTTTGGATTGAAAGACATTTGATTGATGACCCCGAGACCCAGAGGTCTGTCTGAAGATCGTCACTAAATAAAAACACATGTGCCTGAGACAGGTCTCACAGAGGGACAGAGAGCACTATCTCCATTTTTCCTGCTGTCACATGCGATCTGGTTTTGTTGGTTTAGCCTTTAATGCTGTGAGTTACCACTAGTCTTTACTTCAAGCGAAGCACAGATCAGTGGTGGGAAGCAGCATTCTAGTGATTATGAATTATATCTAAATTATATCTAAAGAATTATATCTTTATTATCTAAAGTGATTATGAAGTGTGTGAGTTCTGTGTGTGTTTGTGTGTGAGCAACCATTATAATGCTTCAATCTTAAAGAAATTGGGTTTCACTTTAATTTGATGGTCGAATGTTTGTTGGGGGAGCATCACAATAAAGAGTTCAGATAGTCTACTAATACAGCAGACAGTCTACTAATACTCTAATGATAGTTAGTTGACACATAGGAGCAACGTTACTTATAGTCAACAGGATGTTCAAAAGGGACCATCAAAATAAAGTGTTACCAGAAATTGAAAAAAAAAAAAAAAAAAGTTGTTTAAATTCTATCATCATTTAAACAGCCTCATAATATTCCAGGCCCATTTGATTTTCTTCTTCTTTTCTTCTGTGAAACACAAAAAGAGAATTTTTCATAAAAACCAAAATACAATTCGCTGCAGTTTCCATGTGAAATAAACAGTAGTTTCTGTAAAATACTAAAAATGTTATTCATTTTTAAACAAATAATGAATGCAGGGGCAGATTATAGATTAATACTTATTTTTTGCACCGTTCCTTGCACTATGTTATGACCTCAAAACACTTTTACCATAGTGCGTGATTTGAAAACTAATACAGTTTGCGTCACATAATCAGCTCCATATAAATTATTTGGCACTGCACTTGCAATGCATAGTGCTCGGGTACGAGTCCCGTGAAACATGACTCCACCATTTGATTAAAGAGCTCAAAAACCCTTTTTTGAAAAGTTTGCTACGGCAAATGCATTTTTTTTTTAATCATGTTTGCTTTTGTTAACACTATCGATTAGATTTAGTGTAGGGTTTTGTGTAGGTGCTATGTAATTTTAAAATGTGATAGAGCATTAACCTTTTTGTGCCACTCACCAGACATTTCATTTCCAAACCATCACAATATGCACAACAACCAAGGTAAATTGTTGCTACATTAACCTGTTTTAGGGACAATTGAATGCAATTTTTAGTGCCACTCACTGGACATTTAATTTTGAAAGTTGCGACAAAACGGGCAAGAAGCAGCATATTATATTTTGAAGAAATGCCTCTCTTTTTTTTTTTTTTTTTACAATGAGCCTAGTTTGTCTTTTCTATACAACATAAGTTCCCAGGGACTGACAAGCTCCAAAAACAACAACAAAGCACCATAAACATATCATAAAAGTGGTTTAAATGAGTCATGCACTATATTCTAAATCTCTTAAATCCATACAATAGCTTTGTGTGAGGAACAGACGTAAATTGTTTGCTGAAAATCTTGTTTACTGCTAACTCTAAATTCTCATTCATGCTTGCACATATTCAAACCTAGCACAAGATGTGTTGCACCAGGTCTGATGTCGATGATGCCATATTAGTGCTCACATGACCGTCCGACTGATATCAAGTTTGAATATTTGGAAGCAAATGTAAAGGGTGAAGGTAAAGTGTAATTTTTGTGGTGCCAAACAGACAATCTCAAATAAAGAAATGTTTGATGAATTTGCCATTGCCAACAAATAGTCCTGCCCCAAACTCATGCCATTGGCTCATTCAGATGTTTACATGTTATGTCTTGAAAGCATGACAGAGTCAAGGTGTCTACACTCTTCTGGAACACTGTGGGTCAGTATAAAGAGGAGCATTGTATTGCAAATAAAAGTGTTTTTGCGCAAAACTTTGAAACAGCAAGCCTTTCTTTGGTGTAGATAGAAACTTTGCTTTTTATTTCCAAGATCTGTGAGTCATCTCTGGAAAGCTGAAAAAACTTTAATGGTCTGGAAACTTCAGACCAAAATTCACTTTCTTCAACAGTATGAAAAGGCATCTGATCATCATAAATCCCACACACGAGAGTGTTAGTTTGTGTGTATCCACTCCTCTGTTGTGTGGCTTTCCAGTCTATGATTTTATTGCTTAGTGGTTGCACTTGTTGCATGTTTCATGAGGCTTCATGTTCTCATTAAGTGTTCATATTAAGATCTCTGACTTTCGATTTGGAGACTTCGGTGTCTTGCAAAGCTGTGCAGTTTGAGACATTGTTGGGATCTCTTCTAAAACTCCACAGTGAGATTTCTGAAGAAGTCTGAGAAACGGCAGACTTCTGTAAAAGTCTCAATTTGCTGTCCATTAAAGTGCCTACACACTAGAGAAAGCATTTGATGAAGAGGAATGTGCAGGATCAGTTTTTTTGGGCGTTGAAAGAGAGGATCAGTTTCAATACTGTGAATTTAATTTCCAAAAGCACAAAAATTGGTCTACGAGTGCCTAAATCTGTGACTTTTGTTCACATAACGGATCATCGCTTTTGGAAATCCTTGAGTTTTTCTTGGACCTTGCAAATCATCCCTTATAATCTATGAATTCACACTGTAATCCGAGGGGTTTTGTTTCTGGACCCAGATTTTAAATCAGGATCCAACACAGTGCCAATACTGAAAGCATGTACAAAATCAAAAATGTATGATTATTGATTATTGGTTTCTAAATGTGTCCTGCACAAATCATGTGTATCTTCATTGCAACTGCACCTGTATTTAATGCTGTGTATACATTTCCAACTCACAAGAAAACATTACTATTTTGCGTAATGGTGATTTTGTATGAAATCGTACGATGTGATTTAAACATGATTTTTCTGAGAAAAAGAAGCAAGCATGAGGGTCCACCCCTAAACATATTCGTCATGTCACGTGAACATTTGTGAATGAGATCATACAAATACATGCAAATTAGACATCAATTTCAAAATGTAAAATAGAGCGATGAGAGTGTGTTGTTTATTTTAACTTGTGTAATTTTCTTCATGGTTTTTGAGAATAATGGCATGTCACGCATTCTTTCCAGGTTGTGATCTGCTGATTTAGCTTTGCTTTCCACCAAGTGACGGATGGAAATTGTATGGTTTCATTAGATGCACAACCTTCAACGTCAACATTGAATAATATGGCAAGCATTTTTCCTCCCCTTTATAGGCCTGTTGATAAGGCCATTAATTCTATGAATATATGGTTATTTGCATTTAACATCCCTGCTACCCTCTCAATCCGAACAGAAGAGACCGTGGGCCCATTTTTGGGTAGTGACCCACCAGATGATAACCACTGCTCTAGTGTGTAGTCACACTGAATCACATTTCTGTCTTGGAGAAACTGTTGAGACCCCCTTCTAATGGTTGTCCAAGATGAATATGTTTCTGAGGTAATTCACTCCATTTGATGTTATGAAAACCTTCTGTCTAATTGTGTGTGAGCCTCAGGCCTCATTCTGCACCACAAGCCTTTGATCACACTGCCTCAGTGTTTTGTGGATATTACATAACCATCTCTACTGGCTGTCTCTCTCTGTCTCTCTGTCTCTCTCTGTGTTAGCAGTGTTTCAGGCTACTTCTCTTTTTCCGCAGCTGGTGTCTCTCTTTCTCCTCTTCATTCTGTCTTTTGTCCCTGTTAGTGCCAAATTCTTTTTTTGTTCTGTCTGTCTTTCTAGGTCATTGTCTTTCTCTCAAAATTGACCCTAGTTACATTGTTAAAGGAATAGTTCTCCCAAAAATTAAAATTCTGTCATCATTTACTCACCCTGATGTTGTTCCGAACCAGTTTGACTTTCACTAAAAGTTGAATGGAGACTGAGGCTGTTGAGCAGCATGTTACAAAGTTATCATAAAAAGTGATAATGCACTATGCTCAAAGTCTTCTGAAGTCATCCAATAGCTTTGTGCGAGGAACAGACTGAGAAAGTGTTATTCACTACAAATCTTTCTCTCTGCCATAGTTTGCAAATTACCTTATTTATTTATTTGTTTGTTTATTTATGTAAATTGTGGCTTAGTTCCATTATGGAATGTATTTATTTATTTATTTATTATGTGAATTAGCTCCTTTCTGGAGTCCCAGAGAGACGCATATTTATTTGTTTGTTTGTTTGTTTGTTCCAGTCCCGGAGAAGCATTTTACTTTCTACAACTTGTAGAATAATTCTGATTAGTGCAATAACATGTCAAAACATTTGAAGAGTTCTCATTTTTTATCAGGCAGGCACCTATGTTTAAATTCAGTCATTTCACTTTAATGGCAAGGAAAGGGTTATTAATCAGTTATTAAAATGGCTTTTTTTTTTTTTAAACGTCACTTTAATCAATTCATTGGTATTTAACAAATTGAACTGTCTTTTGCTGCAAAACCAGCTAAGTCCATGTGTGTTTTTTTTGCAAAAAAAGTCCACCTATTTGGACAACAAGACAGTGAACAGTTGCAAAATCACTAAAGATGCAACTGGAAACATTAAAAATAATAAAAGCAGAATTCAAAATATAACAATGAAGAAACTGATCCACACAGTAGGGGGAGCTGTAAGTCACTGCCGCGACCATTTCTGTCAGATTTTTACAGCAGCACAAGTTGTGTTTACTTGCTACTCATGAAATCCTGTCATTGCCACTGTAACGATGGACAAAACATGCTAAAAACTTGCAGCTCGGCAATTGAAAGCCGGCTCATACGACTCACCATTCTGATTGGTTTCTGTGGTCTTAGAGGATTTTGCTGGCAAAGGGAAGTGCTTTTAGCGGTTTCTGCCAACTAACCGGTATTTCTGAATGGGCTAAGGTTGGATTTAGTGGATTTGAAGGTAAAGTATTTGATAAATAAAATGTGCGGAGAGCATTTGCTCACTATTATTATCTCATTTTTGACGGAGGTGGCGTTAAGCAGCTTTTGCATCTGAACTCTTCATATGTTGTTTTGTTGGCTCAGTGTTGTTCTCTATGGCTCAGTGCTGTGCCTGCTGGCGGCACACTCTGTTTTGATTGGCTCAAGTTTCAGCTGCTGTCCACTGTGCTGGAATGACTCAGCAAGGTTGACTCTTGACCCCCGAGGGTCATCGTCCATTACCACATGAAACATAAATGTCAGCAGCCCTCCTGCTAAAAGCATTTGTCTTCTGGTGGGTCATCGGTCACAGCCCACCTGCTTTTACCAGGTCTCCCTACATACACACTCAGATAAATGCATCTGAGACATTGAATGCTTTCCAGCGGCTTTGAACTACAGCAGACACGTTTAAAGTGCTGCGGATCGGTGTTGGTAGTGCACTCACCTACTGAAAAAATATATATTTTTTTAAATGTTATGTAAATGTTAAGCCACAGTTAAATAGCTTCACTTATTCAGTCCTATTCAATGATATCCAAGAACAGATGCATTTAATATTAACCATCAGGCTAATATTTTCAGCTTTGGTTTGAATTTGGAGAGGTAATGGATTAAAGTCATCTGCGGAGCTGGAAGCTGATTGGTTTATCTTAACGAATGGCCCAAGTGGATGCTGTTACAGGCAGAATTGCCGAGAATTGCGACTAATGATGCCTTAGAGTGTAGTGGTTATTGACCCATCAATCCAACAAACTCTTTCCCTAGAGCATGACTACAGTGCATTCACTGTCCATTCATCTGCCTAATGCGTTCTGTCAATACTCACACAATACTACCAAAGGATTGATTTGATTGTTGGAATGTTTTGCATTCTGTTGCATTCTAGACGTGTTAATGGTTTCTGCAAAAACTGAGTTTTCTGTTCTACAGTTTTCTGGAATAAATACATGGACAGTTAAACTGGTCGAGAACATATTTTTGGTTTTCCAGTACTTGTAGTTGTAGGTAATTTTGGGGGTTCCTCCACATCTTGCTCTCTTTCATTTCTGTGTTCATTCTGAAATGTAAATTCATTTGGCTTTCGAGTAAAATTGATGTAGGCAATGCAAAAGTGTCCAGTGACTGTGTGCAATTCAGTGATTTGACTTCAAACTCAAACTCTGGACTTCAATGCAGGTGCGCTACTGTTTTAACAGCATAAAGTTTGACCAGTTATAAAAAAAATAAAAATTTTCTTTTGTACTCTTAAAGGACAAGTTCGGTATTTTACACTTAAAGCCCTGTTTACAGATAGTTTCTGATGAAATAGAACGGTTAAGATTAAATTTGGACACATGCTGCTGTCCCGAGAATTTTCGGTTTCTTTCGCTTTCCCCCCCACCTCCAGAATGGCTGCATATGTGCACTGGAACAATCCTTCCTAAAACGCATTAAACTTTCGTTTACAAAGACGTGAAACTCACCGAGTGGTCAGGGGTGTTCACTGATATGCTCACACAAAAATCGCTGCAAAAGATGCTTTCCAACAGGTTTTATCGTAGTTTTTGTCCAACTCCATTGACTTGTATTGAATGTGCTGTGAGGTACGGTATTACTCCGCCGGAAGTTGGGTTGTTTGTATTCTTTCTGTAGGAGTATCTATTCTTCAAGCTCTCAACGGAAGAATGTACGGATGTGAGGCGTTTGGAAAAATAGGTCCACAGTTTTACAACGAATGGTAAAACACCTGTTGGAAAGCATCTTTTGCAGCGATTTTTGTGTGAGCATATCAGTGAACACCCCTGACCACTCGGTGAGTTTCACGTCTTTGTAAACTAAAGTTTAATGCGTTTTAGGAAGGATTGTTCCAGTGCACATATGCAGCCATTCTGGAGGTGGGGGGGAAAGCGAAAGAAACTGAAAATTCTCAGGCCAGCAGCATGTGTCCAAATTTTAATCTTAACCGGTCTATTTCATCAGAAACGATCTGTAAACAGGGCTTTAAGTGTAAAATACCAAACTTGTCCTTTAAATTCAAAAGACAGGGTCAAAGTTGGAACTCTTTGTATTCTAAGTGCTGTTTTTCTTTATTTGTGTGATGCTATAACTGATGCTGATGAGTTCAGCGCATCGGGCAAAGTTTATGCGAGTCATGTGAAAGGGTCCTTACAGTACACAAACCTTTACAGTGTTTAGACATCAGTGACAGAATGATTCCTTTCAAAACATCTTATGGATGCGAACAAGCCATGCAGTAAACATTTTTAAAGTTTATTTAACTCTGGTCTAAAAGACCTATTTTTATAAGTGAACTCCTCAATTAAGGGGTCACACGAAAGCTAACTTCTTAGATTTATTGCTTTCTTCAGTCAAAAGGTCACTGAGAAAAACTTAAAATGGATTAGCTATCGTCCTTGGAAATTACATTTAATCAGGGATTGGAATCACCAGAGGCCCCACGATACGATATTAATTCTTAAGCCACAATTACTGTGATCTTAAACATTTCGCATCATGACAAAAAACCACTCGCATAGTTCTTTAATATCTTCTTGTCTTGTTCGTAAGCATCATTAAATGTCCATTTAATGTTTCTGTTGCTTTCTCCAGCTCTTAATGAACTGTTACATGTGTGTATTTTCATAGGATGGTCTGCTTAATGTGGTGCTTTATGCAGGACTAATGTTCAGGCAGTGTGCAGGGCCACCTCTGGTCATCATAGTCAGGACCTCACCCCGAACCCTGACACCATTAGTGTGGGCTGGTGATTTAGACGTAAACACACTCACAGAAATAGACAAATGTCAAATCTACATAGAGCACAGCTATCCGTATTTCAGAGAAATCTGCTGTCAGACACTCACATATAATGCAAATGTTTTCTCATGACCATAATCAAATCGGTAGATCAGAATGGTCATTATTCTGGAGAATGCCACACATGGTGACCCGGAATCATTGGTCTGATAGGGTCTGTCAGTGTGTGTTGTGTGTGTGATGGAGAGGTAATTGTTCAGCTCGAGGCTGGAGGGGTTGAGAGACAGTTATGTCCGACACCTAAGGCAGCTGCCTTCCTGCCCAGTTAGTCAATGACTTCACAGACAGAGTTTTTGTATGAAGGCACCTCCTGAGGAAACAGCTTTCAGACCGGTTTTGAAGGCACCATAATGTCACATGATCTAATGATCTATTTAATCTACGAAAAAATCGAAGTTGACTTTAGACATAAACAAGCAAATCTTTATTGGCAACCAACAACGCCATCTGAGACTCATTGGAAATACGTGCTTGTGGCAAAATTACACGTTTTGCATAACTTTCCGAATGAAATGTTCAGTTAGTGGTTCAAAAAGCATGTTCAATTTTATCCAAACCAGATGAACATGAATCTGGCAACGTTTTATTACATTGGTTGTTGTACGCATCACGGCAGTTTGGAAATTAAATGTCCAGTGAGTGGCGCTTAAAGGTCAATGCTCTGCAGTTTTTTAAAAATAACGCACCACCTACACTAGACTCCAAACTAAACCTAACCAAAAGCAAACGTGAGGTAAAAATTTTAGCTTTTTTTAATCTCTTTTATCTCAAGTGCAATGCAGTACCAGGTGAGCTACCGAGCAAGTTTATGTCAACATGTATTAGTCAAAATGTATTAGTTTACAAATCATGCACTAAAAGTAGTTCTAGACCACATCATAGCCTTATGCAAGGAACCAATTGAAAATAAGTCTTTATTAACCATAATTTGTGTGAAAAGAAATAAAAATGGTTGCCGTTTTACTGCCTTGAGTGTTCATTTCAGCAGGAAACTACAGGGAACTTTATGTATAGGTTGGAGTTTTGCAAAAATGAAGGTAGAGGCATAATTTTTCATCAAAATTCATGGTTTGACAGTGAGGATGGCCTGGGGCCAATGTGACTGTTTCGGACCAGTGCTGTGTTGCCTGCCTTTCAAATGTAAATGGAGCTGGGAATCTGTAGGATCTGGAGAGATTCTGTATGGAGGCATGGTCTCTGATCTCTTGTCAGGTGTTTTCCAAACTCAACAGGTATTATAGGACAAAACTCAGAGCTGTTATCTTGGCAAAAGGAGGTTGCAAAAAGTATTTAATAAAAGGGTGCCAATATTGTGTCCAACGTGTTTTGGAGAAAAACATTTATTTCATCATTTTTACCCTCCACTTTCAATTGTTTTACAATGAAAGTTAGATTTTTGCAACAAAAAAAAAAAAGTAATGAAAGAGCAAAAGAATAAACAATGCAGATTTATTTTTACAGCCATCTTTGATCATATTTACCAGGGGTGCCAATAATTCTGACCACAACTGTATGTAGTAATCCCTTTTATAAATGTAAAACAGCACTCACAGAGTCTTTGAAGGGGAAATGGGCAGTGTGATGCAATGATATTGTGGAGTCGGTTAACTATGGTGAATGACTGTAATCTGGGAACTTTCAACTTCTGCAAATTACTGTGATTGTCACTCCAAATCTTCAGACGAGCACGTAAGACCTAATGAAATCCTGGACTTTTTGACCTGCACCCTGCATGTTTACTTTATCTGCACTTTGTTCCAAAAACTTTTTTATAGGTTGCTTCCAATTTTTTTTTTTTTTTGTGCAAAAATCTGGAATGCAGAAGTCTCCATTTGAAACAATTGAGATATTAAAGAGATCTTATTTGTCACTCTTCCTTCCTATCCATTCACAGCGGTGATGGATGGACTGATGGCGCTGACAGAGGAGTGTCAGGGAAGAGAAAGAACAGGCAGTAAACTAAAGAAATGTGTGTTTGTGAAGGTCTTTCCCTCTGGAGAGACGCCAGCAGTACAGCCAGCTCACTGAATCTAAACCACATGTTCACACTGACCACTGACTGGCATCGACACACACACACACACACGTTGGGTTTAAATGTTTTATGGGGAGTTTCATTAGACATAATGATTTTTATACTGTACAAAACTGTTTATATTATCCCATAAACCTACCCATCACAGAAAACTTTCTGCATTTTCAAAAAGCATTACTTATGATTTATAAAGTGTTTTCCTCATGGGGACCAAACAATGTCCCCATAAGGAAATGGATTTTGGATTTTGCCATCTCTGCGTGAACATTTTGTCCCCATATCATAGGGTTTACCAGGACCCCATCCCCCCCCCCCCCCCCCCCCCCACACACACACACACACAAGCAAACACACACACACGTTTCGAGCACATGTTCAACTCCTGCTGTCCGCCCACACATAAAACCAGCAGCAAGTAAACACACGCAGTGTCTAATTGACTGTGAGCTGATGTATTATTCTGACCTACATTATTCTCTCTCTCTCTGTGTGTGTGTGTGTGAGTGTGTGTGTGATGGATTTGATGGACTTGGCTTGTGCTGAATGCTGTATAATGCTTCAGCACACAGTCAATTCACTCATTGTTTATCTCACAAATGCGCTTCTGTCCGTCTCTCTCACACACCTGTAGGACTAAAGATCATTTAATTGGGCACTTTTTGTACAGTTTGTACTTTTCCCATTGGAATGCCAAACTTATTTTGTTTTAGCAAATAAGGCAAGTACTAAATACGGCTATATAGCCAGTAAGCTAAAAGGTTTTGTTTCAGTGTTTTTTTGTTGTTTTTTTACCACTTAACGGTATTATAACGCAATAAGGACTAAAACCCCTTTAACCATTGTAAAATCACTATAACATTCAGCCTCTGCTTGTTGAAAATTTCTTGCATCTCACCCTGCACCGTTTGAGCATAAATGATACCTTGAATCATGTAGATTGTTGAGTAGAGGTCTGCGATTAGTTTCTACGCAATTGAACATCTCGTTGATTAAGATGGACCACATTCAAAAGCAGCATCGCATGTGTCTTTTGTAGAGACTGATTTTAATACAATCCCAGAATGCACTGCGAAAGACTCCAAGATGGCGGATAAAGGGAAAAAAATGTCAATTGCAAATAAACATTATAATAAATTAATTACTGAAATAGTCACAGCCAAGTATTTGAATGCATTAATTATGCCTTGTAATTCACCTTATAATGCATTGCATGGCATCACAAATAACTTTAACCACAGTTATAATAATTGTAACACTTATGGGTTACACTTTATTTTAAGGTGTCTTTGTTATACACTGTAATTATACATTTAAGTACTGAGTAATAGAACTACATGTACTTACTATAGGATTAGGGTTTGGTTTGGTTTGGGGTTAGTTATAGTAATATAATAATTTACAGTTATTACTATAGTAACTATGTAAAATGATTGTTATGCATGCATTTAGAAGGTATAATGTATTTAAACACATGACACACAACCAATTAAAGATGAATCTGCAAATATTATAATGCATTTTATAAATTCTTATTTATACAAAGATATAATGTATTAATATCTTCAGTGTTACCAAAATGTCTACAATTGTGAGATATCTCTTCCATGCTAAGCTGTGTTGTGTATGTGGAGCTGTAAAGCATTTCAAATCAGTAACATATTAGATCTCATTTCAATGAGGATGCTGCCACAGAAGACTATGCAGGCATTGAGGCAGATCACTAGGTTTTCTAACAGAGTTTGTCTTTGAGTATGAGAAGAACTCAGCTCAGACAAAGCAACATGCTAGACTCACGCACACACTCAGACACAATGGACATTAGTCTCTCAGCTTGTGTCAGACTAGAGGGGATGGATGAATGAATGCTACAAGGGAGGAGGGATGAAAAATGGACCTTGTCCTGTTTTTCTTTTCCCCCAGCCCCCTTCCTCTCTCTTTTTCCCCTACCTCTTCCTTTCCTAACTGCCTTGCTTTTGTCTCCTTCTCCAAACATTTCTTTCTCATACATGCGCAAACACATTTGAACTCTGTCCCAAAACCTAGTGAGTTGTCTTGCTGCCTGCTGTCTTCATAGGCACGCTTGCTACTTGAAATGAAAACTCACTGATATGAAATGCTGTGCACATAGGCGGAAACCTCAGGTAAGTAGAAATAGTGCGTCACACAAAGCGCACAGAAGACTCGACTTCAGTAGAGTTTGGATTTAGCATGTTGCTAAGCTAACTTAAATAAGCATAAAAACACATCTGGGTATAACTTTGGATGACAATTAGATTGAACTGTTTTAGTCAATCTTTTTTAATCAAATTATTTCTGTATTGAATCAAATGTATAGTTTTATTGAACATTTCTTCTACAGTATGTGTCTGCCATTTGTTAACTGAGTTAGGATTTGCTAACTGAGTTTGTCACAATGTATTATGGCATAGAAAGATGCATGTGAGGCTGCTATTGAATTTGCCTAAAATAAGGTATTTTTGAACATTACATACATTTTGGAAAAGCCTTTGAAACTGGAAGAATTTGATGTGAAGTATCTGAGCTCATATTGAGATCTCTGAGTTTGGTATCTTGACAAATTCTGTGCACAGTTTGAAACATTGTTGAGATATGTTTTGAAAATTGAGGCTACGCATGAGATTACTGGGTTCTTTTTTCAGTAGAAACAGGAGACTCAAGAGAAAGTATCCATTTAATCTTATCTGAAAGAAACAATTGAGAATTAATATAATTTGCTTGATTTCTTTCCAAAGGGAAACTAATGCTTTCTTTTTTTCTTCCCTAGTAACAAACATGTGATCTGTAAGGATTGACCTCTCACAAGACAAACACAATGAACGAGGTATGAATACAGTCTTACTCACATGCAGAAAATACTTTTTAACATTATACTTGTTGGCCTACATGATGTGCTGCAGGAGGTGACTTCTAAAACCTGGAAACGAGTTAGCATTTTTGATCCTCCGATTCTATCGTCCCAAAGTCAATGGGTTTTTCAGTATTGTACATTTACATAAAATCTAAAATAATACATTATTCACCCATAGCATCCTTGGCAGCAATTAAAAGCAGTGATGTCTTAACATTGTAATACTCAGTTGGAGTGAGGTGTAGGCCACTCCAGGACAAGATTTTTGGTCTTTAGCCACTCTTGAGTTGCTTTTGTTGTATGTTTCGAGTAATTTCATTGAATTTAATTTCAAAAACGCTGTGATTCTGTCTCTAGCTTGTGACAAAGATATGCATCCCCTAAGCATCAGACTTCCTATGGTCTTTTGAACGGTCAGATTTATAAAATGTACTGTCATCAGTTTCTTCCTCCTCATGACAATGCTTATGTTTTAGAGATTAGCTTGTGTTTTGACAGTGCTTGTGTTTCTTTGGTAACACCCACTATTCACAATCCAATTAATTCCCAAAGGATAAAATCAAGTCTCCACTTTTTCCAAGTGGATGTCCTGTTTCAAAAAGCCTCCCTTTCTCACTCTGCCTTCTTTTTTGTGAAGGCATTGTTTTTTTGTCAACAAAGTGTGCCGACAACAGCATATTTGGTGTTATTTATATGAGATCAGAACAGGTACAGTAATTTGATTAGACAAGAAATTATAATTATCTACCAAGAACATGTATATGTTGCACAAGTTATTAGCACTATTAGAAGACCAGGAGCAAAACATTACCGATAGAAATACAAAAACAAACTACCAAATTACTAATTCCGCGAATCAACCACTGTCTGTAATGTGGATTGTTATTTGTAATCTACCTGTCAATGGGAAGACATTCTGGAACTGTCACGAGTGATGCTTGTGGAGAGAGCAGGAAAACACAGAGCGGATTAGTGGAATCAGTGGAATCAGTGGATCTTTAGCAGAGCGATAACAGAACGCTTTTATGGGAATCCTCTGGGGGGTGAGGGAGGGGAAGGGAGGGGAAGGGAGGGGAAGGGAGGGGGGTGAGAGGGGCTCTTCAGCCGATGAGGTGTGCACGGCCCTGCCCTGGGGAGTGGTTCACGATGCAAATCTCACTCGTCCACTGGCTTGTTTTGTTACCACTCAAAGGTGATTGGGCTCTCAGACGAGATCCCCATTCGTCAGTCACTGACATAACGTCAAAGGTGACTGACTGATAGGGAATTCAATGCGAATTCTGTGCGCAAGTTTCTTTTTTTAATCACTTGAATAAATGATAGAGCAATCATGTACGGATGCTGGATGTCGTGTTAATTGCGTTAAATATTTTTAACGCTTTAAACTGAATAACTTCGCAAATCGCGAAAAATTCATGCGTTAATTTTGTTAATAGCACTATTAATATTATATATCTATTATATTATCTGCAAGTACAGTTTCTCTAGTATACAAGATTTGAAGTACACTGCATGTGCACATTCAATACAATTAAACGCACTTATTTTCCCACAAGGTTTAGCTTTCAAAAACTCTAGCTTCCTAATTTTTTTGCCCTTGTCTCTGAATGTAGGATAGGGTATCTTTCACCAGGAGTGGTGGTGGTCTCTAAAGATGTGTGATGGGGATGGCGTACACTCATGTTAGCAGAACTCTTTTGATACGCTACTCCATACATTCCAAACACTCTAAGCCAAATCCTTAGAACAGCCCTGGTCACACCTATAGTTTTATAGCACTAATTTTTATTACGGAAAGTTTTAAACATACTGAAAGCATTGGGCCATGCAGACGAGCCCTTGGTGAATACTCATATGTGTCTCTGCTGTTCTGTAACAGAATATCTAACCACTATTCTACTCATACTATTTATGCAGTATGTATACTGTTCTCAGTTTTCTAGTTTTCCTGTATGCATACAATTCCAAAATGACCTAATACATATGGCAAAATGTGCAGTATATCTAAATGTGCAGTATATCTGGACTTTCTATTTCCAATGTGATGAGTGAACTGGAATGCATAAGCAAAGTTTTGAGGGTTGTATTCTGTTACCAGTTACAATCCCATTGTACTCACATTAAAAAAAAAAATCATGTTGCAGTGTGCTTACTGAGCTTACTTGCTACATTTTTGTGAGATTCATGTTCACCCTTAACATTGTGCAATTATGAATCATACAGTTTTAGAATTGCTTAATTTTGTTATATGATCCAGTATTGTGAGTGTTGTGTGCCTCACTCAAATACAGTTGACCCATGCTGGGAGCTTTTGTACGCAATGCTGTGTGTATTTCCCAATGGATAAGTCATGCTGTTTGATTACCCACGATACTGCATGTGTGTAGTAGAGTCACGCTGTGTGCATTGTTTGATAAGCCATAATCATAAATCCTAAAAGCTAATGACTCGCCCACTCTGCACCCAATCAAAACACAGCCACATTACCCAGCGCTGGGCGCTATTGAGCTATCCATCATGAGTAATATAAGCGCCCTGTGTGTGTGATATAAAAAGAGAGAAAGATGATGTTTCCAGTTGGGTTTTCTATGGGTGTGTGACGGCGTGTGGGGGTTAGTTTTTCTTGTAATGTGAGGTTGTGTATGTGCTCACGCAAAAATGTAAATTCTGTCTTAATTTTCTCACCCATTCCAAACTCTTTCTTTTTTCTGTTAAATATCAAAGTTGTCCACGTTGCTCTTTCCCATACAATAAAAGTAAACCGTGACTGGGGGCTTGCAAACTCGAAGACCAAAGACAAAATATACACTGTAAGAAAAGAAAAAAATCGTATAAAAATGGAAAAGGTACTGAAATTTTTCTGCCATGACATTATCCACTAAGTTTACAGACAGGTAAACTTAAGGTGTTGTTGTTATAGTGTAATTACACAATAGGCTACTGAGTAATATTAAGTAGGTGTACATGTACTATAGGGTTATGGTTAGGGTTAGGGTTTGGTTTAGGTTTAGTTACTTGTAATTATGCATAATTGACTGTTATTACTGTAGTAAGTACATGTAATGTGTTACCATTTCCTTTAACTGTAAAACACAACACAATGCAATGCATAATTCATAATACAGGTAAAATTCCTTCATATTAAGAGAGTACATTGCGTAAGGGTTTTTGAGGGTGTCTGACTTCCATTTAAAGGTACACTATGTAACTTTTTTTTTCTTCAGATTTAACAAAATGTAAATAATGATTTAATACATCATCAATTCTTCTTCCAAACGTGTTGTCTTACCCTGATTCTCTATGGTAGGACTTTTATAAGTGTTTATACTTTAGTCCTAGCGGGATGGTTTTCACAGGAAATTGTATACATACGTCACTCGCCCATGCGTGTCTCGTAAAAAGAGGAAAGTTGCTCGGCTACTTTGATGCGTGTATGGTGTGGGAGTGGCATAGGTTAGTTGACACAATGAGCGAGAAAGGTTGACATGGAGCAGCTACATCTCAAACCTCTGGAGAATAATCCGTTTAAAAAAAAACATTTGATAGAGCTCGTAATAAACCAAGAATCAACATTGGCTTGGCTTTTCGGAGATGGAAAGAACTGAGGGTGTTATGGGGAACAGGTAGAACAGACTTCAACATAAGTGTTTTGATATAGACACAGAGATGCCGTTTTTATTACTCAACAGGTGAGTAAGATATTTTATTGAACAGAAAAATTCCCATATGTAGCTCTCTATCAGACTTCATTATGAAGCATATATATTGTCATATCATTATGGTTGTTGTAGCTGTTCTGGAATTTCTTTTCAATGAAGTACCATGTTTATTAATGGATATAGCTAGAGTAACATCTTCAGCTCGAGATCCTTTCCATCTAAACTGGTTATATCTCTTAAGGCAAGTAGTGAATGTTTCATGAGCAGAAGCATAACCATATTCATCTGCCTAGTCACACAGAGCCAAAGCACAACCAAAACAATGCTATTTCACAAAATACATGCAGTTTTGTTTTTTAACTGCTAGAGGGCCAAAAGTTACATTACAAAGATTGAAGCCGCCCACAGGAAGTTAGAGCAGAAGGTTTAGGAGCTCTTGAAACTTAGATATACTAATCCATTTTAATTGTGACGTTTAAATAACCACAAAATGAGATGGAACTGAACAGACGTGTGCAAATAGAAGAAATAGTCACCTGAAGAGGTAATGAGAAGCTGTGCTTTCTATTAGGATCAGTGTCATATAGTGTTAAAATGTAAATTTAAAAGTTGACATCTGATATCTCTGCTTTTCCATTGTTTTTCTATGATAACGCGCACTATATGGACGTGTTTCACTGTTTGACATCTTGTGTCTTTTGCAGCATCTTGCGCATGACACAGCATTCTAAAAATGTGAGGCTTCAGTAAAAAGAAGTTCAACTTGAAAAAAATTCTCAAAAAAAAAAAGGTTTTCTCCGACTGATTAACACCTTTGAACAACCATTGGTCTGTGACGAATACATAGTTGGTAGGTGTGCTCTACAGCTCCGCCTTCCTCGACGTAGCAATCTTCTCCTGTTCATTTCTTCCATTCAGTCCGGCGAGGACAGACGCGAATAAAAAATTGAATATACTGGTGAGCTGCTTTTTAGCACAGTAGAATTTGAAATTGTAACTCTAATTGAAACCGACACTGACACTGTTTTTTAACGTTTAATACTGTAAAGGTGCCTGCTTTAAAGCAATCTATTGTATAAAGTGTTGTATAAATAAACATGATTTGACTGGAGTTGCCAATTGTTGAGCTTTTGCTAACATGTACACATCAATATAATCAGACGCTTTCTTAACTGCTGTTTTCTCACCGCTGTCATTTTGATGTTTATGCTGTTGTTGTTATTGAAGCACACAGCACATATTTATAATCATCTAAACGCCACTCCCAGCAATGAGGGCGGCTTCGGGATGTTCACCAACAGTATACCTCTGCTCAGGTATTTCGAATTTCTTTTTACACCTAATCGAAAACGAAACAGAACTTCATCCATAATGAGGCCAAACAAAAATTTCTCCTGAAAATTACTTCTACAAATTTCTTTCAAAAGTTTACCCCACGTACTTCCCTGTTAAATTTGTATAATTTGCACTAATGTGCTATATACCAAGTCTTCTGAAGTTGCATGATAGCTTTGCTTGAGGCAGACCCAAATTTATGTAGTCATCCACTGATCTTCCCCTCCGCAAAAGCTCTCAAATGGAATTTTCATATATGCATAATCAAACTTGGTACGTCAAAGGTTTGAAATTATGTTAGCATATGTCTTGTAACCAAATGCTGCACACCAATTTTGACTATTCGGCAGTTTGAATGAGACTGCTATTTGTAAAAGAGCAGCATGAACATTCTGCTAAACACATTCTTTTTGAAGTTTGACATGACATGAAGATTGTAAATAATGACAGAATTTTCACTTTTGCGTGAACCATCCCTGATGTTTTTCTGTGCTCAGAACTGTTCTGCAGCTCAAAAAGACATTGAATTGTGTTTTTCCTCCTCAGGTGGGTGTGGCCTGTGTGCAGCAGTCTGTTTATCCTTTGACCAATCATCTGGCTCATCTGGGTTGGTGCGGGGGTGGGCGGCGTAATGACAGACGCCGGTGCGTGTGAGTTAAGGGTAGCGGTGGCGATGGCAGTTGCGGTGTCATTAGCGTGCGCCCTCGAGGAGAGATTAGTCTGATTTATGGTGAGCGACGCTAATGGAACAGATATGGCTGCTCTCGCACCCTGCCATCCACGCTAATGAAAGTTTTGTGCAAATGTGAAAGAGAGCGCTGCAGAGCAGAGGCTTTCACCAGCACAGCATCACCTCTTTGTTTTAGTCTAATTCAGTCTTTATGTGAGTGACTTCAGCTTCAATATATCAGTCTGTCATAAGTGCAGTGTCCTTTTTAATCTGTGTATTTCTTTTTGTTTTGTCTCACGTCATCTTGTAATAATGCAATAGGTGATTTTACTACAGTACAGGTAGCCTAAAGCAAAAAAAAAAAAAAAAAAACACTCAACCATGATAAAATATCTGTAACTTTGTAACTCTGGCTTTATTATTCAACTTAGGTTCATTGGAAAAATGATTCTGCAAAACAATATTACATTGCTTCAAGTTTCGCCAGTAAAATGTCCAGTGGCGCTAAAAGCATGTTCAGTTTTATCTGAAATAGAGGAACGAGTCTGGCAAAATCTTGAATGTGTTAGTTGTTGTTGGCTATTGTTGCAGTTCAGAAATCACGTTTGAAAATAACTTACCATCTACACTACTGTAAATCTAACTGATGATGTTAACAAAAGCAAAAGTGAGATATAAACAGTATTGTTGAAGTATCTATGCCATTTTAGCTTGCTTCTACAAGTCTTTGAGCCCTTTGATTGTGTATCTCACGACCAATTCGTAGGTACAGGGGCGTTTCTAGGTTTTAAAAACATCAGGGGCTGAGCCTGAAACATCAGGGGCTGGGGTGGGTAATAAGATAGCATGATTCGATACAGAGAATAATGTATATTTTAGGCCTATATGCAGGGGGGCAGACTGGTTAAAAAATTCAGTCCTGGCACTGTTGCCACACCAGCCCATATTACCACACAGACACACACATTAAAATGTGAGGTAGTTAGGGGGGTTCGGGGGCATGCTCCCCCGAGAAAATTTGGATTTCTCGGACCTACATATGTGCATTTTAAGGTGTTTGAAGGCCAACATTTTTTGATAACAATTATAGCTTTAAAAGCATGTCAGTGGGCAGTATACATAGGCTACATTATTTGTCAAGCAGATAACAGATTCTTAAACATGAGAATGAGGATAAATGTTGAAATGAACGATCCACACTAGAAAATGGAAATGCAAAATTTTTCTGCTTATAGTTGACAACACACAATCACATATAACAGGAATGGCCTTAAATGAGAAATCTTTCAAGGATTATTTTGCATAGATGTAAACTTTTTAGCATTAAAGTTTAGTTTCAGCAACTTGTTTCTTTCTTGAGTTAATCAATGTTTTTGGCACTATTAAATCAGTTAAATTAAATTTCAATTGTTCACTCATAAAGACAGTCACTTGTCACCATTACTGGCCTAATGATGCAAGTTGCGCAAACACAGACAAGCGGAGTGATACAAACTGTGAAAAGACTGATGCTGGTGAAATATTCGAACACATTCGAGGACCTTATATATATAGGCCTATTTTTCACATTTTTGGTCACAAAATATTTAGTCAGTTTTGATGACTTTGCAATATTGATAAAATATTAGAATATTAATAATGAAAAATGAGTAGGGCTACGCCAAAATGTGTAACTTATGTAGCCTACAAAGGAATACAAAAGCCCCGACATAGAGTTTTGACGCAGCTTTAATCTCCCTTTTGGTTATTTTAATACTTAATTGACGACAGAACACGACGTTACATGCTAGTAGTTTATTTTGCCTGATACAGGGCGCGCCGCATTTGCGCGTGATTGAAGAGTGCGCGCCGCGAGCAAACGGCTGACACGACAGTAGTTTTTCTGAGTTTTACTGACATATAGCCTGACAACATCTGGTCTGACAGAAGACTGTGCGGCGGTGCTGACTGGGTCAAATTTTTTCTTTTTTTTTTTGCTGTGAGATTGTTTGCTGTTGCGCGCAAATCCTGGAGATGAACTTGGATAGCTAAATCGCTCACGTGGTGCGTCTCTCTGTGAGAGTAACCATAGTAACTTTGATCTGCTTGAACACATTTTAATCGTCTTTAATACATGATTGATTCCGAAGGATAGATTAAAAGACCGGGTCGATTTTTTTAAAATAAATACAAAATTATTAAAAAATAATAATAATTATTCATAAATTCATTTTTTTTTTAGATCCGGGGCTATAAAAAAAACATCCGGGGCTGAAGCCCCGGATGCCCATGTCTAACGACGCGCCTGCGTACGTATTTTACGAGGTGGCGAATTCATTCGATTTGTCTAAACCCCAGTGACGAGTAGGTTTAGGGGCGGGGTCAGGGATAGGTCATTTGTACGAATTCATACGAATTGGGCAAATATGTACTATTTCGAAAAAATCGTGTGAATTCGAATGAGTGAGATCGTACAAATTCGTACGAATTAGCCACAGTAAAGTACGGTCGAATTGCCGTGAGATCGGGTTGAATGCTGCTGTACCAGATGAGCTACAGAGCAAGTTTACTACATCAGAAAGGTCATATATATGGAGCTGATTATGTGACGCAAATGTCAATACCGCTCTAATCATAATTTTTGTGAAAAGGGAAAAAAAAGTTGGTGTTTTACTGCCTCTAGTGTTCATTTTAGCTGGAAACTGCAGTGAATCGTATGTATAGGAAAGTTTTGCAAAAAAAATGAAGTTAGAGTCACATTGTTTGATTATATCATTGGCTCGGTATAACAATGGTCCCCATGCTGACTGGTCAAAACAGCATTACAGTTTTTTCAAATTTAGCTATATCACATGAGCAAGAGTGCTGCTGTACTGAATTTCAGCATGGTTGTGATTCGGCTGTAGGCCAAGAGCTGCAGGAAATCTTATTAACCGATCAGCATCTAGATGTATATCTATTTTACCCTGTAGAATATCATTTTCTATATTAACAAAAGCTGTGATTAACATAAAGTCATTGGACATAAAGTTCCAGAACACTAAAATGTTCTCACAATGGTTTAAAGTAAAACAAAGTTTTTCAATGATTACGTGGCTTCTCTAAAATGTAAAAAAGTTATATATATTTATATACTCTATATTTAACATAAGAACCGAATAGGGTGAGTCATTAAAACTGGTCAGCTGACCTCAGAGACCGAATGCAATTGGCTCTCATTGGTGCTGAATGTAATGTATGTCCATTAGTGATTTAAAAACATTTTATTTTGGATGCATCACCGAAAGTGACTCAAGTGTTGCAGGAACATTGACGAAAAAAGGATTAGGCTTCAAGCATCACACATTTGGAGGATCCGACTGTTTCCAGCTGGATGAGATGTGTTAAAAGAAAAGTTAGCTGGAACTTTAAGAGAATTTGGTTGGCTGGTGTGCGAGTGAGTGTGTTTGTTATGGAAAAGGGTGGACAAGAACAGTCGTGTTTAGTCAATTTGAGAGTCCTTTGGGTTTTAAGTCCTCATAGACGAGATTATTTTCTCATTCTGTTTTTCCTCATCTGTCTTTTGCACCGCGTGTGTGATGTGATTTTGGGATGTGTGGGGGAGTTGGACGTCAACAAAGCTGATGGGAAAGAGATGGATTGTCATCGTAGTGTCAGTCGTGGTCACATGATGAGTATGTGTATGTGTGCGTGTGATTGATTAATCTGTATCCTACACAGAAAAAATACACAGACCAAAGCAAGTCTCCATCGCTCCAGGCTTCCTCCTGATTAAAGTTCAGCGCTCCATCCATCTCCCTTTCCGCTGCTCTCTCTAGGATGGATGAAGCTCGCAGAAATGCAATATTGTTTGCGGCGAAAAGCGATTTGCATCTTAGCCGTCACCCTCTCCGCACAATACAATACAGATAGAGACGCGCAGAAATGCAGTTAGAGGCAATAAAACGTTGGCCCATCTCTCTGCTTTATCTCTCACATACTTCCTCCATTATTTTTAATTTACTTCTCACTCATTCGCTTGCGGTCTTCTGCTTTCTCTCTCTCCAGATGCTCTGCTCCAAAACCTATTGAGCTGCCTATCTAGACAGCATATTAAGGCATGTTTAAGGCACCATGGGAAGGGTGGTTATTATTACAGTTAACTAAAACTAGAATTAAAAATAAAACAAACAACACAAAACAAAATTCTGTCACTTGAAATAAAATAAACATTAATTGGAATAAAAAAATCAAACCCTACCTTATGGGGACAAAATATCCAAAATCTTTGACCTTTTGGGGACATTTTTTGGTCCCCATGATTAAAGCAGCTTATAAATATGTAAAAAAAAGGTAGGTTTAGGGGATAGAATATACCATTTGTACAGTGTAAAAATCATTATGTCTATGGAAAGTCCCCATTAAACATGAAAACCTAACATGTATTAATGTTTACAAATTTTTGAACTCTAAGTTCTTTTTTTTTTTTTTTTTTATCTATTTCAAACAATGATTATTATTCTAATAGAGTTTACCAATTTTTTTGAATTTTAGGTACCCACACATCCTCATCGGTTATATACCATTTCATCAACATCAAACCAGTAATATTTAAATGTAACTTTAATATTACGATATCATTTAGCAGTCTCATCGTTATTGCTAAAATGGCCATTATTACAATGATTCAATGCTGTGCGTTTCTTTCATTTTAATATTTTAGTGACTATTGTATAGTCTCTCAGAATTAACAATGAGAAATATTATAGCTATACATAAAATTCAGTAATGTCATTTCTGTTTTATGCAACAAAATCAAAATTTTAAAACTGCTCAAGAACCCTGGTTGGGTTTTGTGTTTGATAACATGTTTATGGATACAGTATGAAATGTTTTATTAAAAACGACACTTATATTGTAGATAAAACACACACGCACGCACGCACGCACGTACGTACGCGCACACACACGCATGCACGTACGCACACACACACACACACACACACACACACAAATTATAAGCCTTTCACCAAACATTTCTAAATGGTGCACAACCCTGCTACAGGCCCTTTAAAAATAATACTGTCGATAAAAATAAAAAGGAGCATAGAGAATGAGGAAAAGGAAGAAATGAGAAGAGCACAGATTTAGACAGAAGGGGAGAGAGAGATTCCAGTAGCATGCAGTGTTCTAATCACTCATGCAGTAAGAGTACCATGGTAAAAAGCATTTTACTTGATGACAGTACGTTTGTCCTGACAGGCCTTAGGTAGTGTCCTGTATGATGTCATCATACACTCGCGATTCATTGGCTTACGGGGGGCAAACCTATCAACTGTATGATCTCATCACAAACGCATACATAAAGGCAAAATCACACGCATACATCTGTTATTCAGGTCAGGCAATCTCCTCTTAAGACAGCATAGCTCTCCCCCTCCCAATTGTGTGATCCCTCATGTCTTACACACACACACACACTATATTTTATATACTGCTGAAATGAGGTCATCTTTCTCTCTCATTCTCTATGTTTCACTCGGTTTCAATGAACTGTCCTGAGATGGGCTCTTTCACACAGATATACACAATTCCAACCTGCCCTAATATTTTATTTTTGAAGATTCATGCTTGCATCTAAACTGAATATAAGCTGAATATAATACTAGCTGTCTTTAACCCTTTAAAGCCTACACATTTCTAAGGCCTTTTAATTATCAGCATGATCATAACTGAATGAAAGACCTTTTGTACACAATCGACTACATGCCTTCTGTCATCTGACTGATAGTTTATACTTTTTAATAAGTAAAAGGCTTATATCATTCAAAAAAATTTGAAAGATACTTTTTATCTCAGAATTCTGAATTTATCTCAGAATTGCATGATATAAACCCCCAATTGTGAAATATAATGTCAGAAATCTGAGATATAAACTGACTTTTTTTCTTGCAATTGCGAGTTTATCTTGCAATTCTGATTTTTTTCTCACAATTCTGACTTTTTTTCTCGCAATTGCGAAATATGAACTCGCGGTTGCGAGCAAAAAAGTCAGAATTGTGAGGTTTAAAATCCAATTCTGAGGAAAAATACTTTTGTGAGATTTTCTTCTCAATTCTGAGTTTGTCACACAATTCTGATTTTTATAACTTCATATCTCACAGTCAGAATTGTGAGATAAAGTCGCAATTCGATTTTTAAATTTGTATTCAGTGGCGAAAACAAGCCTCCAGTTAACTGCTCTCCCCATTAAACAAAAAATCATATTTCATATGTCAGGCAAGAAATGTAGTACATTAGCATAACTATAGCTGATATTTAGTCTTCTCATATTAATGTAGAATTTAGATGATGTTAGATCAGCTATTTAACAGTGACTTTCTTCATCTAATCATATTTCAGAACTGAACTTTTTTTCTCATAAATTTACATAGGCAATTAACAAATATTAGCATGCTAAAAATCGTTCTACCCCAGGCAGCCTAATAGCTTTAGGCAGATGAACTAATTATCTGATTTTTGCACGGGAGGTGAAAGGTCAGGGTCAAGGTTCTGCCGCCCCTCTGGTGCAAATCTGTGTCAAAATATGAAACCCAAACAAACATGCGCACTTGTGAACTCTCATGTAAGTCACGGCTCGTGAGCTTCAACCATCACATTTAATCACGTTCCTCCCAGAGTGTGAGCGACTAATGAGACGCAGCCGCTGCCAGAGGAGTTTGACCTGCAATCTGCCGTAATGGCTGCTATCAGCACACTGTACGGATGAGCAGGGCTGGCGGGTGAGGAACTGAGAACAGACGTCCTTTGATTGATTGATTTAATCAGAAACGTAACAGTTCTGTTCATGGTGGAGGAGGGGCCATGCCAACGAGGTCATGGTGGACCAATCAGATTAAAGGAGGGGAGAAGCCAGAGGTCAAGATGAGGCTTGACAGTATTTTCAGTGTGTGTGTGTGTGTGTGTCATTCTGACCTTCAGTAAAATCTGTGGGATTATAGTAATCACATAGTAACATTTTAGTGGTTGGCCGATGCTTGTTTTTTTATTTTTTTTATGTCTGATATCTAGAAAGCAGGTGGGTTGTGAAGTAAAACGAGTTGAGATCCAATGAAGGGGTCATCGGATGCAAAATTCACTTTTATATTGTGTTTGCATATAAATGTGTCTTTGCAGTGTGTGGACACAACCACCATACATTGAACATTTTTTAATTAATCCATTAAATCCTTTTTTTTAATCCTCAAAAATTCTAAACACTCTCAATAATCAAGCCGTTTGGATTTTCTGAGCAATATGATGTCATATTGCTCATGCTCCGCCCACGACCACTGACGGACTGTCCCGTATTAGCATATTTCCCGTATTAGCATATTTCACAGATTGTCAAGGTAGCACTTTACGTGTCGACACACCCCATAGAAGAGAGGGGTGGGGTGAGCAGTTGCTCATTATCATTTAAAGAGACATGAACCGAAACGGGTCGCTGTGAACAGAGCTGTTTTTGAGGAGGTAAAAAGGGTGTTGTTTTACACAACCATTGAGGATTTTAACCAAAGCATGTTACAAACTTTACACGAAGACCCTAAAGAATCATACCAACTTGTGGAAAATGGGCATCAGATGACCCCTTTAAATGAACTTAAAGTCCATTACAATAGAAAATCATTTAGAAAGCAAACACATGTCGTGTTTACACAGGAGTTTACAGGGCAACAAACATTATGCAGATGGATTAATATACGCAGTTTAACAATATATGAGCAGCATATTTCTGCTTTTAAAACATTTAAAAGCATTACTGTAAACATTATTTTTGTTTGCTTAAATTGTTTCTAATATTCTAATATATTATATAAGATATTTCCAAAATAATTACCTAAAGATATTTGACAAAAAATGCTTTATCAGTTGTAAAGCTGTTGATGAACACATCTGTTAATCGCTCAAGTGGAATGCATCTGTAACTTTGCATTTTGCATTCATTTTGCATTACACAATTCTTATAGTCTAATGCATTTTAAATTGTCTTCAGTGAACAGCTTGCAATCTTTATTTATTATTATAAAAAAAATTTGCTAGACAAACATACTAGAGATCATACCCAGAAGTACAATGTTCAAAAGACCTGCAGGATGAGGGCATGGAATCGAATTTAGGTTCAGACTTGGTAATTGAACAATTGAACAAATTGAACACACTTGCAAAAAGTCAAGTCAAGTCAAGTATATTTGTATAGCGCTTTTCACAATACAGATTGTATCAAAGCAGCTTCACAGTATTAAATTAAAATAATACAACAAGGTTTGTTTCTAGTGGAATTTATTGATTGATAAAATCTGATTGATAAAAATGTATTGTATATTTTATCAAAAAATTTATTGATTGATAAAAACATGCAAGTGTGTGTCGCCAGTGGTGTTAAAAATGAGTTCAGTGTTATGATGAACGTGAATCTGGCAATGTTTTATTATGGTGGTTGTTGTACGTATCGCGGCAGTTTAGAAATTAAATCTTTGTGGCGCTAAAAGGTTAATGTTCTGTCGCATAAAAAAAAACAAAAAAAACTTACCACTGCACTAAGCCATACACTAACCGATAATATTAACAAAGGCAAAGGTGAGATAAAAACTTCATTTTAGCATGCTTGTACAAGTCTTTGGGCTATTTTATATTGACTCGAGTTTTACGTGTCACCGAACACTCCGTGTTGCAAATGTTGTACTATGTGAGCTGCAGAGCAAGTTTACTACATTAGAAATAGTTCATTATTAGTAATATGATGCAAATGTCAAAATGTATTAGTTTACAAATCATGCTCTAATAAAAGTATTTTGAGGTTATAAAATAGTATTGTGCAATAAACCATTCAAAAATGAATCAATAATTTGTGGAGTACAATTTGTTGGTGTTTTGCTGCCACTAGTGCAATGCAAACCAAGTGTGAAAACAGACCAAGATAATAGCTTCAGAATAAATAGGTGATCTAACTCTGTAGTTTCCCTAGCCTTCTGTTTACTATTGTCTCTCTCTCTCTCTCTCTCTCTCTCTCTCTCTCTCTCTCTCTCTCTCTCTCTCTCTCACACACACACACACACACGCACACACACACGCACACACAAAATGTTAACAGGACTCCCCAGCGCTGGACCTCTTCCTGTCTGGCACTGCTCCACTGTGTGTCTTTTAGATACTAGTGTAATCAAACCAAAATACACACACAGGTCTCAGTATCTCTCTCTTGAATAGGCCTATCATAAGACTCATGGAACATTTAAGGTCCATACACTCAGTTTGTAGTATGAATATAATGTGCAGTATTCACTCTGTCAGTACACTGATGACAAGCTAATTTTACCAAAATGCACAGTACACTGTACAGGTAGCTTTATGGTGCTGGTTCCCACAATCTATTGCATTTTGGGATTTGGCAAACTGTTGTATGTGACAATCATCAAGCTGAATCATAAATGGTTGCACATAGAGGACTTCCTGTTTTTCAGAACAGCTGCACATTAGTGCGTCAATTTTAAGACTTGAGTCCTGATGATGAGTTTTTTTTGTGTGTGTGTGTGTGTGTGCATGTGCGTGTTTGAAGAGCAATGATGTTGTTGTAGCCCAGGAAACGTAAGTTACTGAGTACAAGGCATAATTAATAATAATATGAACTGTGCATTAAGACATTTAGTACACATTTAGATACAAGTGTGTCCTGGAAACAGTCATACTTGTTTTAAAAGCATTTGCCCTCCATGTTCATAGATTTAAATCGATCCGTTGATGTTGGTAGTGGTGCTGCTTTATTAAAACGCATCAAAAGGTTTATACAACACAACTAATGGACTTTCAGAGGAGGATTATTCTTAAATATGTGCATTATTGTTAAAAGGACAACTTGCTTCTCGTATGGGGATGTTGTAAAATTTGTTTTTCATTAACAAAGGGGGCCTCGTCTTAAGACCATGACGGACTGTGAATACGCCTTCCCTCTTCTTTTCCTGGAAGAGTGTGTGCATACCGCAGGTCAGTGCCCTCTTGTTTAGCTGAAAAACATCATCTTTATCACTTCCAGACAAAAACACAACACTTCTTCAGCCTCCAGACCATCTATGTGTTGTATGTGTGTGACTCTTTGGAAAACCGTGCCTCTAGCTACATTTAAACTCCAAAAAGTGCATACAATTCACTGCAGTTTCCAGCTGAAATGAACATTATAGTGACATTAAAACACTAACCACTTTTTTTTTTTCCTTTTCACATAAATTAGGATTTTTAATCATAGGTGAAATATTATAATCTGACCCTGCAAAGACTTACTTTCACACAGTTCCTCACACAATTCTATGACCTCAAAACACTTTTACCATAGTGCATGATTTGTAAACTAATACATTTGGATGGTTACATCACATAACCAGTTACATATGAACGGCTTTTCTGAAATGGTAAGCTTGCTCAGTAGCTCACTGCGCTTGGTTGCACTTAAACGTTTGGGTAAAAGATTTCACAATATTTGATAAAAGGCTTGCAGAAGTAAACTAAAATGACATGGTTGCTACAGGAAATTTGTTTTTATCTCAAGGTTATGGTAGGATTTAGTGTAGGCATTAACCTTTTAGTACTAATAACCAACATTTAATATGATCGAAAAATAATCCTAATAAAATGTTGCCACATTCACATTTTGCAGAAATGTCACTACAGTTACATATTTCCAATGACAATTTTGCTGTTACTTTTTTTTTTTTTTCATTACCATTTTTCATCTGGTAGATAATAGAACAAGCAAAAATACCAGAAAAGCACAATTCTTTCGAAAATGTAATATATCAGTAATATTGTAAATACAACAGTGGTTTCAAACATAAGGAGGTGTAAGTGAAACGCCATGTTTGATGTGCATTAATAGTGAATTCATATCATATGGAGTGTGTGTGTCTGAAAGAAACAGACACCGTTTGCTCTTTCTTTATCTCTGTTTGCTTTCTTTTCTCTCTCTCCTCATTTTCACCTCACAGATTTCCTAAGATTTCATGTTAAGCAATATTTTCCGTTCAGCCAGCTGTGTCAATAGCCACGCCAACCCAGCATGTTTTAACACACACATACAGTACACACACTCAATGAGGTGGAGCGGTAAATATCAGAGAGAATTTGACACCCTGTACCTTGTCCTGTTAGTGTGTGCGTGTGATTACACTTCCCACCTCTATCGCAAACATTGACCTTTTCAAATGAGCACAATATGCGATCTTTGTGACAACACAAGACGTCAGGTCAAAAGCTCTCTTTGTCATTGTGTCTACAGTGAGACAGGCAACAGAAAGCCATTTTTAAAAGCCTGTTTGACATTTCAATAAAGAAAGTGTTTAAAAGAAGGATGAAGGACACACAGAGAAAAATAAAGACATAATTAGTCAAAGTGACCTATTTATATATTTGTATACATTTCATTTTTTTTTTTTTTTATTTAACATAGGAAAAATTATTTTTCGTAATAAGCTTATGTTTAAAACAAATTTAATAAAATTAAACAAAGTTAATTATTTGCTTTTATACATATTGTTGCTGCCTGTTCTTATTTCTATGTTCCATTAATTATTATTTTTTATTGTGTTTGTATTGAATGCATTATTACGATTTTGCCCTTGACAATGATATTTATATTTCACGTACACTACCGTTCAAAAGATAAGATCTTTTAATGTTTTTGGAAGAAGTCTCTTACGCTCACCCATTTATTTGATCAAAAATACAATAAAAACAGTAATATTATTATTGCAATTTAAAATAACTCTGTTCTTTTTTCAAAATGTAATTTATTCCTGTGATGCAAAGCCATTACTCCAGTCTTCAGTGTCACATAAACAGTTGTGTTACTTTAATATTTTTGTGGAAACCATGATTATTTTTCAGGATTCTTTGATGAACAGAAAGATTCAAAGAACAGCATTTATTTAAAATAGATACTGTATAGTAACTGTGACTAGCAGGACGAGGCCGAGAGCCGTGAGAGACCGGCGCGATGGCTAATGAGCGTCACCTGCGCACCACACCGGCCTCATGTCTCACGGAGGAGCTACGGGAGCACAAAAGAGAAGTGATGACAGTGAAGGACGAGAGAGGACCAGGCCTGGACATTTACGTTATGTTTTGTTTATGTGTGTGCGGCAGTCATCCATGAGGGCGCTTTTACTTTCATTTGTATTTATTTATATGTTAAAGGGGAATTTTCCCGCGTTTAAAGGTAGGGTCGGCAGTTTTTTTCAAAAAAATGTTGTTCTAAATTTGTTTAAACTTTCTTTAATACATAATTAAAATGTAAGTACTCTGAAAAAGAGAGTATAAAAATCGAGTGTCTCTAGTCCTCTCAGGGCGCAATAAACACAGCTACTTATTTCCATTCGGAACGAATGAAATGATTGGCTGGGCGACTGTCACTCTCCCTCGCTACCATGGCTACCACCCCTGCTGCTACAGGAGCTGCCCACATGCGTGCACCCGTTTGACTCGAGGAGGCGAAGAGGCACGGAAGCTAGGAAGAATCACAATAATGGCAGAGAAAGAGCAGTCAAAATTCCCAGTACCTGCATATACAGTCAGCGAAGGCAAACAAGGCAAAAAAAGGAACTAGTAAGGTAGAAAGGTAGGCTACTCGTCACTGGAGTGTAACGTTAGTCCTCATCAGAGCCAACAGTGCTTTCATCGTGGAAGCTCTTACATGCAAAACACCGTATATTAGGCTTGGCACGATAGTCGGTGTTACCGGTGTTACACGGTGTTCAGTCGCAACACGGGTTTCATCACTTGCCCACCACAGCACCGCAAAATTTTTTTTTAAGCAATTACGCAGTATCCGTATTTTCGGTCACCAGTTGACTAGCGTTATATGATCACGCTCAACCATTCAAGCGCGACAAAACAAGAGACTGCGCTGTAAGTCCTGCCTATTACACACACATGCGCACACACGGAAAAGACGCGCGTCAGTATCGAGTTCTCTTTTCGGCCTTGAACAAAACATAACACACACAAATTATGCCAAAATGTCCGTTTTGTTGTTGCGTTTTTCATGAATAATAACGAACCCACCATTCAAAACACTGTGGTTGAATCCGAAATCGCGCCCTATACCCTAAAATTGGGCGTTATTGTTCTCAACATGATCTCAAGCAGTGAAAAATAGAGGACACTGACAACGCACTGAAATACAGGACCGAGCAGGTAATATTTAATATGAAACAAAGTCTTAACTTTCAAATTTGGTCAGTCAAACAAAAATAAAATAGGCCTACCGTTTTTTGGCTCTTTAATGTGTCGTGACAGATTGCCTCAGTTAAAGCCAAGTTCAAATCCACCGAAGTTAATCAATAACTCTTCTGACTGCTTTGTCGCACAAAAATGGTGGAATTTGATTGGTCAGATCGCATGTCAATCAAACTCAATACGAATGATGAATTGACGCCATGTAAATTTTTTTTTACATCACTCTAACACGTACCCCCACCCCCACGATGAAACCGGTAATACCGGTGTTGTCACAATTCGATTAACCGGTGGGAGAATATTATCACCGTCACATCTCTACCGTATATGTTATGAATCTTACACGAAATTCACCTTCATTACAGTGTAACTGATGGTAATGGGAAAACGTGTATCAATGCAACCTGTTTTTAGCTTTGCCTTATGTTACTAGCTCGTTACCGAATCAAACTCAATATATTTTAAACTTTACCAGTATCGATATGCTAGCTTGATAGTGAGTACTAACAGCCATGTTAGTTATTTATATTCATAATGATAAAGTTAGGTATTTTATTACATGTGATTCTGACATGATGTCACTACATGCACTGGCAAACGCGTCTTGCTCCAGCTGAGCGGTCGGCATTGCGTGTTCATGTGTTTTGGGGGCGTGGCTTTGGAAGGAGCCCAGAAGGGAGGGGGTGGGAGTGAATGAAATAAGTAGCTGTGTTTATTGCAGTCCTGAGAGGACTACAGACACTCGATTTTTATACTCTCTTTTTCAGAGTACTTACATTTTAATTATGTATTGGTATATAAAGACAGTTTAAACAAATTTGGGAAAAAGTTTTTTAGAAAAATCCTGCCTTTAAGTGCAATAATCAGGTTCTCGGTGCATCTAAACCCAGAAAACGTGAATAGTGACAACTCAGTAACTTTGTTTTGGTAAGCCTTTCTCTGCAAGCATTTAAAAAAATAAGCCGACCAGATTTCGCTCCCCTTCTGATGTAGGAAGGGGATCTTATTATAATATTACCGCCCATTTATGGAGTTAATATTGTGCCATAATTAAACAAACATCCAGCATTTTGCAAACAAACTCGATCTGCTTTGCAAAGGAAAACTCGACTTGCAAACAAACAGAAAGCAATGTGCAAGTACAAAGGTCAATTTGAGCAAAAATGCAGTGGAGTAACAAATATGTATTGTAAATATGTAGCTGAGGAAAATGACCGGTGTTCTGTCTTAATTTATCTATAATTAATCTTTTTGAGGTTTTCTTTTGCAAAATGTTTATTACATATCTAGACAGATTAGCACTTAGTAGCAATTCACTCTCTCTAGGATAGGGGAATCAATAAGCTGAAAGCTCTGCCATTATATGTTGCTTTTTTACATTTTTGTTACATTTACTGAACGAGTATATTTCTTTCGTTCTCCATAAATGAATGAGAACATTTCATTTAATTGAAAGGAGGGTCCCACTTATTTATTTATTGAGTTGGAATTCAGTCAGCTTAACTGTTAATGTAATAAAATAATTAATGAATAAAACAAACAATATACAATTGTTTCTTAACTTGCCTGTGACGTATGCATTGCCCAAATTATTATTTTGGACAGACAAATGAAACCCGCCTCTCAATTAAATGAAATGTTCTCATTAATTTATGGAGAACGAAAGAAATAGATTAGTTCGGTAGACATAATCACTAATTTAGTCATTTCGCACGCGTCCGATGTAGAAATAAAAATAAAAAAAAGCAACATATGATGGCAGAGCTTTCAGCTTATAGATTCCCCTATCCTAGAGAGAGTGAATTGCTACTAAGTGCTAATGGATTTCTGTCTAGATATGCAATAAACATTTTGAAAAAGAAAACCTCAAAAAGATTAATTATAGATAAATTGAGACAGAACACACCTGTTCACCGGTCATTTTCCTCAGCTGTAGGCAAAGGCAAGTTTCAAATCAGTGCTTCTCCCGGGAGACTAGCGCTAAATTAATCCCCTAGTTTAGCGCCATCTACTGTTTTAGAAGAGGAAGTTGCTCAACTGCATTTGTGAGAAAATCTGCCTGGACACATTTGTGAGAAAATCGAGCCGAGAGATCTCATAATAAGCCAAGTGTCTCACAATCATAACAGAAAGATATGCATTTGTATGCACTCGATTTGGGTATTTGTTCAAAGGTTACATACAATTTGAAGGATGGTTTGTATTTATTTGTGAAATATTATCTAGGCTCATTTATTTATATTTGTAAAACACAATACATATTTGTTACTCCACTGCATTTTCGCTCAAATTGACCTTTGTACTTGCACATTGTTTTCTGTTTGATTGCGAGTCGAGTTTTCCTTTGCAAAGCAGATCGAGTTTGTTTGTGAGTCGAGTTTTCCTTTGCAAAGCAGATCGAGTTTGTTTGCAAAATGCTGGATTTGTTTGTTTAATTATGGCACAATATTAACTCCATACCCCTTCATCTGCACGTTTCCACCCTCGGCACCGCCATTTGGTTTTCGCAAGCAACAACAGTGTAACCAGTTCTAACGCAATGGCAAAAGTTTGAGCAAAGCATGCAAACTGTTCTGTTGTTGGCTGCACAGACGAGCATAGAACACTATTTGACCAAAAAATGTCACAGATGTCTTATAAAGACCTCAGGGAACAGTGTCAACTTGTGTAAAAGTTAAACATGACGGTGCATGCAAGTCCATGAGATGAATCAATGTAACTCCACAACAACTACATAGATGTATCCACTAACCATTCAGAAACGTCTAGGTGCAGACCAAAAATTGCAACCTCTTCCTGAGTCTCTCCGTAAGGCTGCACTCCACTACTGTTATTTCTGAAATTTTGGATGATTGAGATTAGCCTGTTTTGTTATTGTATCCGAAGCTCGTGTAAAGGATTGGCCTTGGATTGTGTAAAGGACCAGCTCATTTGCATTTAAAGGGACGGCACGTTTTTTTTCTCACACCCACAAAGAAAGAAATTTGACAAGCTATAATAAATGATCTGGGGGGTATTTTGAGCTGAAATTTCACAGACACATTCTGGGGACACCATATATTTATATTACATCTTGTGAAAAGGGGCATAATATGTCACCTTTTAAAGGTGCCCTTGCATGGATTATTTTATTATTTTAGATTGTTTCCTGGGGTGCCCTTATAATGTTAGTATGTTTTTTAGATAAAAATTTGTTATAATTTAGAAATAAAAGGCATTTTTCCTAGCCTGATTTTAGCCTCTGATTTGTACACTCTGTTTGAAGGGGCGTGTCTGCTGTGAGACTTCAGTGTAAACGCCCACTGCTGTGATTGGCTGCTGTGAGACTTCAGTGTAAACGCCCACTGCTGTGATTGGCTGCTGTGAGACTTCAGTGTAAGCCTGTTGATCACGTGAATGAAGATCTTATCATTGCAACACAGTTTCTGCACTCTCACTAATGATTTCACCAATGCAAACATGATGTACGTACAGTAAGAGCTTCGTTGTGCAGTGTAACAGCGTCATTGATTTCATAATGAGTTTTGGCAAGTGTCCAGATAAACTCGCGCTGTGTGATTGACAGCTTGGGCGACTGGAAAGGGATTGTTCTTTGATCGCTATCTGTATGTTAATCACAGTTTAAGTACGATTATTTTCATCCTACTAAGAGTTTACTGATGCATAAACAGTATTGAACGACTTTGAGAGAAAGATTATCTGTCTGAACTTGAACAATTACACATCAGACATTCACATAACCCACTGGTTCTTCAGAGGCTCGGATGAAGGAACTAAAAATACCTTTGTGGTCATTTGTACATCCAAACACTGAGCAACTGCCATGCTTCACTCGTTTGCAAGCCATGATGTCTCTCGAGGAAAAATGATTCGGACGATGATTCGTCTGCGCAGTTCCGCCTGGCATTGAACATGGGCTGGCATATGCACATTTTTGGAGGCGTACATATTAATGATCCCGACTGTTGCGTCACAGTCGGTGTTATGTGGAGATTCGCCTATTTTTCAGGGGTGTTTTTCAAAAACGAGATTTAAATAACAAACCTCATTACAGTAACACTATAAATGTCTTTACTGTTGGTAAATTTAATGCATCCTTGCTTAAGTAAAAGTATTAATTTCTTTAAGAAAAATAATCTCACTGACCGGTAGTATAAGCATGAGATAGTAATGCTAAAAGCTTCTTATTAATATAATGATGCTAAAATTTGTTCAGACCTGCTACATTCAGTCTGGTGCTGCTGAATTCAGTCCAGACCTTCTGAATCTGGTCCAGAGATGTTGAATGTTGTTTAGCACAGCTGAAATTGGTCCAGATCAGCTGAATTCCATTCCATACTGATGAATTCAGTCCAGGGCTGCTGAATTTGGCACTGTTTATCTGGACATATAGGATGATTAATTCAGAGAGAGAGAGTTATTGAAAAAGGCTATCTTGAGCGTATCAATACCAAGGTTCTCCCTAGAACCCTAGTCCTCACCCTATAAGACCATGCACACACACATCACAGATCATGTCGAGTGTGTTTCTGCAGGTGCATGCTTGCTGGCATTTCACGTAATTAAAGGTTGACCTTTCTAATAGAGGCACAAATGTCAAGGGGTCCTTCTCATCTGACAGGCAGAAGTGCCTAGAGGGCAGTGTGTGTGTGTGTGTGTGTGTGTGTGTGTGTGTGTGTGTGTGTGTGTGTCTTGAAGATGTCAGAGTATTGGGATTTCACACACATCATACATCCAGTGATTATAATAACAACCAAAAACACACTGAAATGTGAAATCTATATAAAAACACATGACTCGTATTTGTTTATTTGATCTTAACCTCATGATATACTGTTTGTCCAGGATTCTGGCTTGGTGCTAAACATAGCTGTGTGTGCAGTGTGTACAGACCGTGTCCTTGGCTCTGATTTGAAAAAGACTTCAGCGGTGCCCAAATGAATGAAATTCAAGTTTGCATGTAACTGTGTTTACATACGGTGTGTGAGTGGGTAGTTCCCTGTAGACACAATTTGGAAGCTTTTACAGTCTCAAGGTCTTTTTCCGTCTTATATGACTTATATCAACTTACATCAACTTGACATGCTCCCTTATTCACACAAATATAGCTTACCTATTTCTCATTCAAAAAATACAAGAGGAACAGAAATAACTGTTGTAAATGGCTGTTAAATAAATAACTTGGGTTCCCTAATTAGGGTTTATGAGTTAATGAAAAGCTAATTAACTAAATGAAATCATAAAAATAAATAAATAAACAATAAAAGAAAACACTTATGATTAAATATTAAGATAAAAAAAATATTATATATTGTATTTGTTTACCTACACATGATGATCATTAACTGGCATCAGAACTGTATATATATATATAGTTTTTATTTCAGTTTAATTTTTGTTATTTTAGTACATCAAGTTTAACACAATGAAAAGAGAAATGTTGCAATAGGTTTTATTTTTTTGTATTTTTGTGTTTTGTATTTTAATTAAAGTATTTTTTATTTTATTTTTCAAGTAATGGATTTTTTATGGTTTTGGTTTTAGTTTTAGTTAACTGTAATAACCCTGATTTATGTTTTATGGTAAAATTTTGGGAATCCTGATTTAGAGTGTAATTACTGATTACAAATTGATTTATGAAATTAAGAGTGTGGATTTGTTAGCTTGTTTGACTAGTGGTAAAAGTTGCGACAGTCTTTCCTTCCGTGACGTATATCTGAGTGAAACGGCTTCTCGAACAAGAAAATATGTAGGGTGGGACTTTTTGTGGGACCCAGTGATTTTGTCCATGGGGAATTGATTGGATGGTTGTGGTTTGCTATTACTGGGATCTCATGATTGACACGTTGTCCTGCCTTCGCGTCAGTAAACACGTCATCAGAGAAGATACAGTAAGAGATGTTGCTGCAAGAGAAGTTATTTTGATTAAAGATTATGAGGGCACACAATAAAAAAATACAATAAAGAATAAATAAAGAATGATGTGCACGAATAAATTGTTTATAAGAAATACTGCAAAGAGAGAGAAAAAAAGACTAGTCAATTTTAATTGCAAAGAAGTCCTCACATAAAAAAGACAGGCCTCTTAACATTGACCGGGGCCTATAAACATGCTCTCAGATGGATTAAATATATGACCACGCCTGGCCAACACAAAGAGGAACAGATGACTTGATGTCCTTTGGACATGCCGTGGGTTTGAGGGTAAGATTAGCGTAAGCAGTCTTTTGAAATGATCTGGTGTGCTAGTGACAAATGTTCTTTCTTACAGAGTCAAGAGTTGCATCACTTGACGCAATACTCAATACTCTGACAGCGTCACGCATATCAGTTCACACGATTTAATCAAATGAATAGGATTTATTTTAATTACAGAAAGGGTGTTTCATTCCTGTCAAATTGTTGTTTCATTCCTTGTTAGATCCTTGCAGATTTTTCATGTCTGAAAAACTATTACCATTACACTTTTTTTAGTGCTTCTTTGTTGTTGCTATTTAAGACTGAGTTAAAGGAGTTTTACAGACATATTAAAGCATCATTATAAGTCGATGTATTAAGAAAGTGTTGAGGGCAGGATTTATTGAGAATTCCTATGTATTGTATGTAAAATGCGGCTCTACCATAGTGCATAGAAACTAAAATGTACAATGCGTATTGACACCATCTAAAACGTAAATCAATTACGTATGCACAACTCTACAGGAGTACATATGTTTACAAAGCTTATCTATGAATAATTATTTATGGTCAATTATGTTTTGAATCGCATTTAATGCAGTTGGCTCATTTACTTCATTTGAAATGATACTGTAACATTTCATTCTGGTGCCAAGTTTCAAAATATCACACAAAATTACTGTTTAAAATCTTAAAATGAATACATTTTCTGTAATCTAATAATGTGTGATATTTATAATATGTATTTTGTTTGCCATGGGACACAGCAGTTTTCTGAATGCGGATCAGCAAATAAACAACTTAAATTCTACTCAGTATCGCACAAAACTATGAGAGATCACCTCGAATGCAAAACTTCATCGTTTGGACTACTTTGATACTCATTTTTTGCCTTTAAAAAAATAAATAATAATAATAATAATAATATATTTATTTTTTATAGCACCTTTCAAGAACCCAAGGTCGCTTCACAAAATAATACAGTACAAACAGTTGACAGACAAAGAGACAAGCAATCCAAAAAAATACACTTTTCTTTCTGTTTTTTATACATACTGTATAACAGATTATTGTCAGTGTATTGTTATTGTTATATTGTTGAAAAGTGGTTATGTTTAGGTTTGTGAATAGGGTTAAGGGATCTAAAATTTTATCTAAAAAAAGGTTTAAATGCTTAGATTTTCGATGATGTCAGTAAAGTCTATATTTTACTTTTCAGCATCTACCCAAACATGCAAAAAATATTACATGCAACTACCTATGCATAAACAATGACAATAGTCTGCAAACATTATGCTGTTATTTTTTCTGTCAGAAAAATGGCAACAACACAGTTCATAGTGACCATGCCTGTCAAACTCTATAAAAGTACACAAAAGTATCCTAAAATTAGTTTATTCATCTTGTGCTGTGTTCTGACGTCATACAAAAGATTTCTGTAAGAAAAGACTTATATGGGGTGCAGCAGAAGTGAAAACTTTTAGCAAATAATTATTTAAATTTTGTATGGACTACTTTTATGGTGATTTTGTTTTTGGAGCTTCAAAGACGTGGTCACAATAAACTGTAAATGAAAAAGTTGGAACGAAATCAGGGTCAGTAAATAACAACAGAATTTTTGGGGTGAACCACTGCTTTTATTGCATTCCAAAAAGCATTCCGTATATTTTGATTTCAATTAATCTCTCTCTTTTTTTAACCTGTAGGAATTCTAAAGGAAGCCAAAAGTGGAGCGCATCATGTAGGATGGATTCAATAAGCGGAATCTGTTTGGAAATAAATTAAATTGGCCTGTGTGATATGGGAATCAAATCCAACAGAAAAACCCTCAGCTGGAAATTAGAGCAACTCCTCCATTCATCTGTCTAGATTCACCATTTTCTCTTTATCTACCAGCGTCGAACGGAATTAACACTTACCCACGTCAAAGTGCATCATTTGGACGCCCTTATGGTTGAACAATCCCTGCAAAGCATCCACATTGAGCATCATTCTGGAATCTTTCGTGTGACTGTGGGCGAACTCTAGTGGTGGCCATGTCTGGTAAGGGCAACCCCAGCCCACACCTTAATGGCTTCCCAATGGCCCACTATTCCTATTTCTTCCCGCACATGCTGGGGGGGCTTTCTCCACCCTCTCTGCCCACCCTACCCCTCAGTGGATACAGCACACCTTCACCAGCCAGTGAGTATGACATTGAACTCTTTAAGGTCTCCTGCTCAATGAAGCATGATTGATTTTAATGTGTTGGGATTCCATTTTGTGTTGAGCGTTGAGATAAATTGTGATATATTCATGCTTCTGTTGAGTGCATCACAAAAAACTTTTATATGACATTCCATTTGTAGTATATTTCCTACACCGGGCAGGACAACTCCACTTTCCTGCAGAGTTTATCTCTAACCCTGATCAGACTCATCTGCCTGTAGCTTTCTATGTTGTTTCTCATTTCTTATTTGTGCATCCTCACTTCCTTTCCTCACGTCTCCGCTCCGCCCCCGTAGGATGCGAGGGTAGGGTACAACAAAAGAAAATGAGGACAGAGGAATCGGAGGAAATGTTATTTGTGTATTGAAATATTCTTGATAACTCAAGCATCACTTCATAGCATCATCAGCTGCTTTCAAGGGATCTGTCCTTATGTTCCTAAAGTTTGGCTGTTTAAGAAATTCATAATAAACAATTATGACGCAAGCACCTCTGTTATCCTGAAGACCTGGATTAGCTTTTTCAGGGTTTTTTTTTTAATAGGGTTGGTGATAAGCTCTTCAGGAAAGTGGATCTTGTGGGACAGAGTTGCCCAGCTCATCCTACACTTTCCTACATGGATGTTGCCCGTGTGTTCACAGTATACTTGGACATTTGGCAGTGTTGTAGTACTCTATAGTCTCTATATTTTTTGTACGTCTTGTCATGGATTCAAGAGCATTTGGACAGACTGTGTCTCGGACTCAAGACAGAGTCTGGTCATGAGTACTATGTTTTGTGGTCTGTGACAATTTGTGTGTCTCTGGACCGAAGCATCCTCTGTATGCGCTGCAAAGATTTGCATGACATTGACGTGAAACATGGCTTTATTCACCCCAAATGGAAAGCATTTTTACACTGTCTGATTGGTTCAGACCCTCTTCAGGTCTCTGTCTTGACTCAAACTCAACCTATGCAGGTCTCTGCCTGGACTCTGACTCGAGTGAGCTGGTCTCGACGACTACACTGCCACTTTGTGTTCCATTCACTATTGACATTCACATATGAATGTGCCGGAGATCAGGAACACATGCATATGCATGGTTTTGTCTTTTAATCGTGTACCAAAGTTCAAGTTTGGTTAACTCTGACTTGAGAGTCTATGCTGGTCTAACAACTAGACAAGCAACAAATCTGCACTAACCAACATAAACCAGCACAGAAATTCATACTGAACTAGCTGGGCTGCGTTTCTCAAAAGTAGTGTAAGCCTAAGTAGATCATGGAAACCATTGGCACCAATGGTCTCTACGATCTACTTAGGCTTATGATACCTTTGGGAGACGCAGCACAGGGGCCTTGTGTATCAAACATTTTAGTATGTTTCATCCTAGAAGTGTGCGTACACACAAAAGGAAGATTTTCTATAAGCACAAAAGTACCCCAGAACCTGCACGTAGAAAACCATTTTAGAAATCCGCAGAAGTTTGTGCGTAATTTGATAATGCCTGTTGATACTATAGGCCTGCCTATTCAAACCGACCGCTGAACGAGTCTGTCAGTATCTGTCATTATACTGGCTAGGCTCCTAAGCCATCTACTTAGAGACAAGTGTGCATTATTGATTATTATTTGCATGAAAATATATTCTCTAAACATTTGTTCTTCTGTTAAGAATGCAATTTGAGTGTCATATTTAATCTACATATGTATATCAAATGGAAACATAGTTTAAAAGTCTCTTTACTTAATTAGATGGTGCACCCATATTTCCTTTGTTATAAATCCTGATATGTGTGTGGAAAATTGAGTACGCATTTTTCATAAATCCTGATATGTGTGTGGAACATTGAGTATGCATTTTTAAATACCCATTTTATGCAACGTTTATACATCAGACCACAGGTCTTTTCAGGCAGAGATTGTACTTGCAATAGACAAAGAACATGATCGAGGTATATTATGTGCAATATTATAGATGAATGTAAACAATTATTCAAGCTTAATCAGATGTTAAAAAAGATGTCGATCAATTGTTTTATAGAGCAACCTAAACTTATAGAGTTTATAGAGTTTTCTAGATTATTTTTTTTCATCGTAAAAAATAATTTTTCAAATATGAAGAGGTCACTGATTCCATCTCATCTGCTTCTTTATGACAACTTCCTACACCTGCTGTATTCTGTTGTATTCTGCTGCTTTTAGCTGTTTGTTTGAAATACAGTTACAAAAAAACAATGTGAATACTTTGGATTTGGAGCCATGGTTCATAGGTAATGCGGTCCCACTTTATAGTAGGTGTTTTTAACTACTATGTACAAACATTTAAATTAATAATTTGATGCAATGCACTTATACATACATAGTTATATTCAAAATGTTATATATATGCATGTAATTACAGCTGTAATAAATTTTTGTAAGTACATCTTCAGCTTTCTAACTTTTCCCTTACCCCTTAAACCACCCTTAAACCTATCCATACTACCAAACCTGTCCCTAACCGTACCCTACCTCATTAGCAGCCAAAGTGTTTTGCAATACAATATGAACACAATAAGTACATAGTAGTTAAGGACACCTAATATAAAGTGTGACCGGTAATGCTTCTTGCCAATAACAAACTTGCTAAAACTCTTGCCAAAACTTCTAATCTTGTGTCATTGATTGGACGCTGGCGCCTGATTCCAGTTAGCTTTTTGAGACATCATTATTCTAAGGATTCACACTTTTTCACCCTGCACTGTGAATGTTTGTACAGTGTGTTCAGGAAAGACATCGCATTGTTTGTGTGTTACTTGTTTAAGCAAATTGTGTACTGACAAACATGTACGGTGCTGCGCAATGATGCTGGGATCCAGATTTAATCCTGTGAATGTTTGTGATGGTTAATTGAAAACTGCAGGATCAGAGCTCAAGCTGGAATAACTCGAATGGGGTGTTAATGTGCTAATGAATCTCGTATTGACGGCTTTTCACAAGAAACGGAATTGCGATACAAATCACTTCCTCTTTCAAGCGAAAAGAGTGTTTATATGAGGCTGTTATGGCAAATGATGTTATGTGCTGTGTTTACTAAGAGAGGTGCTTCCTTCCCCTTCACAGAACAAACATTTCCTGCCTGTAAACAGTAGAGACTCAGAGTGCAGGACACAAGCTTTTCCTGTGCCAACACTGTACAGCTTTCTCTTTCACACAAACATTCACTCTCACTGTCATATCACTTTTGATTAACCTATTATTAACTACTTAATATAGGCTAGTTTATATATATATATATATATATATATTGGACCACTAAACTGGACATCTCTCATCACTATAACTGCATAAGTTTGCAATGTGTTTATCATGGTTCGAATTACGTGGGAGCCAGTGGGAGCTGAGAGAGGTTGAGCTCCCATGAAAGCAGTAAAATCATACACCTGTGGGGGTCTCTAAAAATCATCAGCACCATTATTTTAAATTACAAATAAAGCACTTTTCCCTTCAGACTACAGTAGAGTGACTTAACAGATAGGACAAATTGCCAAACATGGATCTCGCAGGATCTCGGATCGTCATGACACTCCATCCTTATGCTTCACTTTCTGCCAGGACTTTTACTGACTTTTCTCAAGTCACAGAAGTGACGTCAACGTCCGATCTAGCAGTAGCATAACCCATCAGGCAAGTGTTATTTTAACATAGGCGTAATTTGCGGGTGGGACATGTCCCCAACACTTTTTGCTAAGGTCGATATTGTCCCCACCACTTTGGAAACATCTCGCGGCACTAATATACCAATACAAATAAATAAAACATCTTCAGTTAACTAGCAGAGCAGTCATTTAGTTCGATTGTTAAATAAGAGGCGATCTAGCGCTGAAATGTGTTGTTAAATCAAGTGATCAAAGTGCTCGTTGCCGCTGCGATCAGTGGCGCGGATACTGTGTTCTCTTGTGGCTCGCGCACAGTCTTCACTCGGACGCGCGATTCAATCCGTTGTGGAGACTCTCTATTCGTTCCGGTGAAATTACAAAACAAAATGCACACAAACGTGTCCTTGCCTGATATACAACCACTGATAAACATAATCGGTTTTGATAAAAAAATTTAAAAAAAACTATACGAGTGCGGATTAGAACCCAGAACCTCTGACACGCTTGCCAAAAGTTCTGACACTGGACCACTTAACCACACGCTTAAAATTGTCGGATCTACTTATCTATTCACGTGAAAACTCTCACCACTAACAACATATATTAGACCTCATTAAACGACAAATTAAACCAAATGTACTATTTAAACTGAATTGTGTTAGCAACGCTTTTTTATTAAACATTTTTATTTATTTACATTAGTAAGCTACACCGCGCCTGCTCATAGCCTACTTCTTTTTTTCTTTTTTTTTAAAGAGACCCCCACAAAGATGAAATCATAATTCGAACCCTGGTGTTTATATTGAGTATGTGGCTCTGTTCAGAATTAACTAATGGTCAATCTAATCATCAAACTTGTTAAGTTAGTTATTCCAAGATGGTTTTCTCTCTCTCTGAAATGTTTCACTTTGGTTTTCAGTGGCATTTAATAGGTTGTAATTTTTACATTTAAGGTGCAAAAGTTCTTATGCGATTTAACTTTGTTTGATTTTTTATTTTTTATTTTTTACATTATGAAAACCAGCTGTTTTAACAGGGGTTTGTAGACTTTTTATATCTACTGTACCACAAAACCTGTCTCTAATCTTACCTGTATCCCACCTCAATAGCAGGTAACATATTCAAATATGTATTACATGTCAATGTGTTTGTTTATTAATTTGGCAAGTAGCTGTGTAATAAATGGAATGTACAATTATCAGACCGCTTAGACTGCTTCACGCTGGTGTATATTTTGCAGTAGTGACCAACAGACTGTTCATTATATCTTATAGTGATTTTACTAAGTTGAATATGTTTCAGTAGTTTGATAGTAACTAAATACACTATCACATGCCTTACAACTGAGCGAGCTAATACAATAATCAAACATGTTGTCTTAGAATGGCTGTGTCACGAAACTGATTTCGGACAGAATTCTAAGGCAACATAACAGTTTAATGATCCACAGCAAATTAGATATTGACTGCATCCGAAAGCTTAAAAATGCTGGTAGGAAGGCATCAAGGCCTGTCTGAATCCAATGTTAGCTTCGCTTCCTGTCTCCTGAGAAACCTTCATCTGATCGATTTTTGAAGGCAGCATAGATGTATCCTTCACTGCCTATAATATCCCACAATCCTGTGCGTTCCATTCCGTGACAGTTAATCTAAAAAAGATGATGTCTGAAAGTTGCAATTGGTGGTCAGCTTGTGTGAAAGGGCCCTATCATACACCCGGTGCAATGCGGCGCCAGGCGCAATGCAAGTGTCTTTTGCTAGTTTCAGCCTTTTGATAAGTGTTTTTTGATAGTTTAACTGTCACAGAATTATCACTTTCCGCAGTCGATTCTAAACATTTCATTGGTTATTTTAATCATAACGCAAAAACAAATACTAACCCATAACCCTACCCTGCACCCTAAACTTAACCTGCAGGGAAGGATTTGCGCTGAACTGGTTTTGGAAAATTTGGAAAAATTATGCGTTACTATGTAGAAGCCAACTCGTTTTTCAAATGTGTTTCCTAAATGTAGTTTTACTATCAAAGGGCGTTCAGTTTCAAAGTAGACCAAAAAGTTTTATGTTGTAACATAAAACTGTGGCAAGAAGTTTTTGTGTGTGTGTGTGTGTGTGTTATTTTGCTGTTTTTGGTTGTTCTGTGTGTAAATAAATGGTGAGGTGGATGTGGTGAATGTGGTCACCTTAAGGTATGTGTATGTGTGTGTTAGTGGAGCAGGTGGTTTTGCTCGTCTTGGTGGTCCCTGTTGAGAGAGGGTCCGTGTGGGTGGTTGAAACCAGACTAAACGTGAAAGGGAACTCACACAGTCATGATAGTTTATTAATATTGAGAAACTCATGCCTGTCACAGTAGCTCCCACGTGTTTGTTTTGTTGTTCTGTTTATTTATAGAAGCGTGTTGTTTTTGGATTGTGTAATGTTCATTTTGGTCTAAAATTGAATCCGGATTTTTTATTTTTTATTTAAAAAATGTACTGTGATTTGTGGAGAGTGGTTTTAAACAGCTGCTGGTTGTGTATTGTATTAATAAGTGCAGAAGGGTCGAGAAACGGATGGTAGACTTGTTTTTCGTGGATGGCATATGGTATAACTTGATACCCATTGCTTTATATTCACATTACTCATATTTCACTCATATTTGATTTCATGCTCTCACACACACACATCTGTGAGCAAGTTGCATAAAGAGTGTCAGGTATATGAGACCCTGGCCCTTGTCCAGTGTGTGTGTGTGTGTGTGTGTGTGTGTGTGTGTGTGTGTGTGTGTGGTTTTGGTAAGCCTTACGTTATGGGGAATAAATGTCTCCACAAAGATGGCAATAACCGAAATCCTTGACCTTGTTAGGATATTTGTATGCCCCCATGAGGAAAACAGCTTGTAAATAATGCTAAATGATGATTTTTGAAGATGTAAAAATGCAAAAAGATTTCTGTGATTGGTAGGTTTTGGGTAGGTGATAGAATATACAATTTGTACAGTATAAAATCAATTGTATCCTCTTAATGATTGGTGCACCAACATATTTTCTGGATTTCAGACATGTGGAACAGGAGAAGAGGCTTTGGATTATTTTCTTCCTTGAGTGTCTGCTCACATTTTTTCCTCAACTGTATGTCAGCATACTTGCTTTTTTAATTATAAGCAATGCTTTCAGTCATATATCTCTTTCACTCATTTTTTTTATTTAAATTTACAACCAATGAAATCCATTACTTTTCAAATGTTACTGGTTTGAACTATGGTAATTTCATAACACAAAGCCTTTGACCCAAAGCAATATTAGTTAATTGTAGACATAGCTAAAGATGTACAATTTTGACACTGTCCAAGATCAGTCTGTACACAAAAATACTCACGTCACGTGTAAATGCTTTTGAATATAGCAGGTTTATTTTAACATCTTTTGTGTTCTAGTCAGGATACTCAGAATTTTAATTTTATTTTAGGATTTATTTGAATGAAAACAATTCACACTTTGTTCCATCAGTCAATTTCAAAAGCTAAGAAAACATTAACTTTTTACTTTGAATATGTAAACTGCAATTTTTGGTTTGATACTTTTGACATAATGGTCATACTTAAAAGCAGGGTAGGTAGGATTTTTCTAAAAAAAAAACCATTCCAAATTTGTTTAAACTGTCTTTATATACCAATACATAATTAAAATGTAAGTACTCTGAAAAAGAAAATATAAAAATCGAGTGACTGTAGACCTTTTAATCTGCAATAAACACAGCTCATTATTTCCATTCACTCCCACCCCCTTCCTTCTGAGCTCCTTCCAAAGCCACGCCCCCAAAACACATGAACGCGCGACGCCAAACGCTCAGGCTCAGCTGGAAGACGCATTTATTACCTGAGACGAGTGGAGAGGAAGGAGCGCAGTACATACAGTGACATCATGTCAGAATCACATGTAATAAAATACCTAACTTTATCACTATGAATATAAACAAATTAAGATTTCTTTTAGTACTCACTATCAAGCTAGCATATCGATAATGGTAAAGTTTGATTCGGTAACGAGCTATATTTATAGGTAACGAGCTATATTTATAAGGCAAAACTAAAAACAGGTTGCATTGATACACGTTTTTCCATTACCATCAGTTACACTGTGATGAAGGTGAATTTCGTGTAAGATTCATAACATATACGGTGTTTTGCATGTAAGAGTTTCCATGATGAAAACATTGTTGACTCTAATGAAGACTAACGTACACTCCGAGTCCGGAGACAAGTACCGCATCGTCGGTTCGAGGACAGGTCCGGGGTTGAGGGCGAAGCAGAGGAGGAGGTCGTTCAAGAGTGCGGGCAGGGTCCGAGGAAGTAGTTTTTGCCTTGTTTGCCTTCGCTGACTGCATATGCAGGTGCTTTGAGCTGAATATTTCCTGGAACGGTGACATGTGATGAGTGCACGCAGGGCAGCGCGCGCAGTGGGGCTCGGGCACGAGACATGAAGGCATCTGATTGGTTCTTTACATTCGCACCGAGTGGCAGTGATTGGTCAGAGTTTTTACTGTCCTGCAGCTGCTACAGAGGTCTGATTTTTTTCATTCCTTTTTCTGAACACATAATGTATTGACTACTCTCAGGATGGAAGGACCATTTCACCCAGTATAAAAAAAAAGTGTTTCTGAACAGGATTACCTACCCTACCTTTAAGTACACTTTTTCTATACTTTTTTTTACACCTCTGGAAATAAATCATAACGTTTACTTTCAAACAGGTCAAATTTCGTAGAATATTTCATAAGGCTCTCTGAGCATTTGAACATTTGAAACTTGTAGCCATGGAGACTGATATTGTTGATAGTAGTTTGAGTCCTACTGTGTCAATGCAAAAAGCTAATGAAAAATTGTTTGTTATATTTTATTGTTATAAAAGGCTCATCAGAAATCTCTTTAAGAGTCGAACTTCACAGTTTAATTCCCCTAATGTTTTTAATCATGTGCAAGCTGAGAGTAGCCAGACACACACAAACAAACACACTGATCCGTCTCTACAGGCTTTTCCACCACTGATTATGCAAATGTCCCTATGCTTTCCCTTCTGTCCTTCTGTGAAAGAATGTGTTGTCTTTCTGTAATCCTGGATGACTTTCAGTGTTGAGTCCTCTCTCTCTCTCTCTCTCTCTCTCTCTCTCTCTCTCTCTCTCTCTCTCTCTCTCTCTCTCTCTCTCTCTCTCTCTCTCTCTCTCTCTCTCTCTCTCTCTCTCTCTCTCACTCACATACACACACATACACGCACACACACACACACACACACACACACACACACACACACACACACACACACACACACACACACACACACACACACACACACACACACAGAGAAGCAAGCCTTGTGGGAATTTGGATGTAAATATAGCATAGACACTGTCACAAACTTCACTGTACTAAAATCAGATACAGCCGTGATGCGACAGCAGGAAGTATGAGTGCTGATCTGGTTTATTTGGGATGTAGTACAGTGTCCAACATCATTTTTGCCTCTGTGCTACTGCAGTTGATCTAAATCATCTGAAACTTTTATCTTAAGACTTCTCTGACTTCTGGCCCTAAGAAGATCTGACCTGACTCTCAATGACCTGAGTCTGGATGTAATGACATGGCACTTTTTTTTGAGTCCAAAGATAAATTTGAGAAGTATTGAAAATAGGCTATGTATTTTCAGCTTGAATGCACTGTAAATTGCTTTAGCATCTGTCATATGAATAAATGTAATGTATAAATATAGTACAAAATCTGTAACCTGATCTCTATGTCTTTGGATTAAATTGCTGACTTCACTTAAATCATTCCTTAATTAAGCACAATAAGACAAGATTTCAGCAACAAGCAATTTGTCTATTCACACCAGATGCAAAAAAAAAAAAAAAAAAATCGACACAATCGATTAAAGAGAAAACAGCCCAACAGGGGTGCATTTCCAGTACAACAGCATAACGCGCTGCTTAACCACCACAGTACGATTCATCAATGAGAACTAAACTAGCTAGTCACATTTTCTGAAATAACAGTAACATGATCGCACCTCCGTCATTTGAATCAAGTTAGTTCAACAATATAGGACTGTCGTTAATGATGTGAAACGTGTCACATACCGTGGCTGTAGAGATCTAATGACGATACTCAAAACAGTTTAACAGAATATAACAAAAACAGTCTTTAATCAAAAATCCCCAAAAAGAACATGCAAGAGATCAAGCATAGCAAAACAACCAAATTTAACATAGTTGGCAATCAGTAACCAAGGAAACTAACTAGTGGTGGGCAGGGTTCCCACGGGTCCTTGAAATCCATGAAAGTTTGTGAATCTGAAATTTTTTTTTGAAAAAAAAACTGCACTGAAAGTGCTTGAAAGTGCTTGAATTTATTTTGTGCAATAAGTTTTCTGGAAAAAATTCCATATTCACTCCGGTCCCCTAATGTGTTATTTCGCCAACAGTTCATGGCCTATGCACACTAGCTTGCTTGATTTACACTAGTTAAGCGCATTTACGCGTTACGTTACCAGGGTTTTTCCTGCATAGAGAATTATGAGGCGGCCGCCTCCGTCAAATTTCGTGCCGCCTCCGGCTCTTGACAATAAAAAATAACTAGGGAATCACCGAAACCGTGAGGATGATTCTGTTTTATTTCATTTAATGTAAGTGGTGATTGATAGCCTATAGTTGATAATAATATAGGCCTACCTAACGGTAACAATGTTGCGCTGTTGAGGCTTGCGCAGTTACACGACCAGAGAGCTGTTTTCCTGAATGCCATCAAGATTGAAACCGAAACTGATTTCATAACAGTTCAATAAACAAATAGTTAAAGTTAAGTCACTTACATTTTAGACGCAATGACTGTTTTTGTTCTGTTTCAGCAGCGAAAAAGTTCCAAACAAAGATCACAGAACCATAGCGCATCTCACAGCAACACTTGTTGCATTACTGAATGATTTGCGTTTTGAACGAATCGGTTGAGTCAAAGATTCAATTACCCATTCATAAACTGCCTCATTCTGAATAAATCAGCCGTTTGAACGAATCGTTTGAATGAATGACTCAATGACTCGCTCATTAAGACGGTCGCCTGCCGCCTCCTACTGGCGGTTTAGTTTCATAAAGTATCATTCTTTTCAACATTCCTTATTTGTATATTCAAAAATATTTAAAAAATCTAATTTAAATACAGTTATAATTTTTCAATGTAAATGATTTAATTAGTTTTGTAACAGCCTAGTGTCTTATTATTTTAATTGAATATATTGATCAAATGTAAGAATTTGAAATGAAAGATGGAGATACATTTAATAAAATTAGGGGAAAAATGCCCTTTATAAAAGGTAAAAAAAAAAATTGTGTTTTCAAACAGTGATGTAATGAAACATTGACAACTTAAGTTTGAAGGGAGTAAAGCCTCTGTTTAGGCTATTAAGGAATTATGTAATTTTGCCAAAAGAAGAACTTTTATTTTAAATAAATGTTCATTTTAAATCAGCCTACTTCAGTGTGATATGTTACCATATTATCATGCTTAACACTCATTTGAATAATTGTAATGTGATGATCAGATGCAGATATCTAAATCAAAGAATATGGGCGGTTTTGCGGGTGGATTATTTATTTTTAACAGTGGATTCGGGTGACTCAAAGTGCACCAGATTAATGAATTTATCTTTAAAATGTACAAAATTTTCTTCCGGGGGGGCTAGCCCCCGGACCCCCCTAGAGGTACCAAGCTCCACCCACAAAAACAATGTAGGAAACACATTAATTATCTTATTATTAAAATACATTATTAGGATTTTACCACGCCTCGTTTTAAGCCAGGGAAAACCCTGGTTACGTTAAGTGTTTCCCGCATGAGGTACTTTGTGTTGTACGCGCGCATGAAACTACTATGGTACCTCATCGTTTGTTGTTGTACACAACAAATGTGTCCCCACATTAAGTCCTTGAATTTGAGGGTATTGGACCTGGAAAGTCCTTGAAAGGTCCTTGAATTTGAAGTTAACCAAGGTGTGTGAACCCTGGGTGGGAAAATGGGAACATAGGAAACTAGAACTATACCAAAACAGAACATACATGTGACATTAGTAGGGTTGGGTATTGATTGGGTTTTATCCGATACCAGTACCTACTCTGTATTTTTAAAACGGTTCCGGTGCTTAAACGGTTCTTGAACCAGTACTTAAGAAAACGAAACCACACACATTGTCAAAAAATAATACCTGTATGTGTGTGTGTGTGTGTGTCTGTGTGTGTGTGTCTGTGTCCAAACTGGACACAATATTAACTTAAATCTTTAAAGATTTTCTGATTTCTGATTAAATAAAAAAAATCGCCGTTTAATTGGCTACTGATGTAAAACACTTAAGTTAAGATCAACATTTTGTCTTCACATATTATGACTTTTACTTTAAAGTAGAGAAATATCTGACACTGAGCAGAAATATTTAACACACACAGTATAGCCTCGTATAAAGAAGTGTTGGAACTTTGTTAAAAGATTTTGCACACGTTGTCACACTCGCTGTTGAATGGCAACGGTGTTTGCTAGCCTACTTGATATGCAAGATTTGCAGTTGGCATGAATATACTAGACTTACCTGAAGAGGAACGGCTGCTGTTATCATCATCTGTGATGTCCACCACCACACTGGCAGCCTGCTGAACTTGAACTTTCGTCAAGCGTGTCAGAGGTTTTGGGTTCTGTGATGGAAAATTCTTAAATCTGACTATCTAAAATAAAACTGTTGCGTCTACTGTCGACACAGAGCGTCTACTAATCGACACTTAATAAATAAAACTGTTGCGTCTACTCATCGACACAGAGCGTCTACAAATCGACACTTAATACCCTTTATACTCTAGCTCTTGCGTCTTCAGTCGACAACTGGCTGAGTTTACTAACCTAACTTCTTTGCTGCGCAGCATAAAAACAAATGAGACAGACTTCAGTAAATGTCCCTCAGATGGTTTATTCAAAACGGCCGGGAGTTCTCGAGCAATACTCAGAGATTCTCGGCCCAACATAAAAATACAATAGGCTTTATAGGGTAAAGCCAGACATATCAAAATAGAATCATCATGACTAACATGTCATGCGCTATCAATATGATTGGTTGAATTGTTTAAAGCAAGCCCCCCCTTGTCATTACCCTTTGTTAGCTACATCAGCAAAATATCAAAAACATTGTAAGGGGTTAATATTTCAGTCAATCATTTCACAATACAGTCAAAATAAACAGAACATTGAGTCCTTTCTAAAAGTTCCATTTGACCCAGGTTACATTGAGTCAAAAGTTTGTTAGAAGGTTAGATCATATCGGAAGTTCGTCTGGTGGCCGCTACATCCTAAATAAAAGGAAGTAAAAGTTATCCTGTTTTATTGTTAGATCTGGAATGGAAAGTTAGTCACCATCAGACATTGAAATGGGAAGTGTAATAAAAAGCTTATCATAATCTAAGTTCAGATTTTCATGGTTAGTAACATAATTAATCTTATCTAATTAATTCTACTGCAATTCCAATCAGCAATTAGTACAGTTTTTTTTTTTCTCATCAAAACGGATTATGTTCATCAATGGTTGTATATCAAGCAGGGACACGTTTGTGTGCATTATGATTTCACCGGAACGTCTCCGCAACGGATTGAAGCGCGCGTCCGAGTGAAGACAGTGCGGTGTGCGCGAGCCACAAGAGAAAACACTGTATCCGCGCCACTGATCGCAGCGGCAACGAGCACTTTGATCACTTGATTTAAAAAACACATTTCAGCGCTAGATCGTCTCTTATTTAACAAACAAACTAAATGAATGCTCTGCTGGTTAACTGGAGATGTTTTATTAAAGGAACATTCTTGCTGCGAGATGTTTTATAGGGGGCGGTAAAATAAAAGTCAGGCATCGAAATCAGGCACCGAAATTTTCGTTCTTATTCGGTCTCATTACTACCGTTTACGTCGGAACTGGTTCCCTATTAGAACCGAGTTTCGGTACCCAACCCTAGACATTAGTCCCCCCTTCCGGAAGATGCATCCTTGTGCCATAGAAAAAATAGTTCAACAGAGGCGGGAAGGGGTTCAGGTGGAGGATGTGGATCTGGGGAGGGACGTAACCAAGGAGGGGAAAGCAGAACAATCCATGGGGGAAGTTGAGGGAGGAAGGAGCCATGGTGGAGCCGACTGGTCGATTGGCTGAAGTGGAGTGACGGGCTCGGTGGCCCGAGGCTGAGACCGGGGATTCACGTGCCTAGGTGGAGCTGGAGACTGTGAGGTGGATCCGAGCAGCAGAGTGGAGTTAACAGAGGAGAAGACGAATGACTGAAGGGAGCCAGCAGAAGAACTGGCTGGCTTAGGTAGAGAAGGCGGGAGAGGGAGGCTGGGTGGGACCATCACTGAAGAAGGAGACTTGGAGCTGGTCAGCCAGCAGAGATGCAGGAGACTTGGAGCTGGGCGGGGCCAGAGCAGACACAGTAACTTTACAAAGACTACACCCTCAGTGGTAAGAGTATGGACGGGGCTCCAGTCCATTCCCTTTAACTCCACGAGGACACCCACTGGCACGGATGGTGTTGCCGGCTCTAGCACCTGGTCAGAAATACTGTTAGGCTCGGGCTCAAGTGTCGGTTCTGTCACTGGCATCGAGGTGGGCTCGGGTTCTGGCAGAATGTCCATGATGGGCATGTTGGATGGTTGGCTGGGCTCTGAGTCCAGAGTGGGGCTAGTGACATCTTATTCTGCAGCACAGATGGTGTAGTGAGAACACATCTCACCAGCACCCACTCAAGTTATTCTGCAAAGCTCCCTTGTGGACCTTACACGGGCAGGATTTCCTTGGACTACTTGTTGAGGCTAGTGTAATAAATGAAATCCCTTGTGTGGTCCTCGAGGGAATACTCCTCCTTTTCCAGTAGGAGAAGAAGGACTGCAGGAATGTCCATCCTTTCTTTTGTTTTGTTTCGGTGTTCTATCAGGTACTGTGGCTGTAGAGATCGCACAACGATGTAGAATTTAACAAAAACAGTTTTTAATCAAAAATTCAACAAAAGCTTAGCAAAACAACCATGTATAACATAGACGACAATCAGTAACCAGGGAAACTAAATAGTGTCGGGAAAATGGGAACAAATGAAACAGGTATAGGAACTAGAATTTACCAAAACAGAACATGCACGTGACAACACGCAGGTAATAATAATAAAATATAATAATAATAATAGTAATGACTTCTGCCAATGAATAGATTGCAATTAAAGTCAAATTACTATAGTTAATTTACGCAAACAACAAAAGGCCGATCATTCATTTAAATCACATTGACATGCAGTATGCAATTCAATGACCATATAGATGTAGTTTGTTCATTCAGCAGCTTTCTCCCCAATGTAATTTCTCAGAAATGCTGCTGTAACAAACATGGCATCTGAGGACTACTTCACTATTTTTGTTTCCCATTGTTTTCCTTTATTTTACGCTTGATTCATTGTGGGTTCCCCCTTACTCTGTGTGCCTTTATGCACATGCACATAAATAATACATTAAAGTATGAATGACATGTACTGTACTGCATGTAATGTCCTGCATGTTAGCTTGCTTATTGTGCCCAAGAGCATAATCTATGTTAGTCCACATCATATTAACAAGAAACTATGCTTCTAACCACAGGTCAAGAGTTCCAACTACACAAGTTTGCAATGCTGTTTGTGAATGTTTGTTGGAACTATAGTTTGGGGAAACACTGAATCATTTAACTGTGTTGATAACAACAGAATAACAACAGAACTTGTGATTGTGAACAGAAGTTTGCTGTTGCAACACACTGAAGAGCTTAAAACTACATACACATATTTCCATGACTTCCATGATGCTTCACCAGATGCTGTTTTATATGGTTTACTTGTGGAACATGAGGGATTTGCCATTTAATACGTGATTCTAAAGTTCCACAGTCTCTCCTTGTCCATGTTTAAACTTTAATATACACGAGAAGCACTACCCTGCTGAAAAATACATGCGTAAACCACCCTGGATTTCATGCTGGTCTAGGCTGGTGTATGCTGGTTAGTGCTGGTCCAGGCTGGTGTATGCTGGTTAGTGCTGGTCCAGGCTGGTTTATGCTGCTATAGTGCTGGTCTAGTTGGTGGACCAGCACATTCATGCTGTTCTCAAGCAAAACGGAGCTGGTGAAGCTGGTGAAGCTGGTTCACCAGCATGGTCATGCAGGGTTGAGTGTGAGTAGGCCAGCTGTCTGTATGCAAGCAGTGTTTTGGGGACAAGCATTGTTTTTGCTTGCATATTTATAAATTTAACACATTAATGAAGTAAAGGTAACACAATATAAGGTTAAACATATGATTTATTGAATTATATGATTATAACTTGCCTTATAAATACCTAATAAAAATGCCAAATAAAGGCATAATCATTAGTATTAATCATAAGTTTGTTCAATAACAGGGATTATGAAAAGAGCTCCTTTCAATGCGATTAAACTTGATGATGAAAGTTCAAAACTGAAAGTTGCCGCTTTTAAAGACTTTTCATACTCATTTGGGAACTCACACATGTCAAAATCCAACAGTCGGTCACTGATTAAAAAAAATTCACATAGTAAAATGTGTGTTATTGCAGTCAGGAGCATGAAATATTGTCGACAATAGCATGCACATTTACCAATTGCTGAAAGAAAATTAATTCAACCAAAGTCAATGGCCAAGTGCGCAAAAAAGGGCTTCAACAACATTTGTACATGTACCATGAAAGAAATAAAACCAAACTGGTTTGAAATAAATGAATATGGTAATGCTGTTTTTGGAGTTGTTTAATCATCCTCTGGTGAGATATTGATTTTACATGCAGTTATTTTCATCCTAGGCTAGAGAGTTCCTGGGACAAATTGTTCCGGGTAATTTTGGTGGAAACGCAGCTTTAGTAAGTTTCATGTAAGGAGGTTCAGGTGAAGACCAGGCAGTTAATTTGCAGAGCACTGATTGTTTCTTTTGTTGGAAAGGTGTGATTTATTTTACTAGAGCCGGCATATTGGGCCTTCAACTTTCCCCCATTCATTGTAAAACCAGTGGTCAACACTGGTGCGTAGAATTGATGGAATCACCATCCATCTTAGAGTTCTTTTGTAAATTTGTCTTTGGTGTGTGTAAGTCAACTCATCATCTCTGAGTTTGAGTTTCCATCTCTGTGCCGTTGTAAGGCCACTCCTGAATGGTGAAGATCAGGTAAAGGATCACTCTGAGGCTCTCGTAAACCTGCCAAACAATCCATTTTCTGTATCTCTCTTCTCTCATCCATCATTTGGCCATTCCCTTCAGAGACAGGCAGGAGTGAGAGACGAGAGCTCCGAGGCACTCTAAATCTCCAGCACCCTTTACTGAAGAATCAACCGCCAGAGGAGAGAGTTTTAACTATCAGCATGATCTTTCTCTGCATTCACTTTTTGTCCACACCTTCCTCCCAAGTGAGGATGTTCTGAAAAATTAGAGAAAGAATGAGAGAAAGAAAGAGAGATGGAGTTAAAACTTTCAGAAAGGGGCCAAAGCAAACAGTCCGTGTGTGGAATGCTGGGAACATTGATGTTTGCACAGATCTGTCGAGCTAGAGTTTATGTGTCATTATGTTCCAACATGTATCATAGTGCTCATTTGTAATGTTGACACAGTTGACACAGGTGGCACTATTAGCGGACACTAGTACAAAATCTTTCTCTTTCAGATCAATTACTGTCATGGCGAAGCACCAGTATGAAGAGAGTTTTGCTGAACACGTTAGTCATAGTTAAACTGTCAACTTGTTTATAGCTAGCTTTCTGAATGAGATTTGTTACTGCCACAGTAACGTTACATATGGCTGCATTTTATGTATAGTGAGTGCACTAGCATTCGAGTTTGCGTTTGCGTACTTGTGTAAAATATGTTTCTGGCCTAACACTGACTGTCCTCTAAGCATTTGTAATAATTACATAATGGAAAGTAAAACATCTGTTGTGAATCTGCAAAAGACATATCGCAGACTTTTTCATTTAAAGGCCTTGAAACAACTCAACAAAAAAATGTATTGTGCTTGGGCTTATTTGATAAGACCACAAAAATGATTTTATCTTGATACTGTTTCAGATATTGCTAATAGCTAAGTTAGTACAGCATACTCAAAGCTACAAGAGAGTTTAATAGTACATGCCAAAACTATCATGTGGTTTTGGTTAGCTATTTTGCTGACATCTATTGAACCCTTATTAGAAACTATTATTAGGGTTCATTCAAAATATTCACAAAAATCTAACCTAAATAGTTCTAAAATAAAATAAAATTCTTATCATAAAATAAATATTTTTTTCTGAAATATGTGTATTTTACAATTATTGGCACCCCTTTGTTTAATATTTTGTGCAACCTCCCTTTGCCAAGATAACAACTCTGGAACTTATCCTAATGCATAATAAGATTGATGAACATTTGTCAAGAGATCTAAAACCATTTCTCCATACAGAATCTCTCCAGATCCATCAGAGGTTCATGTTTGTCGACTGTTTTCTTCAGCTCATCCCACAGGTTTTTTTATGGGGTTTGGGTCAGGGGACTGCTATGTCAATGGCAAAACCTTCATTCTGTGGTTAGGGAACTGTTCTGTTGTTTATTTTGAAATGTGCTGGAAGATCCAACCACAGCCCAGTTTCAGCTTCCCGACAGGGACATTCAGGTGTTGCTTTAATATCCGAGGTACTTGATGTTTATGATACAGTGTATCTTAAAGGGATACTCCACTTTTTTTTGGAAATAGGCTCATTTTACAACTCCCCCAGAGTTAAACAGTTGAGTTTTACCGTTTTCGAATCCATTCAGCCGATCTCCGGGTCTGGCAGTACCACTTTTAGCATAGCTTAGCATAGATCATTGAATCGGACATGACCATTAGCATCTCTCTCAAAAAAATGACCAAAGAGTTTCGATATTTTTCCTATTTAAACTTGACTCTTCTGTAGTTACATCGTGTACTAAGACTGACGGAAAATGTAAAGTTGCGATTTTCTAGGCTGATATGGATAGGAACTATACTCTCATTCCTGCGTAATAATCAAGAAACTTTGCTGCCATACCATGAGTGCAGCAGGCGTAATGATATGATGCAGCGCCTGAAAATAGTCCCCAGCTTGGTAACTTCCAACGTGACCGGGACTAAGTTTGTCTAACCTGTTAGACCTATTTGCAGGCGCTGCATCATATCATTACGTGATATGATCTATGCTATGATCTATGCTAAGCTATGCTAAAAGTGGTACCGCCAGACCCGGAGTTCGGCTGAATGGATTCGAAAATGGTAAAACTCAACTGTTTAACTCTGGGGGAGTTGTAAAATGAGCCTATTTCCAAAAAAAGTGGAGTATCCCTTTAACAAGTTGCCCAGGGATCACACTATACACTACATGGATCTTGTAAACTTGAGTACGACATGCATGTAGACTGTACAATGATGACACATATTGAATCGTAGGCTACAACACAAGTTATTATAGAAGAATAAAACGTCATCAGTATGCGCTAGTGGTAAACAAATAGAGCAAGATGAATCGCACTTTCGCAATTACAGTTTTTATGTGCTCTGAAAAAAAGAGGAGGAAGCGACTGAGGCGAATATGGACGCGGTCATGGCTAGGGAAAAGAGACCAACTTAGCATGCCAATTTTACAAATGGAGCTTTAGGTAAGTAGGTTTAAAGGTGCCCTTGCATGGATTATTTTATTATTTTAGAATGTTTCCTGGGGTGCCCTTATAATGTTAGTATGTTTTTTAGATCAAAATTTGTTATAATTTAGAAATAAAAGGCATTTTTCCTAGCCTGATTTTAGCCTCTGATTTGTACACTCTGTTTGAAGGGGCGTGTCTGCTGTGAGACTTCAGTGTTAACGCCCACTGCTGTGATTGGCTGCTGTGAGACTTCAGTGTAAACGCCCACTGCTGTGATTGGCTGCTGTGAGACTTCAGTGTAAGCCTGTTGATCACGTGAATGAAGATCTTATCATTGCAACGCAGTTTCTACACTCTCACTAATGATTTCACCAATGCAAACATGATGTACGTACAGTAAGAGCTTCGTTGTGCAGTGTAACAGCGTCATTGATTTCATAATGAGTTTTGGCAAGTGTCCAGATAAACTCGCGCTGTGTGATTGACAGCTTGGGCGACTGGAAAGGGATTGTTCTTTGATCGCTATCTGTATATTAATCACAGTTTAAGTACGATTATTTTCATCCTACTAAGAGAAACGACGTGAAGTTGATCGTTTAGTCACTGGCTTGATTTACTGATGCATAAACAGTATTGAACGACTTTGAGAGAAAGATTATCTGTCTGAACTTGAACACATCAGACATTCACATAACCCACTGGTTCTTCAGAGGCTCGGATGAAGGAACTAAAAATACCTTTGTGTTCATTTGTACATCCAAACACTGAGCAACTGCCATGCTTCACTCGTTTGCAAGCCATGATGTCTCTCGAGGAAAAATGATTCGGACGATGATTCGTCTGCGCAGTTCCGCCTGGCCTTGAACATGGGCTGGCATATGCAAATTTTTGGAGGCGTACATATTAATGATCCCGACTGTTGCGTCACAGTCGGTGTTATGTGGAGATTCGCCTATTTTTCAGGGGTGTTTTTAAAAAACGAGATTTAAATAAGAAAGAGAAAACAATGGTGTTTGAGACTCACTGTATGTCATGTCCATGTGATGTCATGCCCAAGATAAATTCAATTTCAAATTCTAGGGCACCTTTAAGTTTTTAGCGCCATGTCGTGTTGATCAATACACAATTTCATGTTGCATTTTTATTGGCTATTCAGTATACATAGGTCTTAGCAGCAAACACATTGTGAGATGAATGATCATGCTAAATTTCTGACACTTTCAGAAAATCTTTGGTCGCAAGACCGTGACAATGGCCATCTTTGAATCTCTCTCACTGTATGACGTAGGACCACCGTTTAGGAGCCACGACCGCAGAAATCACCCAGGTCCACAGTGTCCCAATATGAAGTGAACCTGGGACCTTACCAGTGCCCAAATTTGTGTACGCAGTATACTGATTCATGACCTATAGATCTTGGGAGCTCTTTGGAGGTTGATCCAAACCTACTTTGTCTTGATCCAAATTTGCAAGTTGATCCAAACTCTGCAGAAAGTTGGCCCTCCAGGATCAGGACTGGACACCCCTGTCCCTAGGTCTTCAGGATCACTAGAAACCTCCAGGTTGAAACTAAACCCTGCTCCTGGAGAGCTACCGAGTTCAGCTCCAATCCCAAACGAGCAAACTTGAACCAGCTTATCAAGGTGTACAGACTTGCAAATTACAGACAGGTGTGTTGGAGCAGGTTTGGAAATGAAGTCTGCAGGATGGCTGCTCTCCAGGAGCAGAATTGGAGCTATCCTCACGTTTTCTCATGGGAATTCTGCAAAGTATTGTTTTGTTTGAGCTGCCACTTCATTGCATGTCAGTCTATTTTTGTTATGGCATCAAAATCAGAACCTTAAAAAGATTTGTTTTACAGTAATTATTATAGGAATTCTGTGTGGAATGAAATCTGATAGTATTGACAGTATTAAATAAATGGCAGTTTGTGGATGTTTGGTCAATGATCACAGCCTTTAAATCAAAAATAGATAAAGTCAGGGTTGTGTGAGTGTGTGTAAAGTGTGTTATTCCAAATCGTTTAGATAATTGAAGCATTTACACAGTGCGGCCGCGAAACGAGCCATCTGGTTTGATTTATGGCAATATTGCTTTAATTAGTGAGTGAGTGTGAATGTGTGTGTATTTTTGTGTGTATGTGTTTTAGTAGAAGAGAATCCAGCTGCCATTATGTGTGTGTGGACGGATAGCACAAGTATGTTGTATTGTTGGGCTTGTCAGGTTTGTTTGGACTTGATACGGTGGATTTAGTTTGATTATGGTTTGGATTTGGTTTGATGATGGTGCCCTGAGTCTTCTGAGCTCATGTTTAGGAGTCATATTTTCACTCAGTGAGATTTGTTTTCTCGAACAGAAAGGTGTTTTGATAATGTGTAAAAAGCTCTTTGGACTTTGAAGGTTTTCACTGCCTGCAACACGAACAATGGATTTCTCTATTCACTGTTAGGCGGTGTTCTGCATCTATATTTCTGCTCTCTCGCTCGGTTCTGCACATGCTATATGTCTTGCTAATTGAAAGCAGCTTTGAGTATGTGAGTGCTGATAGGTGTGTGTGTGTGTGTGTGTGTAGACGGTGCACAGACAGTGTAGACATGGCTAATTTTCCTTCATCCGCATGAGGCTGCTCACTGCTGGATCTAATTGACCCTCCGCTCCTCATCGGCCACCTCTCTGTCCTTCGGTTCCTCCTCTTCATTCATTCCTTCTCTCCCTCCTCCCATCCCCTTGTAGCTAGAGGTTATATTGAAGGGTTTGTATCCTTTTTGTGTTTGTAGCTATTTCATATTTGTGTGTGCTTTAATAAGTAATACATTTTCTCTCTAGTTGGGTTTTTACATGTACATACTGTATAACACACATATAAGCAGTATATATGAATGCATTTTCCCCTCTCTCACTCACAGAGCTCTACTTCAACTTTCCCAGTCTCTTATGGGACTTCAAACGCTGTGGGCACTGTTAGAAAGGATAATTTATTTTCTGTAAGCCTCTAATTTATTAGATTGAAAAATGAAACCACAAATCAAACAGATATTATTCCTTCCAGCTTTAGCGGGAAAAGGTTAAATCACTAACATGTCTAGATTTGGAGTTCTTAGAGGACGAACAGTGTAACTCCGTTCTAAATCATTGAAAGGAAGAAATGTACGATTTTTAAAGAGACCTTGTTTATAAGAATTCATGTGCGCTTATTTTGATAAATAACCTTTTTTCCATTAAATGCCATTCGTTTTTAATTATGTTTATTTCAATGCAGAGCCAGTTTGCATTGGTTAAGTAAACATTAGCAAAATAGGCTGTTTATTTCTAAAGAACAACGAGTCAAAAATAGTTTGTGGAAGAAACTAACGTTACAATTATTAGTGGACCACAGTGGAAGAAATAAAATGACAAAAGTAAACTATAATGACCCCTTGAAGATGAACTGAAAGAAACTTCAACTGCAAAGAAAGAGATAAAGACAGAAGAGGAGTATGTGTGGGTAAAGAGGAGATTATGAGAGGGGACTATGGGGAAGACAGGAGGAGAGGAGAGAGGGAGAGGAGAGAGGGAATTCTGTCAGTAGATAAATTAAACAAAGGAAGCAGCATGTGATGGGTCTCACAGAGACCGTATGTATGTGCGTGTGATTATGAGAATGTCCTTGTAGTGTGTTTTACTCACTGTATGTATGTGTGAGGCTTTTTTCTTCCCAGAAGAATATTAAAACCTGATTTTAAAACTGCCAAGACTTAAAATGTTGGGACAAAAAAAAAAAAGAAAAGCAAATGTCTTTATTTAAAGGACACCTATTATGCAAAATTCACTTTTACATGGCGTTTGAACATAAATGTGTGTTGGCAGTGTGTGTACACATCCACCCTATAATGATGATAAAAATCCCAGTGCTTTTTTTTTTTTAATCCCCATATATTATAAGCACTGTCTTAGAACAAGCCGTTTTCAGATCGGGGCAATGTGATGTAGTTTTGCACAAGCCCCGCCCACGACTGTTGACTGACACTGCAGTTTTAGCATAGGCCCGCCCTGAGTGGGCTAAACACACTCCAACATTGTTTTCGACGCTGGAGCAGCTGTAGACTAGTGTTTTGTTGTTGGATGTCTTCATTTACTCTCATTGTTACTCAAGGATAGATCAGTACCAACTGTTTGTGACCCAGCCTATAGTCTCCGGAGCGATAGGCCTAACGTTACTAATCACGGCAGAAATGAAAGTGAGAGACAGCTCATCGAGTCGTTTTACGGATATAAAGTTTACCAGTTTATTAAGCACCCACTGAAAAGGTGTGTATATATTTGTTTACTGTTAGTTGTAACGAGTGTTTTGTGTACTTCGCTGTGTATTTTGATGATAATGAAAGGGAGAGAAAGATGGATAAGACTTTAATGCGCACTTATACTGTGTTTATTTAGCTCTTACAGTGATTCTCTGGAGTAAAACTAACGCTTCATCTTTTGTGTGATGTACAATAACCTTCATTGAACTCATCAGTATATTTTTGGCCATCATTCGGAACGCGGTCCGCTACAACAGGCTTGTTCTAATAGTGGATAAAAGCAAGTTATAACCGTAATTAAACTAGACTATACTTGCTCTATTTCCATACAGGACATATTCTCTGACTCAGTATGCATTATTGTCCAACTCCGGGTCGAAATGAACACCGCTACTGAGAGTTTCTGTTTCAATATTATCATTCCGTGAGATGATATTGTCCTGCCACTGAAGCGCGAGCTCGTGAAGCTCCGCCCTCTGTGCCGGCAGCAGCAGTTCATTTGCATTTAAAGAGATACACACTAAAACGGTGTGTTTTTCAGTTTGGATAGCAAAATAATTGCTGACATCAAAGTTTGTGTCCATTTTGTAAAATATTTTAAAATGTCACCTGCATGGTAAAAGCAAGAATAGGCTGATGCCTATGAAAAAGGACAAAACCATGAAAAAAATGACATAAGGTAAAACAAAAACTACATTAAATATAGATTCGTTTATAAAAGAATGCTAATATTTTACTTAATAAATGTAACAAATAAATAATACATTTTTGTTTGCATTGTACTATAACATTTTTGGTACTGTGTTGGGTCTTTATTTCATATATATAGTGTATATATATATATATACATATATATATATATATATATATAGACACTCCCACATGTATGCGCACACACACACATACACACTGTCAATAGAAGCTTCTGACTTCTGTGGACACCACACCCATAATAAATCTAATCACAAACGGTGAAACGAGGCAAACGATGATCGCAAATGATAAAGGTGTTTGTAATTTATAAACACTATAATGTTAGTTTGACTTTTTGATATACTCCATGTCTCTGTCACTTAGTAATATTATTTTTTTTCTATATCATGCTAGGGATTTTTCTTTTTACTGCTTTTATTTTAGCGCATATATATATATATATATATATATATATATATATATATATATATATATATATATATAAATGACTAAGTGACAATAATATTACTAAGTGACAGAGACAGGAAGTATATCAAAAAGTCACACTGACATTATAGTGTTTATAAATTACAAACATCTTTATCGTTTCCGATTAGATTCATTATTGTGTCCTCAGAAGTCAGAAGCTTCTGACCGTGTGTGTATGTTTGTGGTAGTTGGGTCATTTACTGTCGGGTCAATATATATATATATATATATATATATATATATATATATATATATCCCAATATTATATTGGGATATAAAATTATATTCCCAATATATATTATATATATATAATATATATATATATTTTTTTTTTTTTTTTTTTTTTATGACCTAATTGCATAATTTGCTACCTAATTGCTAAAAGCATTTACAAAAAAAATATAAATTGAGAAAGTAGCTAGCAATAATAGAAATAAACACATTTAGTGAGCAAGATTTTTCAAGCTACCATTAGATCACACTCTTGGAAATAATTTATGCAAGTGGAGCTGTCCAAGCAATCTCTCTCTTTTACTCCTGCCATCTTTCTATCTCCAGCCAAAGGGGATGAATTAGGGATGACAGAAGAAGAGAAGGGAACAAGGGAATGGAAAACAGGAGGCGGGTTAAAAATTGATTAATGTAATTATTGTGCTGGTTTGATTTAGTGTGGCAGTTTTTCCAGAGGATGCAATTTTTTATTAATTTTTTTGGTCCCCATGAGGAAGACAGCTTACTAAGTGATTTGGAGCTTATGGAAATGCAGAAAGTTTTCTGATGGGTAGGTTTAGGGATAGGGTTAGGGGATAGAATATACAGTTTGTACAGTATAAAAATCATTGTCTATGAACATTCCCATTAAACATGAAAACCTAACATATGTGTGTGTTTGTGTGTGTGTGTGTATGTGTGTGTGTGTGTGTGTGTGTGTGTGTGTGTGTGTGTGTGTGTGTGTGTGTGTGTGTGTGTGTGTGTGAGAGAGAGAGAGAGAGAGAGAGAGAGAGAGAGAGAGAGAGAGAGAGAGAGAAAGAGAGAGAGACTATTATTTTCGTTTTAGATTTTAGATAACTCTTGTCATGCTGCAAACTCTCTGTTTGTGTGACCATGTTCCTACAGTTTGTGTGACCAATAATAGAATATTGCAACGAATTGGAAAAAGCTGCCTCTGCCTACATTTTTGGAAAACTCCCAGAACGTTCCTATACATACAATTCACTGCAGTTTCCAATGCTAGACGCTGTAAAACACCAATAACTTTTATTCCTTTTATTCCTTTTACACAAATTATGATTACAGGGACAGATAACTGAATAATAAAGACTTAATTTCGTGTGGTTTCTCATGTTATGATCTCAAAACACTTTTACCATTGTGCATAATGTGTAATATAACACATTATATTATGAATATTTCCGATTATGAACGGATTGTCCGACGAAGTAAACTTGCTTGGTTGCTCACCTGGTACAGTATCACACTTGCAATGCAGGGTGCTTAGAGTCAAGACACTTGATAAAAGAGCTCAAAGACTTGTAGAAGCAAACTAAAATGGTTATCTTGGTTTTATCTACTATAAGAGAAGCGTTAGTTTATGGTAGTTTTGACAGGAGATTATGCTCTATAATTTTTTCCTCCACACTCACACTCCAGACATTACACAACATGGTGAAAATTATAAAGAGAGTGTGTTTATCATGTTGTCAGAGCGAGAGTGTGTGTGGGAACACAGTGCGTGTTTTCATGAGGATGAGTAGATAAATGATGTGCTTTTGTGTCACACATCTAATGGTGAGAGGTCAGCAGTGTGTGTGTGTGCATTGTGAAAGGTTTTTTGTCTAAACCTTTGTGAGCCCTGTCTGAATATGTGCTAATGCTGCAACTCTTACCCATCGTGCTGCACTAATGTAACTCCTAAAAGTCTGAAATATCAGAGAGATGCATTGAGAGAGAGACAATAGTCACGGCCAGAGGAATGTACATTGAAAGGGTGTGTGCTCGTGTCGGTTAAAGTGATCTGCCTTTCTGTGCTGGCTATAGGGAAATTCTGCAGACTGGATTTAGATATGGTTAAATGTGTTAAAGAGAGCTGAGATCACTACAATTGTGACCCTGAATCACAAAACCAGTCACAAGTAGCACGGGTATATTTGTGGCAATAGCCAACAATACATTGTATGGGTCAGAATTATGGATTTTTCTTTTATGCCAAAAATCATCAAGTAAAGATCATGTTCCATGAAGATATTTTGTTTCCTACCGTAAATATATAAAACATTTATTTTTGTGTGTGAATGAAGCACAGTCGCGAACATAAATGGACATCTTCAAAGGCCATTTTCTCAATGTTTCGATTTTTTTTTTCACCCTCAGATTCCAGATTTTCAAATAGTTGTATATCGGCCAAATATTGTCCTATCCTAACAAACCATACATCAATGGAAATCTTATGTATTCAGCTTTCAGATGATGTATACATCTCAATTTGAAAAAATGTACCCATGTGACTGGTTTTGTGGCCCAGAGTCACAGTTAACTGATAGATTATCTATTACTGATATATAATGTTCGGAATAATGTTTAATAAGCTTGTCATTGATCCAAAATAACTGTATTATCCTGCTTACTACATAATTATTTACCACACAAATAAATAAAGGTACATTAAATATTGATCAAAGTTAAACTTATTTTATTATGTGAGAAAAAAGAGAGTGTGGAGTGATTCAAGAATGTTAAACTAGCACAGCTGTGTTGTAAATCATTCACTGAGGAACATTACGTTATTATACATAGTACATAAATTCCAAAATAGGTGCATTGGACAACATGCCTCTACCTAAATTTTTTTGCCAAACTTCACTGAAATTTCCAGCTGAAATAAACACTACTCGTAATTAAACACCAACAGCATTTATTCTTTTTCACACAAATTATGATTTAAGGGGCAGATTATCAATTAATAAAGACTTGTTATTGTGTGCATGGTTCCTGCACAATACTATAATAACCAGCTCCATATTTATGGATTGTCTGACAATAGTAAACTTGTTCGGTATCTCACCTGGTACAGCATTGTCCTTGCAAAGTGAGCGCTCGGGTATGAGTCCCGTGAAACACGAGTCACAATAAAAGAACCCAAAAAACCGAATTGAGATGGTTGCTTCAGAGAATGCATTTTGACAGAATGCTTGTTTTTTTTTTTGTTTTTTTTTTTTATCGGTTAGGTTCAGGGTAGGGTTTTGTGTAAGTGATATGTTATTTTCAAATGCGATAAAATTTTTAAAAAACGCGAACAAAATTGTAGCAACATTTCATTTCATTTCCGAACTGCCACACTATGCAACCAACAATAAACCATGCAAATAACCAACATAATGAAATGTTGCCAGATTCACACTCATCTGATTGTCTGAAATGAGACTGATTGCTTCTCCTCATTTGGATAAAAGCGTCTGCTTAAATGATTAAATGTAAATGACATATTTTTCAGATAAACCTTTATGCACTTTTATGGAACGTTTACACCACAGATATGTAGCCTATGAAAGATCATTTGCGTTTTTGCACACACTGTACATCCCAACATTGTCGAATGATCCCCGTTCACACGGATCCGTGAAAACGACTAAAAACACTGCATTATGCATGCCAGGCCAGTAGTTGGCAATGATACTGTGTAAAGAAACACTACATGTCCACTAAACACCAAACACATGATACGCATGCCAAAATTTGCGTTTTTTTTGCGAATAGGCGGTAACGGTATCGTTTTTGAAAACTTGCACTTTCGAACCAGTTTTTAAAAATGGGCATTTTCAGGCCCCTAAAAACCTGTTGTGGCCAAAATGCATAAAAAGTTTTTAGTTGAAAGCTATGTGTAAACGGCCCCATAGTGCCACTCACTGGACATTTTTACTTTGTAAGTGTCACAAGCTAGCAAGGCTCGTGATATACTGACGCTTTTGACATTTCGTCTACATCCAACGCACATGGCACCCTTTAGCGTCAATATGAGACGCAGATAGATATGGGCCAGAAGGCGCCTCCTAGCGGTCTAACCCTAACCCTACCCCAGACCTAAACCTAACCATAACCGAACAAAGCTCTGTGCGTGTCATATTGACGCTAAAGGGTGCCATGTGCGTTGGATGTAGACGAAATGTCAAAAGCGTCAGTATATGATGCCCTAGGATGAGAATGCGTTAGAGCAACGTAATGTTTTGCAGAAATTACGCCACAGTCACGGTTTTCCAATGAGCTTGTGTTCTACATTAATAAATCTATACTCATTATATTGACTCTTGACCTAATGTATTCCAGTGTCTTTTATTGTGTTAATTTGTTAGTTAACAGCTATTACAATTTATTTTTATTGGAATTCGCAAAAATGGTTCTTATTTATGACAGTTTGGAACTAGATATTTTAAACCAACAGATAAAATTACAACAGATCCAATACTGTTTATTTTGTCTCCAAATCTGATTGATTCTGTGAGAATCTTTCTTGGTTATTTAGTAATGCATGTTTTTGCATCTGTGTCTTTCCAAATGTAACATTTTTCAAAAGTATCTTTCCCTCAGTATCTGCACTTGACAAGCTGGTCCCATTGAGACTTCCTTCCCCATTTAATTTACATATGCTCCATCTCTCGTCTTTATCTCTTATTCTCTCTGTTCTATCAGTTGCTGTGATCAGCCGGGGTTCAATCCATGTGTGATGGGTTTATTTGCTCTAATGATCAGCTTCACCATCAGTGGGATGAGCTAATGAATACTAGAGTGTGTTTGGAGCAGCTCAAATCTGCTGATATAGCGGCCTGTGTCCTCTCAGCTCTTATCAAAGACATTTAAATGCTAATCAAGGGCCACAGTGACCCCCAACATGATGCCTGATGGGCTTCAGGGGGGCCGTTATCTAAAGTGTCCTGTAGTTAAGTGCTTGTCACAAGTGAGAGTCATGTAAAATTAGTCTAGTAAATTAATCTACTACTACTACAACAGAACAAGATGTAGTGAGCATATTTAGTATTTCAATGATCTAGGATGGGTTTGCTCTACAGCAAGACCACAAATCTACCACACACACTCTCACTATCTAGGCCAAATACACACACACACACACACACACACACACACACACTCCGCCTCCTCTTTTTTTCTCCTCTTTGATATGCTGATCTTCTTCTTTTCTCTTTAATGAAGAGGTTTGGAAGTTATCCATTTCATTACCCCCAGCCTGTCCCCCACAAACACCCCCTGGGCTCCGGGGTATTTGTCATGGGGCAGTGATGGGGCTTTGTTTGCTGGATTTCTGATGTGCTATTAGCATCTGAACTGACTTTGATAGGACAGGCTCATTTCTACATCTCACAGCTTATCCAGAACACACACACAAAATGGAGACATCAATGTTACTGTGAATATCAGCTTAATGTCACATGCCTATCAGTGTCTGAAATATTTTATCCTCTGCAAGTGTGAAGGTTATTTCGGTCTAGTGTTGGTGTCCCATATTGTGCACGTTTTAGCTGCTATGAGAGTTTCTGTTAGGTTTCAATGCAGATGTCTTGTTTTAAAAACGGGGAAAGAAATCATCCTTTAAATGATGCAATGAAAATGGATTGACTTTTAGTCTCTGAGAGCGGGGAATCTGCAAACCTCTATCATAACTGACCAACGTCCACAGATTTCAATAACACAACAAACGTAGCACATCACAATCATTTTTTACTCTTACGGGTTATTAACATATATTTTCAAACCAATAGTCAAGTGATTGAGTGTCATCATTTAACTCTGTAAAGCTGACATGTTAACCCTTAAATGCATGAAAGTTTCTCCAGTCGTTATTACATATTTGGGTCTTCAGTGACCCAGAACCATATCTAACACGGATGGATCTCTAACTGCCGCATTGGTATAAAACATATTTTGTTACCTTTTTGAACTTATAAGGGTTCAATTTGAGCAGATGCTTTTATCCCATCATCACTGTCATCGTCAGAGCAAATTTGCCAGTACATTTAACATCTGCTCACATTCACAATCTCAAAACAGTTGTTTTCAACGTCTTCAAAATCAATATTTTAATCGCTGATAGCTTCTTCAACAGATCCACCAAGTGACAGTAAGACTAATATTTGATTGCGATAAAATACTTGCTCTGCAGTAAATCAGTGAGCCATTTGAAGTTTGGCCAATGATTCTTGTGTATTCTGTTGTTTTATGCCTGCACAATTATAAGTGAAACTTGACGTCATTATTGTGTATCAGACATTGCCACCTTTAAGGAATAAAGTTGAATTGCACTTTTTGAGTCATCAGAGATTCAATTGTTGCACAGAAAAAAAAAAAAACGTACACAACTACGTACCTCGGGTCATGAGCGACCCTATACACTTTTTACAAATATAGACATTTTTTTTCTTGTAATATTGTTTAAAATGAATAGATCGAGGAATACTAAGAAGATTGATGTCTAACTTAAAAAATGTAATGAGGAGGAGGGGTAGTGAACGATGTCCCTGGTCAATAAAGACCCGAGGTATGCGTTATATGGTAGTTATATTTGATGCTCACATTTTAACATGATTGTTCTAAAAAAAAAAGAGATGTATACATGATTAAGTAAATCTAAGTTGCTTGCAGTCAAGTAAATGTTTACAACATGGTAAAATACGTGGCTTGAAATATTAATAGCAATATAAAAGATATTCTTATGTTATGTATGCCTATGTATAAAAAAACATTTAAGATTTCACTGCAAAAAGACATGTGTTTCATGACCTGAAACATTTTTAGAATTATACTAATAGGCCTTTTACTTACAAAAAAAAAATGGTGTACTATTATCAGACGCCAGAGGCCATGTAGTAGGTTGTGTACAAACAGGTTTTTCAGCAAAGTTTTGATAGTGTTGATAATTTTTAAGCTTTAGAAATGAATGTATCAAATATTAAACAGTAGGCTTTATAGCTTTAATTACAAGCAATGGTCCGAATTTAAATATATAACAAATACAATTCAATTCACATATCGGTTCCTCGTTTATGACAGGTTTAATGGGCCAATGTGCCCACTAAACTTCCTTTTCTGCTGTGTAAACTCATGGAACGGCTGCAGATTGGACACTAGCTCCGGTCCCACTGTTGGAAAAGGGGCTACTGTCTCTACAACAATGCTAACTGTGTGTATCTTGCACAAATACAATCACACCGCTGTTTGTATGCTGTGTATCAGATGTGTTTTGATGACCTGGGGCAGGTCTCAAGTGCATGTCATGTTTGGGGGAGTGTCATAGCGCAGAGGACACAAACACACACATGAAATCCATTCAAAGTGTCCCCCCTCCCCCATCCAACACTCACAATGGTCTAATCCTCTCCAGCAGCTCTCAAGCCGAGAATGTTTCTTTTTTGGCTTACTCCAGCTCAACATCACGAGAATGGGCTTTTACAGCTACTTTGCGATAGATAGATGGATGAATGGACAGAGTGAGTGTGCATCAGAAACCACAGCGTCTTGTGAATCTGTTACATTAGATCAGTGTGAAATAAAGTAAAACCTCTCTCTCACCGACTATAACCCTATTTGGACAGGACTGGTTTTTCCAGAGGTCAGGTGATCTTTGTGATCTTAATCCTGTCTGAATCGAACAAATCTGTCTCTCACACAATATTGGTTAAGAAATACCTGTTTTTCAGCTAAATTGGGCGTCCTATGAGAAACCTAATCCCGTCTGTGATTGTGGTACGTTATTTTTTTCCACAAGCTTCTGGTGATTTATTTTGACCTAACCGTTTATTTCGTAACTAAAGCTAGATTTCTTGTTGTGCCTGATGCACCTTCATTATGGATCTAGACCAGTGGCCAGTTGCATAAACATAGCCACCATGTTAAGACTTGATAACTAGTCTGACCTACTAGCAGGTAGCTAATGGGTAATGAGTCTTACTTTTTTAATTCAAATTTGACCAATCTACGGTTTGATGTAATTTGACATAAAAAGTTATGACCAGTCTTACAATTTTTTTATTAAGACTAGTCTGAAGAGTTTTTGCAACCAACCACATAATTTCACCCCTGCTTCTGTAGACAAAGTTTATTTCCAACTTGCTTCAACACTCCTTCTTGTGAATTGCCAGCAATCCTGAAGACCTTGATTAGCTTGTTCAGGTGTGTTTGATTAGGGTTGGAGCTAAACTCTACAGGACAATGGCTCTCTAGGATAAGGGTTGATCTCTAATCTGGACCATTTGCCAGCTTTCTTTATAGAATTGTAGTCTCATGGTATCCGTTAACTATTTTACGGATCTGTTTTACGAGGAGGGCGATTTTGTATGAATTTGTGCGATGTGACTCATACAAAAACATGGTGAGTAAGCAGGTATGCACAAACATACAAATGAGAACGTTCAAATTCACGTGATTTAGCCGCCAATTCGCCCCCCCCAAAAAAGTAAAATAGTTACGAACTGCTTCTTTAAAAGGATAGTCCACCCAAAAATGAAATTTTTATATTTTACTCACCCTCATGTCGTTCCAAACCTGTATGATTTTCAAGATGTTTTGAGGAATGTTGGTAATAAAGTTTGGTTTCCATTGACTTCCGTTATATGGACAAACAAAACAACAATGAAAGTCACAGGGAACCAAAACTGGTTGATTACCAACATTCTTCAATATATCTGTTTTTGTGTTCTGCAGAAGAAAGAAATGCATATAGGTTTGGAACGACATGAGAGTACAGTAAATGATGACAGAATTTAAATTTTTGGGTTAACTATCCCTTTCATTCCAGGTGTAAATGGTGCCTACGTTAGTGATGTATGGTTTCTCTATGAAAAGACTGTTTGGGTAAAGGTGTATATTGGTCATTACAGCATGTAATGGCTGCCGTACATCAGCTGCATGCCATAAAGACCTCTTGCCAGAGCAGCAGCGTGTGCCATAAATGCTTAAGCATGCACTATAGGGCACATTAAAGGGGCCATGCCTCTCTGTGTTTGAGAAATTATGGGTCAGAGAGGATAAAGCTACAATGCAAGGCCGTGTGGAGGTCTGTTGTGTGTCCAGAAGTCAGTTGTGTGTCTAGATTTATTATGGCTGTTACAGCTTTGATGCACTTAAAGCGATAGTTCTCAAGTTGTTGAATTTCTTTCTTCTGCTGAACAGAAGAAGATATTTTGAAGAATGTGGGTAACCAAGCAGTTGATGGGGGAAAAAATACTATGGAGGTCATGTAGGGCCCATCAACTGACAGAAATATTCTTCTTTTAAGCTTTTTACTGAGTTTGAAAGAAATTTTAGAAGTAATGTTTACATATATCCGAGAACTCAGTAACACGTAAGCTTGTTCAAATATTAGTAGTTACAATAAAAGTTAGTTATTTCACAATTCTTCATGTGCTGAAAAATGTTCCCACATCACCAATCCCAGATTCCTGATTTCATCCTGCCTAGTTAAACCACATCTTAAAATCTAATGCACAGGCTCAATGATCCAAGAGCAGACTAGCTCAGAGCTCGTCCCTGTGGGCTTAGTTCACAGCTAGAGTTTCCTCAGTCTTTCCTCCTTTTGGCATTGCACTAAAAGATGAAAAGCTGTGTTTGGTTTGAGGAGGGATTTATTGGTATTAGAACAACACAAACTGTGTGGCGCTTAGAGGCATGGGCGTTGGAGGAAGTCAGACCCAAATGATGTTGCAATACTCCAATTTGTCGTTCAAACAGTACAAATGCCTCAAATAAATTTTTGTTACTGCACCAAAACATAAGATATAAATTCTGAGACCATTTTGTTGGGGAAACCTAAAAAACGCATTTGCATTAAAATCAAATCAAGAGATCAGGATTTTAGTAGTTCACTCAAACATTAGATTTAAACATTATGATTGTTCAATAGTGCTGATTATCAGATTCCATCCAGATTTAGACTGATTTAGGAGAATTTTGACCTTCCTCGAAGACCCTGGATGAGCCCCCAATTCATGTTACCCAAATTCATTTTGAAAGGGTTTAGAGCTTTTAAGATTGGGCTCCTAGAACTCTGCATAAAAATAAACGTGTGCTCTTCCAGGGATCTCGAGTTCAACATCAATGCAAGCTTTTATTTCTGTCATTTTACACTTTTCCATGGAGAGACCTTCTGAGAATTTATTCGGGTAGGAACGGCAACCTTGAAAAGACCAACCTAATGCATTTGAAAAAGCTGCATTTGGCTGACGACAACCTATGTGTCCCGTTTAAGGCCAAACACTATTGTCCTGGTTTTAGGGCACCTTTCTTAACTTCCAGGAAATAATATATTTTAGTGTGGGTTATAAAAATAGTTTAACACCCTCAAAGGTTCTATCCACAATTACTGCCATTAGTCTGGCCCATAAACCCACCTTTACCCCCTTATCCCCCCTTTATCACCACACTCAAACACTGGCTGCCCTGTCATGGGGGGGAGGTCACTCATCAGAGCCTTTGTGTGTGTCTCTTATATAATCTGCCATGTGTTAATGAGGTGTAAATTAAGAAACAGTTTTAGGATAAATGCACTTCTCTCAGTGTTGAGATATTTTACACAACACAATTAGGTTTTCACCCATCCTTCCCAGTGAGTCACAAAAATCTCACACCCCATTTCCTCTTTCTGATGAAGTTCATGCTAAATGAAACTCTTGAAACACACACATATTCACTCTCAGACTCCCTGTACATACCGTATGAGGGATAGGGTTGGTTGCACCATTGAACATTAATCTTAAACCTAGATTCATTTAAGGTTTATCTAATAATTCATCCATCCATTTCAGGGGACCATAGGAATGGAATCAGTTTCACCAAAATGTAAAACTTCTTCCAACTTAAACAGGGTTACATTTAGACATTGTTTTGATCCTGGTTTTAATAAACCTAGTTTAGTTGTCTTGCTCTTTTTAAATTTAGATTAAATAGAAAAGTTTAAATGTCAGTGACCTTTATCTGTTTGTTTGTCTCTTCAATAATATTACTATATCAAGTGATATAATTAATATTTTTTTTTTGCAACTTTGAACTTTGTATGTATCGTTAATTAAAACTATTGCCAGCAATTAAACTGCCATGATTGTAGAGCGGAGAAAGACTGGAGTGCCATAGAGGAATGCTGAGTTCACTATCTTATCAGCAGGTACTGCATTAAAACACACACAGTTTTATATTCACCCTCTGCTTAGGATCACTGTGACATTTGACTCAGGAGTACACAACACTTGATATCCATTGACCCAAATTCACAACATACTGTGGACATACGGTGCTCACATTATGCTATATATTTCATTGCATTAGTCAAATAAATCTCAAAGCTAGTAGCGTCTGCAAACTAGATGAGAGAGATTCACAGAGATTTTTTTTCTGACAGCGACTTTTAATCAGCTAGTGTTGCAGTGATTAGGTGCGTTCTCGCCATGTCGTAATTACCTTAATGATTCTGAGCTGTAAAAAGCCTTCACGGGCTTGTAGAACTTGTAATTACAATGTGTAAACTCTGAGAGCTATGACTTGTATCACCTGACCACTGCAGATTTAAAGTGCGTTCGCCTTAAAGTGTGCAGACTGAACCGTGTATGACATTAAAGTACCGCGAGAGCGATTAGAAAGCATACAGAGCTTTATTTACATAATTATGACATGTGTGAACGCAGGAAAATGAGAAAAATAGAGAGCTTTGGTGATAACTTAGCGAATATTTAATTAGTACAACAGTAATTTCACGCTAGAAATGACCTAAAAAGTGGGAAATGTTGGTCAAAAACGCACAGGATTGTGGGATATCAAAAGAAACGAAGAATAGATCTGCTGCCTTCAGAAATCGGATGAAGGTCTCTCAGGAGACAGGAAGTGAAGCTAACATTGCATTCCGACATGCCTTGATACATTTCTGCTTTGGAATGCATCCTCCAAAGGCAGCATTTTTAAGCTTTCGGACGCAGCCATGAAGTCGGTTCCCCTCAAGTTTACTCGGGTGTTCCAGCAGAGTATCCACAGGTGTAGTTCATCACATTAACTGTGTTCCGATAATGGGACCATGATCCACAAAGGGGAACAATACTCGTCTTCATTTTCAACAGCATATCTATTGATTTATCATTTCAGACCTAACAACCTTCTTTATTTTTGCTTGAAAACTTGGTTTGTGCTTTCTTTCTTTAAAATGAACGCCACCTGTTTTTTTACAATAAGGTTCCATTAGTAAAGAAATTGACATTTTTTCATTGTTAGTTAATGTTAACTAATGTTAATAAATGGAACATTATTGTTGAGTGTTACCGCTGAATCACTTTTCTATGACTTTTGAACAATGTTTTGCAAATCCAGGGTTTACAGACATCACATTACATCAGGGCTTCAGGGTGCATTTTCAATTTCATCTCATGCACTGTGAATTCAGGGTGTTTCCTCTTTTTTGAGTCAACTTTTGAGTTGATACTTTCGATTTTCCATGGAGAAAAAAACAAACAAACAGTGATATGCACAAAAAGCTGTAGGCTCCAATAAGGTGGTGTTGTTTTTTTGACTCATCTGAGGCTGTTTCTCTGGAAACTTTCAGCGTGTCATTCAAAGAAAGCTCTCTTCTTGCTGCGTGTGGTTGTGAAGGCTGGTGAACAAGGTGGAACGCCTTTGTGTGGTGTGATGTCAGATGAGAAAGGCATGGAAGCGAATCGGTGTCATGGAGTGGGTCATTGAGAGGTGAGGCTGACTGCTTCCACGGGTTCAGCAAAAGTTCAGCTGCATAACATTAGGCAAATTAGTAAGGCCGGAATGGAGAGAGAGATAAATGAGACTTGAGAGAACTGAAAGGCCAAACTTTGAGAAGGAGGAATTCCTAAAGTTTTTTTAAGAAAGGAAAACTTAGAGGACATGTCATAAAATTCATAAAGTGTGACGGTTTGACAATTTAGAGATGGTATGAGCTACCACAAATATACAGCTGGATGAGGTTTATTCTTCAGTTATGTGTGCTTATCTAATAAAAAAAAAAAAAAAAAAAGTTTAAAAAGTTTTCTATCAAACTATGTTTAATCTAAATTCCAACATTGATTATATATCCTGGAATAAATAACTGATCAAATGGGTTTTGGTATAATGTTTGATGCATAGTGGGTGATTGTATGAATTTAAATTTCCAAATATTTCCAAATATGCTGACTCAGCTGGTTTGATAGAACACTGAATAAAGCTCCTCTCAGATGGATGGATGGATGGATGGATAGATTGCATTGCACTGAAATCATTCAATTTCTCAGTACGTGCATTCTCTGGAAATCAAACCCATGATGACCACATTGCTAACAACATCATGTGGTACTGTTTGAGCTCTTTTCTTAGGATTTTTTTTATTTTTGTGTAGGGACATTCTAGGCCTGCTATATCAAAAAACTTGCATCAATTATTTTGCTTGACTAAAAAGTTAGAGCGACGTAATGTGGGCGGGACTTTGGAGATAGAGACGTTAAGGCGGGCGGAGATTGATGGCATATGGGCGGGGTCTGAATGCAGTCACTCGGTTCGTCACCGCGAATGGGCGGGGCTTATAGACAGCTGCTCGCTCTCGTCAAGATCTTCTCACACTCTCAGCAGCTCCGCGCGCACGAACACACGCTTACACAAGCTTATTAAACGCGCTTCTGTGTGCTGTTTCTAATCGGCAGGACACGAGACATTTAAAAGGAAGCTCTTTAATGTTGCTGCGCGAGTTTGATGATATCAGGGGGACACAAGCGAGACAAAATAATCACATCACCACATCGGAGCTTCGCAAATAATTCTGGACCAAACTCACCTTTCAACACTGAACATTTCATGGATTTATTGATGCCTCGTCCGTTCAGTATTTTATTATTGAATTAATGAATCGATCACGCTTTGGAGTAAAAAGGAACACAGTATAGGCTATGCGGTCTAAAAGACTTCTTAGAAATTGCATTTTGAAACGAGGACATTGTTGATTCTTTATGTGAATATATTTTTTGCAAAAAGTATTTTAGCGGACATTGATCGGACCGAACCGGATCTCTGACCATGCACACGCACTTCAGCTTTAGTTTTACTCGCTTCTGTAGTTCCTGATCTCCTCTGGGAATCTCTGGGATGGATCCATCTCTCTGTTAAAGCTCTATGTTGAAGTGTATAGTCGTGGCTGTTTCATTGAGGAATTGAGTCCGATCTGATCATGTATGAGAGTGTGGATGTGAACCCTTTCCTCATGATGGATTACTATAATCAGAGCAGAGGATGTCTGATCCCGGACAAGATGCCACATCCCTTCAGCTCATCCATCAGACATCAGCACTGGAGCGGATCCAACCACTGTACGTGCACTTTCATTCAGCAAAACGCTTTATGTTTCTAGAGTCTCCTGAACTAAACGGCATTCTAGTTCAGCTGATGTGATTCAGTCTGTGGCAGTCTTTCATATAGCTAGCCTACTGATATTTAAATCCAGCTGGTTGACCCACTTATACACAAACACGGGCGCGCGCACACGCACACGCACACACTGCTGCTCCTGTCTGCATAGGAGCATGCAGATTTCCCCTCTGGATTTAACATGTTCGTTTATTTCTTACCAACCAGTGTTGTAAAGATAACAACCAGACAGTTATAGGCTACTAATATATATAGTCATTCATATAAGCAAGGCTGGCTCTTATGACCATTGACAGCTCGTTAACATGCTGAGCATTAATGGAACCAAGAATATGAATGAAATTCGAAGCAAGGCTAGACTTGTGACTATGAAATTGTGTTGCGCTTAATGATGAAAACGGTGTTTTATATGTGAGAGATGAATGTGATGATGAGAGAAAGGAATTGCGCGATTTTTGCTTTTACAAATTTGAACAGAAGTCTAACAGGAGTTGATGTGGTGTAGCTTTTAGTGCCATTGTGGATGGTGACCTGGGGCGCGCAGGGTCACGGGACGCATGACCTTTGACATAGAAACATTGACGTAAACTGAAATACCAAAAGAGTGTCTGAAATATTCACAATATTGAGATAAAGTGCATCAGATTCATAGCCAACGCTGTAAATATATATATATATATATATATGATCAATAAGTTATGTTATGACAACATATGTTTTAACATTGCTTTAGCTCATCAAAATAGGTCAAGCAATTTTCAACTTTTTGAAGTTAGGCTATACAAGATTTGAACTCGTGTTTTGAGTCAGTTTAATGTAATTTAAGTTGAAATGACTTAAACATCCACGTTGATTGTACTTAAAATTTTAATGGAGCATTTTTTTTTTCTTTTTTTTTTTCTTTACAGTGAACACAGGGATCCTCAGTAAATGAAAAATTCTCTAATCACATTATACATTATTATTACATTATGCATAGTGTTGACCTAGTTTCTCAGTTAACAACTTGTCCTGGATTCATTCAGTTATTGTTCAGCCCAACAAACACATTTGCATTTGTTCATTCAAACTAGTTTTACACTCATATTCTAAATCAAACAAAGATAAGCTATAGAACCAAAAATCCATCAACTCACACTGTAATCATCTCATTTTTAAGAAAATACTTTCAAAACCAAGGCTGAAAAAAAAGTGGGCAATCATAATCATACATTAGTTATCTCTTCTGGTAAAACATTTCCATAGCATCACTGTAGTAAAGATCAGTACATTTTGGTCAAAAGTGCAAAAAGTTTTGTTGGAGGAGTATGGATAAGATATGCTTTATGTAAGTGTACTTTGAGTCGTCAGGAGACCCTCACTCTTGGCTAAAGTGCACTATAGGCCTTCTCTGATAGCACTCAATTACATAACGAAACGGCTGTTTATGTGCCATTGCATGTGTGCCTTTACGTGCATCATTAAAAAAGTGTTTGAATTATGATAAATTCCCATTTGCTTGATCAGCCCTTCACTTTTCTGTTTTGCAAGAGTACTCCACTCCCACATTTCCGGACATCTTTGAAACTTTAAAATGTACAACATTCATAAAGAATCTTGATACAGTTTGAATTTTGCAACACATTTTTTGGATGCTAAAATATTATTTCTCATGCCATTTGTGGTGTCTGGCATATCTAATGTAGCGCAACAGGGATCGTCCACTTTTTTGCCGGTCTTGGTTTTGGAAGTATTTTCTGACTTTTATGCCATCAATCTAACCAGGACTGAGTTGAAACACAGCATTACAGTATTTGATTCCAAGCATAAAGTGTTTGAAAAAAATATACAAAGTTATAATGTTGGAAGAACAGTCTGAAGAAGGTCTGTCTCGAAAGGTTTATATATGATTGATTGATACATTTTTTCTTCATTGCTGAACAATGGAAGACTGCAAGTTTTTGACAAATAACGTGGGAAGGAACTTTTCCTTTTTCAACCTGATTTTGATTAAATGACGTATCTCAATTGATACTGTATAAGCTCATAAAACTGCATGTCTCATAATTATCAGTGCAGCTAGTTGTTGAGTACATTGATTTGACATGTATTGAGCAGCGATAGGTTTATTTTTTATACTCCTGCACGATAACTCGCTCATGAATAAGAGCGAGCAATGAGAGTGTTGATGTGTTCGTTTGGTCTCATTCTTCAGACTGACGGCTCAGGGTCTTTACGGGGGGTCAGTCTGGATCAAACAAACTTGATCTTTGATAGTCGGCTTCTCTCAGCGCTGAGGAGGGGTTTCCAGAGAGATTACACACCTCAGCGTGAAGGAATGTGCTGCCTCTTATTCACATGATAGTCACTCACACACACACACACACACACACACACACACTCCCCTTCACGCTGTACCCACAGACCTTTACACACACTCCTCTTTACACATGTACAGTTCTTACTAACATTCTCTATTTTTATATTCTAGTCATGGATCTCATGGCTTTGCACATTCACATGCATTGTTGTGCCATGTGATGTGTTGTCTCTCTGAGCTCTTATACTCTTATGAAGAGTGTGTGTTTGTGTGGGTGACCGGCGGTATATTCCAACAGAAAACAGCCTCTCCTTCTGTATGTGTACCGAACTGTTAGCCATGTGCATGAATGCTTATACGCAAATATTTCACATTTCTGACTAGCTGAATTGAAACTATAATAGCCCTCAAGTGTTTGTGAGAAGTTCCTACTTAAGAATTTGGAAGGTGATGGAAGTATGATGTGTACCGATGTGGTGTGTGTGCTTGTCATTTTGGGTCAGAGTTGGGCATTTTCATAATTCTGTCTATTAATAAACGTACTTATATACACAGGAAGCTTTTAGCACTGTTGCAGCTAAATTAATAACAGGATGTGTATTGACACTTTAGCACTTTATCCGCAGAGAGTGATGTGTGTTAAATGTTATGTTACACAAGCTTGCTGTCTTATATGCAGCAATGCAGTTATTCAGCATCCTTAAATTGTCAATTGTTCAGTCAATATTGAATTAGCAATATATATATTTGTGCAGTTTTTTTTTTTTTTTTTTTTTTACTTGATGGACCAATTCTTTTTTTTTTTTTAAGGCATGTTTATAAAAGCTACTTAAATATCCTAATTTAACTAGAGTTATCATTCTTTATGCGAACAAGCCTTTACTATGTTCAGCTGACATGCAGGAATTCAGTCCGATATTAAGTTCTCTGAGAGGGACTTCAGGATTGAGTGCTCTGGAACTCTCTCTGTTGTCACTGACTTGCTTATGTCAGTACCGATTCATTGTAGAAGCAGCAAAAGATGAATTTTACCTTGATGTTTGACTTGGAAGTTGCCAGATAATGGGCGATATACATTTAAAAAAATGTTATGAAAAAGTGTGTGCTTTGCATTGCATTTGAAGAAAAACATTTGTGCATTTGTGGCTGGTTGTCATGGCTTTTTAAGGTTTCTAGGGTGCTTTCCTTCTGACCCAGGTCACAAGAGGCCATCCCAAGTCTCTATGATATTCTGGTTTGAGATATGGTTCAGATACCTCTTTTAACGTAGGCTATGCCTAAGGGTTTTTTTTTTTTTTTTTTTTTGTCAGCCAGATGTTTAGTAAGTATCCACTCTTATGCAACCTGAGCTCATTATATCAGTCTTTGGAAAGAAAAGAGACACTGGTAAATACATTTTTTGATACGATTAACTGCTTCTTCAACCGGATGTCTTTAGAGGCTCTTGTATAAGATCGTATCTCAGGTAATGGCAGCTACAGTGTGATAAGGTCAGGCTCGTTGAAATATTATATATATATGCCTGTTCCACTTATGTTTACATTGTTTTTTGTGTGCCTTGTTGAACAGTAATCTCAGACAACTTAATCCAGAAATTTTAATCAAATTTCTAATAAAAAAACCACACTGGTCCATCCGACCAATCAGAGCACATTGTGCTTTTTAGCAGTGGGGGCTTCATAGAGACCAGAACTAAACTGAGCGTTACTGACAGACTGGATAGAGAGGTGCTGCAACAATGTAAAATTTGTAAAAAAAAAAAATATATATATATATATAATATATATTATATATTAAATCAAGCATGAAAACCTTTTCTAGTAGACCCTGAAAACAAAATCAAGACTTCCAAAGGGCATAATAGGTCCCCCAAGTGATACCACACTTTTGAACGGTGGTGTAGCCTATATTTACAATTAGAGCAGTGTCTGTTTACATGGAATAAAAAACATTGATGAACAAACAAATCAGTGAACAGTTGTTTTTTTGTTTTTAACTATGAATTTTATATGAACCATCCAAACAAACCCAAAATTGAAGCAATGAATCAGTTGAAGCAATTATGCGTTTAAGGCCAAAAAGAAATGCAGCCTGTTCAACTTTGCAGATTTGCGCAAGACTTACATTTCTTTTTATGGAAGAATGTGCATTTTAATGCACTATATTTAAGTAAAACATCTCTGACTGGACCAGATGAAAGCACTGATACACACACACACAAACTCTCATGCCTGCTTCAGATAATTGAGTTTTGCTGTAGCTTATCTGAGGATCAGAATTCTATTGTACGTAGGAGGAATGTTTGTACTGAACTAATTTCTGTGTGTGTTCGTGTGTGTGTGAGCTGGTGGAAAGAAAACACTTGAAAGTGAATACTTTCATCTGAACTTGAATGACATCTGCTCACAGACTCTGACGTATGATTGGCCTAAGACCAGGAAGTATTTTTGTGCCAAATGCGCTGCATGTTTGCAGACTTACACAAGTGTTCATAGAAATAAGGAGACTGTGGTTGTCTATGTTTGGCTGTACTTGTTCTTTGAAAAGGTCCTCACAAATATAGTGAAACATGTCCAAAACTGACTGGGGAGGCATGCGAAGCTCTTCTTATTTTGAGTAACATGTTTTTTTAAATGTATCAATAAATCAGTGATCCATTCATAAAGACACTCGCTTGCTTTGTTCCTAATTGAATCAGCTGTTTGAATGAATCGGTTTAATGAATTTATTAATGACTCAGTAATTCACTCATTAAGACTGTGACTCGCTGCTTAACCAAAAGGCTTGGACTGCATTTAGTACCTCTCTACTTTAACTTTGTATTACTAGTCTTCATGAAACCTTGTTGATGACTAGTGTTTATGTGAATGAACGAAGGCTTACATCTCCATTAATACAAGCAGTGTTGTCATAAACTGTGCAAAAACAGTCCAACTGGCTTATAGTTTCTGGTGACGCTAGGTTCCTTTCAGGGTTCTCAGAGTTAACTATCCTGAATTGCAACAAAGGCTTAAAACATGGTTGAAATTCAATTGTGTGAGCGATATGATTCTGAATACTCAAGAAGACAATGGGAAGTTGTGAATGTGTGAGAGTGACTGCCATCTTTCATTGTCCCTGGAATGTTCCTAATTTGCTTGTTTGTTTTTATTTCTGGATGTCAAGGAATCTTATTTCTCAATGTTACATTCCCGAGATCTGTGCTAATATATGGGCACGTTGATGTGACATACTTTTCACATGTTCTGTTTATTGGTCAGTTAGCAGACAGAATCTGTTGACATTTTGGAATTTTATGATAATTTGGGGGGAAATTCTGTAAAACGGATTTAATTATTCTTTCCTTTTGGCTTACTGTCTGTAATTTTCATGTTCTTTTTACCCGTACATTTTTGTGTACTGGTTCATTTAAAAGTGTTTTAGTCATGTAGAATTAAGCATGCTATTACAATAATTTGTGACAAAATGGTTAATGGTTTTCTCCCTGACATCCATAAAAAGTGAGTCATGGTTTCTTGACTCTCAATAAATCTCAATTAATTTTTTCATGACTCTTTTCCACCCACTCTCTGTACCATAGCAAACAGGCTGTTACCTTAAAGGGATAGTTCACCCAAAAACTCACCCTGAAGCCATCCTAGGTGTATATGGTATTCTTATTTCAGACGACTATAATCGGAGTTATATTTAAAAAAAATTCCTGGCTCTTCCAAGCTTTATAAATGGAGTGAATGGCTGTATGTTTTTGGAAGTCCATCAAAGCGCATCTATTCATGGTTAAAGTGTCTCACGCATCTTCGGGGGTTAATAAAGGCCTTCTGAAGTGAAGTGATGCGTTCATGTAAGAAAAATATCCATATTTAAAACTTATCGAATAAAATAACTAGCTTCCAGCAGACGGCCATACGCATCGATTAACGCCAAAAGAGTAACCCTTGAACTTGACGCACAACGTTATGAAGGCAATTGACACCTCTCGCGGTTCAAACAAACAGGGCTGGGCAACTGCGTTCGTCATTACGTTGTGTGTCAAGTTCAAGGTTCAAGTTCAGCGCCATCACTATAAAGGTCATCTGCGCCGTCAAAATAAAAGTCACAACAACCGCCGTGTCACTTCAGAGTTCAGTAGCTTACGTCACTACTGGCGGTGCGAATGCAACCAGGAAAATGTTCCTAGGGGAACCATTAGTTCTCAGGGAAGCACGGAGGTGGCTAGTTCCTAGAACTACCCGGTGCGAAAGCCCCTATTGTCAAATCTGAATTTCAGCTCCGGAGGCCTCCTCAGCACTTGATACACAGTGATACGAAACGATGGCATTGTTTTTTCCGTATCAATTTGAGCCCGAGTCCTCATCCTTTGGAAGTGCATGCAGAGTGGATTCGCAGCACAGAAAACGGCGTCTACTTGACATGTCGACAACACACATTAAAACTGTCCCAGGCCTTAGATACAGTGTTTGAGGACGGGTCAAAGTAGACGTTGTTCGCGGGCAGTCAATAAAGACCATAGGCTGGCATTATGCAAATGAGTTTTATTGTTACGTAGGTATGTAACAGGACATCCAAGTGACATTGGAATTACTGACGACTCATTTCAGCTGTTCAGAATCGATTCTTTCTTTTAGTAGAATATAACTTTCATGCACTTTGATACTTTAAAACTTCTATATGATCTCTGTCAATTTCTGACCAGGTGGAAATACAAGCTCTAGACATTCAAAAGAAGCAATCGTGAAAAGTACATCATGAATTACACAGGCATCTCCTATTGACTTTATTATGAAATGTAATAGGTAGTTAGGTTTGGTATGGGCTCAGTTTACCCAGTGCCATGGGTTGCCAGTACAGTTGCTATGGTGAGAGGTGTCGGGCATGTAGATGTGTAGGCTATTTATCAGCTCATTGGTCGAATCTCTCTCTACTCTGAAGTAAGGCTGCTTTGGCCTCTATCAAGAGTTACATATTTTTATTATGGCTGATAAGCAATACAAAGGGATGTAGGCCTATTATTTATCTATATTTTCAATTAAAAAGTAAAAATGAGTATATGCTTCAAGTGACATCAAAATAATATACAATAAAATATAAAGTTTATATATATATACATTTTTTTATTTATTTTTTAAACTGATGTAATGCATATTTTTCATGAACAATGTGTTTAAACGAGTTTTAAAATTTGTGATGCCATAATATTTGGATTTAAATTGTTTCTATTATTATGACACCATTTTAAATAGTTTTCTTAGTTGCACCACCTGACATTTTGGGTGTTTAAGATAATATGTGTAATATAAATGTACTAAAAAATAAATTCAAACTAAAGAGGTTTTATAGAATAAACTGAAATATGTCATGAATTTATCCAATTATTTTTAAAAGGAAATAATGCACTTGACAAAAATATGCACATCCTGTCATTGACCTATATATATATATATATATATAATGAAGCATGTATCCTATAAATAATTGTATAGCCTAATACAATAATACAGTTCATAACGGATTACACAAAGCGTTCATGTGCCTGTAGTGTGTTTCTGTGAAGTATTGAAGATCTGTGTTAATTAAGAAAGATTAGCTTGTGTCAGATGGGTGATTGTATCTGTTTATCCAAATCCACACGTTTCGTAAGTAATTGTTTCATTGATTTCTCCAACGATTAGCCTATTGCATGAGTGGGACCCCATGCTAGTACATCACAGCAGAAGTGATTTGTTCCTTCTCTCGTGTGTGTTGAGAATTCCATATGCTGCTGTTGAAATGGTGACCCTCAGCACAGGAAGAGCTGATCTCTGTGTTTAACTGTTCATAGACCTCGGAAAACACAGGAAATTGGTGTCTGAAGAGGGAAACGAGATCGTCTGATCCTCAGAAATCCCCATGAGCGCACACACATATACGTGAAAATATTAGCCCTGGTGAACTCTGCTAGCAAACCCATGACCTCTGAAATAGTCTACATATGTTCATTCATTCTGCCCGTGGGACAGGTGCATGATGGGAAATAAACTTCAGATGTGCGCTACAAACCAGAGCGAAGGGGGTCAGTCTTATTTTGCTTTAATTATTGAGGACATACGAGAGTGACGATCCTCTTTCTGTTTTCATTCAACCTCCTTTTTTGTGTCCTCAATAAACCATGAGAACAGACATCTTAATGAGAACATCATTGACAATAATGACAATTAAAAACCATCTATATTAAAAATATAGGATAATACTAAAAACATACGGCCATGTTATGGTAATCATTATGGTTATCCAAAAAATATAGACCTTTTTCATAAAAAATAATGGGTAACACTTTACAATAAGATTTAACAATGCTGAAAATATTGTTAATATTGAAAATGAATAATCATGTTTTAGAAGTATTTTTCATTGTTAGTTCATGCTACCTAATGTAGTTAACTAATGTTAACCTATGCAATTTCATTTTTTTTAAATGCAAAAAAAAATATTAATGGTCAAAAATAGGTGTAATCTTCTTAATGAAAATATTATAAATGCTAAACAAGCACAAGCTGTTTTGTGTAATCAGAAGTCGACCAATAGTGGATTTTGCCGATACCAATAACTAAAAGCTGTGTTGAAATGTGTAAATATTTTTTAACAATAATACCATGCATGAGAATATTTTAGTAATTATAAAAAACAAACAAAAAAAACTATGTAAAAGAGTTAAGCTTTATCACTAGTACTGACACAGACAAGTGAAATGTTTTTTATTTTATTGTCATATGAAATATATAACTAATGTACAAAAAATGAAGAGAGAAAAATGGACAAATAAAATCAACTTGTTTTCAAATGTCATTGTATATCTTATATGCACACACACATTAAAATGTTATACCATGCTCACATTTTAGATGTATATATTTTCCCTTGTTCTTTCGTCTCTTTTACACACTACTTCATAAAGTTTATTTTGTAAGAACAGAGAAATGTTTGGAAAATTATAAAACTGCGACCGACAGTTCCACAAAGCAATTATCAATGCTGATTAATCCTTAAAAAACCCATAATCAGTCGTGTGAGAGTGAAAGAGCTTGCATACAACAGCTTAATAAACAGTAAGTTAATATTGAATAACTTTTATATGCAAAGTAACCTAATAATTGGAAATATGTCCAAAAGAAGCCAAAGCACCAAGCAACAGATAAACTGAAAGCCAATGTGGAACGGCATATGTGAGTCTCACCCATCGTGTAACTTCTGCAGGTTTACCAGGTTCACTCCGGCTTTTCTGTTTTACATAATGGGGATGTCAAGATGGGGAATATTCACATTCATATTCTTTCTCTCAGATTATTGCATTATTTTCATTATATGTCCAGATATCATGTGCTCTAGGAGAACTCGTCTTTTAGGTTGCTTACAAAAACACTTGAATATGTTTAAGTAATGATGCTGGCCTTTTCTACTGCACTATTCATGGAAAAGCTGTCCGCTATAGCAATAATTAATGCTCTTATGCTATCAAATCCATATGCTATACACCAGACCTCATTTGTTCACATGCTCTTAGAGCAAATAGACTCATCTATTTTTGGGAGAATGAATGGGAAATTATTAAAGGTAAAGGGTTTGAAAGGGCTGGTTTGAGTGCTTTTTGCTTTGGCTACATAATTGGCCTACTTTCTTCTACAGCAACATCTGAATCATTGAGGACAGCAAATAGAAAAAAAAAAGAACAGAGCAATCTAGTTTATGTCAGAGCTGTGTTTTCTTTTTTTTTCTTTCTCTAAATAAAAGCAATTTTGACATTTTTTCAATGGCCGATGTACATACAATATAGTAGTTGTGTGTGATTTTTGACAAAAACAAAAAGTCAATAACGATACGTTATTGGTGTATAAACGTTTTGGTATCTTGACTGGTTTAGGCCTGTCATAGACAGTCGACTCCACAAATTTTTTATTAAATGATACTTAAATTCGAAACTAAAACTGCCAGTATAGGTTGCAGAAAGTCTGAGTTATTCATTCAACCAACTGATTCATTTAAGTGACTATCTTTATGAATTGATTATTTAGCCTAATTTATGCTGATTCATTCAGGAACAAAACACAGCTGTGTGTTGGTCGGAGACGCGCAACTTTCTTTGGAACAATTTTCGTTGGTGAAATAAAGCAAAAATGGGCAATGTTGATGACGTTGTGTATAAAATGTAACTCACGATGTTACCTTTGTTTATTGAACTGTTGTATAAAAACAATATCACTATTTCGGTCATGTTGATATTCAGATAAAACAGCACTTTTGCTTGTGTAAAATTGCTTAACTATATCATAGAAATATTAGACCAAAACTCATGCACTCATTGATTTTTGCCGCCATGTAAATAGAATTTTGGGGTCAGTGAAAGTGTGCAAGATGTGTTTTTGTTAGTTTTTTTGGCATGTGAGCTACATTCTTAAAAGTGGCAGCTTCCACATTGTTAAGACATCAATTATGATATTATTGTACAGTTATTGTACAATTTAGTCAATTTAGCTAATGAGATGCACACAAAATTACTTTCGCTAGAGCGGGATTGTAAGTGTGCTGAGGTACTTGATTGACTTGAGGTTTATGCGGTAACGCTTTAGATTACAGCTGGGAAAGTACTGTGTAATTAAAGCGATTTTACAGTGTAACTTTCGGTAATTATAGTGTAAAAGGTACTTGCATGTAAGTATAAGGGAACAATATGTAATTGACATGTTTGGGGAATAAAGGGGTAACAATCAGGAGAATTAAAAATGATTTATACTGCAAGTATTATAGAACTAAGGGGTACTTATTCTATTATTATGATACAACAATCTTACATTTGGGAGCAATTGAGCAAGAACATTAGTACACTACCTTTTTGTAATAATGGTATACCAATACATACTGTATAAGGTTTTTAAAAATTACAGGGTACATATCTATGCATTTATACAGAAATGTACAAAATTTATACAAAAGTGCTTAAACTTTTGCTTTAATATTGGGGAAATATACTCTTGTTTCATGTAGCTGTGCTTGTTACCCTCTTGTTCCATGTAGTTACTGGGTAAGTGTGACATTGCGGGGTCATATTGTTCCCTTATACTTACATGTAAGTACTTTATAGGTAGACTATAATTACCGAATGTTACGCTGTAAATTTGTCTTAATTACGCAGTACTTTCTGGGCTGTAATCTAAAGCGTTACCGTTTATGCAATATTTGCAGAGACTAAGTAAGTATCAGTCGGTTGCTTTGAGACCATTGTCTAGTATTGATACAGATATGGATATGCACACTAGAAACACTGAACACAGGTGTGCGAGTGTGTGTGTGTGTGTGTGTGTGTGTGAGAGAGAGAGAGAGAGAGAGAGAGAGAGAGAGAGAGAGAGAGAGAGAGAGAGAGAGAGAGAGAGAGAGAGAAAACAACTTATAAATAATGCTAAGTTATGTTTTTTCAAAATGCAAAAATGCAGAAGGTTTTCTGTGATGGGTAGGGTTAGGGGATATATACAGTTTGTAAAGTATAAAAATCATTATGTCTATGGAATATGCCCATAAAACATGGAAACCCAACGTGTGTGTGATATAAACAGGAGGTGTGTGTAGGCAGGGAGTCTCCTAATCTCCTCCGCTCAGCATGAACACATGCTCTAAACATACTGAGAAATAACTCTGATATTACAACAAGGATTGGATAATAAACAATATAAAAATACAATAAATGTAAAGTTCAAAAGAATAAGTGTTTTCACTTAATTGAGGCTAAGATGAATAATAGTGAATTATTTTCATTTATATGCAGCAATATATCAATACATGGTTATAAACAGCATTATTTACCTACTTATGTTTTAACTGAAACATCTTATTATGAAAAGTGCTAAGAGTTTAAAATCAAGAGCATTTTTTTAATTGAAGCTGACTATTTGAACTGATCCATGGAAATGAATTGAGCCTCCAGCTATTGCCATTTTTGCTACTGAAGTTCAAATCAGTTTAAATACTTAAGTACTTGTCATGCGCTCGCTTGACTTGATAATCCAGATTCAAGAGGCTTGACGCAGATGAACTGTGAAATCACATTTAATAAACACAAGGAACAATAATAGGAAGCACCAGCATGAAACATCAACACAAGACCATGGACAAACGATGACTTGGGTTTTTTAAAAGTGTAAACTGTAGTAAAGCATAAAAATACCATAATATGTTTGCAGTTATTTATGAAACATGCTGAGTTTTCTCTGAAAAACAATGCTAAAGCCAGCTATTTTACTTTGAAATGTGCGTTCTGTGTTGGAATGTCTGGTTTTGTTTTGGTCTGTTTGGTCCCGCCCACTGCTAATTTACCCAATAGTATTTCGACACCTCGGGATGCCAGTTGGCGGAAAACACAGCATATTGCAGCCATGCACCGGCATCTCTGTCAAGCGAGACAAGGAAGGATTTTATTTGGCCTTTCCTAAAGAGCTTAACCAGCCAAATCATTGTGAATGTATTGTGAAATGTCTGATATATCGCACAGCTAAACTGACACCAAATTTTTCAAAATGATTATTTCAAACAGCGCAACCCTTGTGACTCAAGTTTCTTCATAAAATAACCAACTATAAAAGCTATTGTGAAATATATCATTGACTGGTGTCGTGTTAGTTACAGTTTCTACCCAGTAACATGGTTGCTATTTTAAGTAGCGTCTCTCTACAGTACATGTGATGTTTGACTATTGATTTTCAGGGCGGTAGTTAATTAGTTTTGGTTTGTCATAAATAGAATGGAACAGACGTACCACTTGTTGACCCAGTCAAGTTGGGAACTGTTTGTCTCGGTTGTTCGATTTTGATCAGCTCAAAAAAGAAATGCCTTGGGTCTTCACATTCAAAACACTCTGTCACTGCAAGGCAGTGCATAATCTAATAGTGAGATAAGTGTGTGTGTGTGTGTGTGTGTGACTGCTCTCCCATAGGGCCTGTCTCTACCCCGCTAACACACTTAAGCTGGGCTTAACCAACCCAAATCTGATTAATACCCCCTCCCGTCCTCTCCCAGCGCCCTTTGGGCCGCTCGTAATGAGAGCTAAACAAGCCCAGACCCAGACCTGAACCCATAGATGAATAAACGGGTGATTACAGCAGGCACAGAGAGAAAGGGAGACATATTGTCTGTCAGGAAAGAGGAGTTAAAGGCTCCTAAAGATGAACAGAGAGACCTAGGAGGAGAGAAGGACTGGTTGAGTTACAGTGTTTGTTGGTTGTCAGAACATTAGGAATGTAACCTCAGCTTGAACCTAGAGATAGACAGATAGACGGAGAGAGAGACGGGCCGTTATAGGGTCAGTGTGTATTCTGAGCTTAGCCCAGACCTCTTGGGATGCTTATGGGATTTTTTAATTAAATGGTGGAATATGACACTCTTGAATGTTGAAATGTTACATCTTCAAGCCAAGTTATAGCAATTAAGATGAATGCTAATGTTAACGGATGGCTTTCTCCAGATATATTAGACTTCTTTGCGTCATATTTAGCTAGTGAGAGAGTCTAGTGTTTATTTGGGAAATAAAATGTAGAGATGCAACTGAAAATATTTGGCTGAAAATTCATTCTAAATGGTTTTGGAGGGCCAAAAGCATTGACCAAAAATGGTGACGTTTAATTGCCGGATGGCGGATTTGACTGCGAAAGTGTCTATTTCATGAACACAACGTGGATAAGCTACAACAGGTAAACATGGCAGCTGTGTGGACGCTGTAGGGCTGGGTTATACCGGTTTTCTCTGTTTGAATCAAGCTTTATTTTGACCAAACAAGATCTTTTAGTCTATGCTGTTTTCAATTTTTGCGTGAACAAGACAATATTTTACCATGCCTGCCATTCAATAAGCATTGTGCTTTGCAACTTCTGATATGAAACAAAGTCTGAGCTTTCAGATTTTGTCAATTTCATAACACAATCGAACAATGTTGTGTTTACAGTCATTGCTGTAGCCACTTCAGTTCGAGCGATCCTGTCATCTCTTTCACTTTAATACTAGTTATAGCACGATTATAAACATGAATGAACATCAGAAGGTATGTTGAAAGAAACATACAGTTTTTATTTGAGTGTTGATTATTAAATACATTTCATTAATTTATTGATTATTATGAAAAAGTGATTTCTGTAAAAAAATATTTTTTTCGGTGTATCACTAATAAAAAGGGCTATTTTGCATTTTAAAGGGATACTCCACTTTTTTCGGAAATATGCTCATTTTACAACTCCCCCAGAGTTAAACAGTTGAGTTTTACCGTTTTAGAATCCATTCAGCCGAACTCCGGGTCTGACGGTACCACTTTTAGCATAGCTTAGCATAGATCATTGATTCAGACGAGTCCAGTAGCATTTCTTTCAAAATGACCAAAGAGTTTCAATATTTTTCCTATTTAAAACTTGACTCTTCTGTAGTTAAACCATGTACTAAGATCGACGGAAAATGAAAAGTTGCGATTTTCTAAGCCTATATGGCTAGGAACTACTCTCATTCCGGCGTAATAATCAAGGAACTGTGCGGCCGTACCATGGGTGCAGCAGGCGTAGTGATATGACACAGCGCCTAAAAATAGATCTAATAGGTTAGACAAACTTAGTCCCGGTCACGTTGGAAGAAGTTACCGAGCTGGGGACTATTTTTAGGCGCTGCGTCATATCACTACGCCTGCTGCACCCATGGTACGGCCGCACAGTTCCTTGATTATTACGCCGGAATGAGAGTAGTTCCTAGCCATATAGGCTTAGAAAATCGCAACTTTTCATTTTCCGTCGATCTTAGTACACGGTTTAACTACAGAAGAGTCAAGTTTTAAATAGGAAAAATATTGAAACTCTTTGGTCATTTTGAAAGAAATGCTACTGGACTCTAAGCTATGCTAAAAGTGGTACCGTCAGACCCGGAGTTCGGCTGAATGGATTCTAAAACGGTAAAACTCAACTGTTTAACTCTGGGGGAGTTGTAAAATGAGCATATTTCCGAAAAAAGTGGAGTATCCCTTTAAACCCAAGCTAGATTTGAGCATAGTGCCTTATGGGATACAATTACATACTATATACTCCAGAAGTATATATTATGTTAGTTTGTTATTCAGAACATTTTCATAGACTTAAAGTTTGAAAAAATATAGCGTTTATGTTTGTTTATAAGTTAACAAGCTGCTAAAATGAGCACTTTTGAAAATGGTGTAATTACTTGATTTAGGGAAGTTTGTGATGTTCTTGGCATTGTTTCTCAATAAAAGAGTTTTCATTCACAGCAGATGCAGTAAAATACCTGTATACTCTGCTTTAGTTACCTCTAAATATTTGGCGTTTATGACATCAGGATGGAAAGGTCGTCTGTAAGCAGTCCTGACACTATGGCAGCAGTCTGAAGATTTATTTCTGGAGTAGATTGCATCTCTGAATGATTTTCTTAGTAACAGAAGTAAAAGGCATAAAGGGTTAGCGTGAAAAACAAGATGATTAAAAAGGGCTTCACAAAAGAAAAAAAATCTGAAGCTTACATATGGAGATAAACAGGGAGCAAGAGACAAAGAGATGGAGAGAGAGACAGCAGAGGGGTTGTTATTGAGCACTAATGTGGTGTATTCTCTGTGTACTTCAGTAGACATGAGAGAACAGACTGACATAAACACTACACCACACACACACACACACACACACAGTTCTCTCGTTCAATTTATCCCTGTCTCACCTCATTCATCTTTCTCTGCCTGTCTCTCTGATGTAGTGGGTGTCCTCTTTGTAGTGTCCACACTATTATGCAGTGGCACCAAACTGGGGTATTTTTTATGCCAAATCATTTCATATCCAACAGTGGTTTCCTGCTTCACAATCTAAATTTGGTGAATCTGGGGAGCAAGACTTTATGTTTGATCCCCCTAAAAATGTAATTGTGCTGTTGCTATTATGTGTCAGACTGAATTTGTCTTGTGTTTGTGTGTTTGTGTGTGCGTGTGCGTGTGTGTGTGTGTGTGTGTGTGTGTGTGTGTGTGTGTGTGTGTGTGTGTGTGTGTGTGTGTGTGTGTGTGTGTGTGTGTGTGTGTGTGTGTGTGTGTGTGTTGTTTTCAGTGTTAAAATACTTTCTCCTATCCCAGTTTGTTGTGCAGAGACAACTATATGGTCCAAAATGTACTATACACAAACACATGAATATAAATGATTCTAGCTATTCAATCTCAATTTTTGGTTTAACTTCATTTTGATGGTCCCTTTAACACATTCTGTTGACTATAAGTAACGCTGCACCTTACGTACATGTCTACTAACTCTCACAGAGTATCAGTAGACTGTTAGGGTTAGATTAAGTTGACATGTAGTTGCAAAGTTACTTATAGTCAGTAGAATGTCTTTTGGAGGAGCATCACAATAAAGAGTTAGCAGATATTAAGCAGACAGTCTACTAATACTCTAATGAGAGGTTGTTGACATATAGTTGCAAAGTTACTTATAGTCAACAGAATGTTCAAAAGTGACCATCTAAATAAAGTGTTACCCATTTTTACACATTGTTCAGAATTCACTTCATAATTCAAGTACACGTTACATTTTCAACATCCCCACAAAGGAATGCCAGTCATTATCGTGTTCTAAAATACGTTTCTGGCCATTCATAGGTTTGACACTCTGAAAAGTGAACACACTGTCTCTGTAATGCTATCAAAACATTGTTCTGTTTGCTTGAGTTACCGACATATCAACATTTGACTTGGCCAATGCATGAGTTTGGGCGGGACTGCCTGTAAACTGGAGTAGAAGGTTGTGACGGCATGGGAAAGTTGATATCTGTTGTCTTATGTTTTTAGTCATTAGCCACAGTTTAACTGAAAAACAGAAAAAAAACATGTGTAATAATGGGCTTTTTGCTGAGGAAAACATTTGCAACTGAGCAGGACAGCGGTTTGTCAGTTCTTCTGAACCTCCGTGGGGATTGTCACAGCCACGAGAGTTTATCCCACAGGCTGCCTCCAATATCTGCAAATAGGACAGAAGTTCATCAAAGATGTTCAAAAATGAAAATCAGCTAATCGGCTAACTGATTTACAAAACTTCTTAAGAATTCAATTCTTTGTAACTGCTGTTTTCTTCTTATTTTCTACTTATATTGTGCCCCCCCCCCCCCCCCCCCCAAAAAAACATTTCTTAAGAATGTTCTTATCTTTTTTCTTAAGATTGTTCTAAAGAAAAAAACGGACTTCCTGACAAGAATGTCCTTAAAACCATTGTAAATAACCTCTTCATAAAACAAGTAACTGCAAGTGCTAAAACTCCTGTCAAGCCAGTCGGAATGAAAATTGTGTGTTCAATTTCTTCCGAAAATGTGAGCATCTGGTTGATTATCATTATCATCCCATCCTAAATGTGCGATCACAGTGACCATTGCTCAGTGAAAATTCAAAATCCAGTCATATCAGTAATAATCTGCACGACCGGGAGTTTCGCGTGAATTTGCCGCACAGCCCAACAGAAAGCTGCTTGGTTGACAATGGACAATGCACCTTTTTTTGCCTGAAAAATTTTCCATTGTTTTTTTATGGAATATTGCAGAATTTATTATAAATTATTTATACATGCACATTTTTTATTCTTTATTCATGTGCCCTTGTATTCTTTAATCAAAATAACTTCCCTTCCCTCTTGCAACAACATCAGTTCTCTGATGATGTCATCGACACAAGGGCGGGTCAACCTGTCAATCACATTAGATCACAGAAACAGCAAACCTCAACCATCTAATGATCCAATCAATTCCCGCCCTATATTTTTTCTTGTTCGAGAAGCAGTTTCATCTGGATATACATTAGAAAAGGAAAGAAAAGACTATCGCATCTTCCATTTTATGCCAAATTCAAGCACAAGAGTTTGGTCATCGGGCATTTATAGACTTTTGGTCTAGCTCATGTTTGAGTGGACTCTTCTCTTTTCATGCATGGGTGTTTAATACACTCAATTTGCCCACTCAAAACAAACCATGTGCCTTTAGCTCTTCGTTCATCCCGGATGTTTTGCCCAACGATGTGGCTCTGTGTGTGTATGTGCTTATCTTGGCTGTCATAGCCACATGTTTAAACTCCAGTTGTTTGATTTTCTCCTCCATTCTCTCCAATTCCTTCCTGCTCTCGTTTTTATTCTCTCTGTGTCCGCGGCTGAGTCAGCCTTTCATTCCGTCAGTCTGTTCCAGGACGTCTCTCTGAGTATTTCCTGCCCACAGAGACGGGCGGTAACATGCGCTCTGACAGAGAGTGTGTGCTGGTGTTTCTGTGTGTATGGATGCTGTTTCAGATATGCGTCTGCAGTCATTCTGTGTGTGTGATGTGCCCGGCGGGGCAGACAGCAGTGGTGTGTAAATAAGAGTTCTAAATTTAACTTCAGCTCACAAGTTGAGTTGCCCTCTGCTACAGCTGGGACACACACACACACACACACACACACACAGGAAGGAAATTGCAGCCAAACCAGCCAGAGAAGCAACCACATACTTTCTCCTCAGATACCCTCTCCACCTTTTCTATAAACAGAAATGCACACGCTGTGTCCTGTTGAGAACACTATGATATCATTAACAAAATGTGTAAGGCATGTCTAATTGTGCAAGAGACTGGACCCTAATTTGCATACTGCCTTTGGTAAATAGTATGCAAGATTTCAATTAAAAAATGTCATCCATCCATTTTTGGCTGATATTGCCAACAGCACAGAGGAGTTTGAGACCATTTTTTATAAAGAATGATGGTATAAAGACACATCTTTATGATGTTATAGTATGTTGCAATAATGGCATTCTGTCTTAACATACACTCAAAAGTAAGTACATTACCATCAATTGTGAAATACGTATTTTTAGTGTTGTATAATTATGCGATTTGTAAAGCAGCTCTGTAAATCTTCCTTCCTGACACAATACATTTTTAATGATTTTTTTCAGACATTTGTTATGGGATTTTTTGCTGTAGCAGTTACTTGTGCAATTTTCACAATTATTTTATACAATTATTTTAATTGTTTATGGTAATCAGAAGAAGAAAAATGTTGATTAATTCGATTTTTTTTATAAAAACTATTATTAATAATAGTATAATAATCTAAAATTAATAATAATCTAAAATGAAAATATATATTAATAATAATAATAATAATTGTTAGATAAAATAAAAATGAGATATAACTATTATTAGTAAATTATAATAATAATAATAATGTTAGATAAATATAATTAATAAATTGATAATAATAATAGAATTATTAATATAATATAATTATTATTTAATAATAAAAAAGTAATTATAATAATGATAAGAATAATGATAAAAATAATAATTCTTAAATAATTTTTTTAAATGTAATAAAATATTGTTTATTATTTTTTATATTATTATTATTATCATTAGTACTATTATTATTTTAGTATTGTTGCTCTAATATAAACAATTGTTGTTAGATAAAATAACAATTAGAAACAAATGAATTAATAATATTATTATTATTATTATTATTATTATTATTATTACTACTAAACATGCAAAAGATGGTTGTGGTTGGAACTGCTGACACCGCAGGAAACACATCTAGAATCTGTTCTCCCTCCCATCAGTGATTTGAACAATGTTTAACAGTGTTTATCTCTTGTTTTGATGTGTTATGGCTGGCTAATTATCATCAGCACGAATGCGTTCCATCATCAGTGCGCTCAGATCATCTGTCTCTCTGACAGAAGCGCAGTTGGTTCAGGACGTCTGTGTCTTTGATCTTTCTTGTAATGTTCCCAATCACACACTGCAGTGCTGTGGATCAGGATTAGGGGTTCCTCCTAGATAAATAGGAAAGTTTGCTTTATTCAGCATGCTTTGAGATTGAGTTTCTGGTCTTATATGGTTTTTGAAAATCTATAGAGTCAAGTTTTATTATTGATTCTATGCTCGACAAAAATTATTAAAATCAATTTTTATCATAGAAAAAGTGTATTAACGTCACAGTCTGTATCAAGTCATTGACCCATAAACTCTCTCTCTTTCACAGCAATCGAGACCCAGAGTACGAGTTCAGAGGAGATCGTCCCGAGCCCACCCTCTCCGCCCCCTCCTCCTCGCGTCTATAAGCCCTGCTTTGTGTGTCAGGACAAATCTTCAGGGTATCACTATGGCGTCAGTGCCTGTGAGGGCTGCAAGGTGAGAAACTCGGCCAACTCTCATTCACCCACACAACATGTGCTGCAACCAGAGGTAGCAAGTACTTATTTAGCTTAGTAGTCATGTTTTCTAAATAAAACAGCTGAATAATTTTCTGCTAAGCCCCCCCCCCCCCCCCCCAAAAAAAGTACAGCTGTTGAATGAATATTTATTTTTTATACACAAATTTATTTTTTTATTCACACATATCCATACAACAAAGCAAGATAGAGTAATAATGATCAAAGGCACTGTTCCATGTTGTCTTTCTCTCATATCCTATCCATTATAGCAATATATCAGATGGTATATCTGATGGTTCACTTTAAAGACCAATGAAAGATGTGGTTCATTTTGATATCTCACTTTTAGGCCATGTGTCCGCTAAAGCATTTTTCCCAGTGTTTTCAATGGGAGTGCCGTGTTTTTAAAACGCCAGCAGCGTCACGAGGCACTGAGCTTCTATTTCACGCTGAGCGCTAAGCTCTCAGCCTTTTTTTTCCCGGTCACCGACAGTTGAAGAATGTTCATCTTTGGGTAAAATGCAGCGCTCATCAATGTCACTTTTTACCCAGCCATCCAATCACAGTTGAGGAGGGGCGGGACAAATACAACACTGACCAACCGCCACACTCTGCTTGAAAACCATCAACAGATGACAACAAGTAACAACAAGCATAATAAAGGAACAAAATAAATTAAAACAAGAGCCAGATCAAATACTTTACATTGTATCAAAATTTTTATGCAATACAGAAACAAACTATTTGTGAAATTAGATTCTAGTAACACTTCCCCCGATATTCTGTATTATAGCAAGCAAAGCGTCTCAACTGAAAAATGCTGTGATTTGCAATTTTTTTTAAAACATGATTGTACAGTTCTAGAATTGAGAATATATAACTCCCTTCATTAACTTTAGTGAAGTTAGCCATTTATTTTTGTTAGAAACTTGGGACCCACTTTATATTAAGTATCTTTAAAGTTCCCCTTTATATTAAGTATCTTTAAAATAGCTTGAATGTAGCTCTACACCCTTGCCTCATTTAGTATACGTGTTTCAATGAATATGCAAATGAGCCCCGCTTCCGCTCACTCGCACCAGCTCAGAGATCCACTCGTTGACGATCACAAGTTGATGTAATTGGTTATAAGGTTGTGTCATCAGAAACACCAGCGATTTCAAACCGCGTTTTTGAGACTGTCTTTGGTTCACTGCAGTTTTGAGGAGAAAATACTCAGCAATTGTTTTGACATATGCATTTGCACGTGGTTTTATCGTAAAGCATATTAAAAAACACCACATAGACATATAAACAACATTAAAAGCTTGATTTTCACCACAGGGGGACTTCAACTAACCTTACCTGTATCCCACCTCAATAGCAGCAAAAGTGGTTTGAAATACAACATGAACACAATACATATATTTTACCTAACAATACAATTTTTTTGACCCAAGTACCCAGCAGTCAAAGACTCCTAAAATAAAGTAGGACCGAAACTTAGTGTAGCAACTTCTACATGAACTTGTTAGTAACTTGATGTGTGGCTAACTACTTCTTTGTCAAGCTACTCATAATTTCAACTTTTTATGTGGTAAAGATACTAGATAGCTACACTGCAAGTTTCAAGTGCAGGGTTTTTCCTGGGTCAAAATTGGTCTTCGGTGGTGGCTGACCGACATGGTCATCCACACACAGCAAAAAGTACCCTAGTACCCACATGATCCGCAAGCCCAATATTGACAATAAATGTTAAATTTAAAATAAATACAAAGAAACAGTTTGTGATTTTTTTTTTTTTTTTAGGTATTTTACTACACATTGTCATAGGCCTATACATACTGTGGATTATTAAGGCTAAATTTTACTAAACACTCTTGCTAAATTAGGTAAGCACACTTACTTTCTCATTTCAGATTGGGGTGGGAATCTCTAGGCATATCTCACGATTCGATTCGATTACGATTCAGAGGGTAACGATTATCGATTATTAACGTTTTTTTTTTTTTTACTTGGTACTTTTAAAGCATAGTATTTATGATGACCCATAACGAACTTACTTCCATCTTCCTATATTAATTTTATTAATAAAACAAATGGAAGTGATTTGAACATTGCAAAGAACCAACATGAAAATAAATGTGTGCCTGTACTAGCGTTGTAGTAAATTAATACAAACTTCAGCATATTCTGAATCTCTAGCATTTAATAATAGACTTCTAACCAACATCCTCCTGTTATTTCCAATGAGCAATATAATCCTTCAGACAAAAAAACATTTTGCTGTAGCAAAATCATAAACAGTTTTCGTTCAAAAATATAGAATGATGTACCAGCAGCTCTCATATAATGCTTGTGGACTTATGCATATTCTGAATAATTAGTAACATACAAAGCCTCTCTTATTCACAACTAAATAATAAAGAGGTATGACTTGAAATGTTTGCTGTATACCACAATCAAAAACAGCTTATACAAAAAAAGTGAATGAACATCTGCAGAGAGCACAGTCAAAATGTAACTTTTTGTGACTGGCATTGCACATATTGCAGGGCAGTATAACGTAGGCTACGTATAACAGATCGGTTTACAGCATATTGATGTGAAAACTAAATAGGCTACTGAAAGCAGCTTTCATACAAAAAATACTAAATAGGTAACAATGAAATTGCCAATTTTCCATACGCTAGCTTTTAACGAAGAGGGTGCCGTTCGAATTTGGCGCTCAGCCATCATGCGTCTGTTAAGTGCGCGAGTCTGTTATGTGCGCGCCACATACTGCACGCGCACTGCACGTCCGCTAGAGTTCCGCCTTTAGCGTTCCGTCAATATTATGTTTTTTCAGAGGTTTGATTTTTTTGACATTTGTGAATCGATTCAGAATCGTCCACGTCCGCATCGCGATGCATATAAGAATCCGCGCGGTGCTGTGATCGTTCTTTCCGTCACTCCGTCAGTAGCCTGCTTCACTCACAAAACCCAATTACAGATCAAATAAGGCTTTGGCGGGACAAAAAATCGTTTTGGCGGGCGCCAAAAAAATTTCAATGTAGGAAAAACCCTGAAGTGACAGGAAAAAATATATAAATAGTTGGAAAAAAATAGTTCAGACACTGAGCAAGGATGAAAGTTTCTAGTATGCTGTGCATGTCGAGCACCTTTGTTCCCGCACACCATCAAATGGAGTCTACTTGCAGGCCTATGCGTTCGGTTGTGGCTTAACCTAAGCGTCAAAACTGAAGTATACTCTGAATGGTTGTCAAAGCAAGCACGTTTGAGCTTCCGTTTACTGTGTTTGTTGTGTTGATCAATGTTTAGATGTGAATAAAAGCCTGTGAATATAAAGCGATTGTGTTTTTTTCAGGAGACTAGACCGCTTGAAGTATATGGATTACTTGTACAATCTCTTAAAGGAGAACTCCGGTCAATTTTAACATTGAGCTCATTTTTTTTGTACATTTGGAGTGCTGTCAATACAGAGAACAACGACAAAAATCGGTGTTGCCTACACCGAGTTATTCTATTTTTAAAATTTGCACCCTATTGACTTCAATGGGGCAAGTAGTAAGCCTGCTTTTTAGCCTCTTAACATCCTTTAAGTGTCATTACAAGTGCACAGAAAATGTGAGTGATTCCTTCCGAGTGAACACGAGTGGATCACGCGCGTGATCATAGGTACTAAACCTATGCGCGTGAACTCGACAATCGATTACTATGGCCTTCCACCGAAAACAGGATGTAAACAAAGGTATGAGCGCTGGCTGAATTAACTTCATTTTTATTAATATCTCTAACATCTACTGCAGTCAGATCCACTCGTGTTCACTCGGAAGGAATCACTCACATTTTCTGTGCACTTGTAATGACACTTAAAGGATGTTAAGAGGCTAAAAAGCAGGCTTACTACTTGCCCCATTGAAGTCAATAGGGTACAAATTTTAAAAATAGAATAACTCGGTGTAGGCAACACCGATTTTTGTCGTTGTTCTCTGTATTGACAGCACTCCAATTGTACAAAAAAATGAGCTCAATGTTAAAATTGACCGGAGTTCTCCTTTAATGAACTTTTTGACACTTTCAACAGAGCTACAGAAATCTCTCATAATTCATTCAAATATCTTCATTTCTGTAGAATTGATTCTGTAGAATCCAATCAACTGAAGGAGTTTAGTGACAAAGGGTTGGCTTTTTGGACTTTTTGATTTTGGTCAGTAAGCAACATCCTAAAAACCAATCAACCACATTCAACGTCCTAACACGCACCGACAACATCTTTATTGTCTCTCGGTTTTGTACTAGGAAGCACCATGTGGAAGTGGATTTGTTTTGACACATGACTGGAGTTTTCTTGCATCTCTTGAAGTCTGTCACTGTCCTCATTGTGTTGTTTGTGTTTAGGGTTTTTTCAGGCGAAGTATTCAGAAGAACATGGTCTACACGTGCCACAGAGAGAAGAACTGCATCATCAACAAAGTCACCCGCAACCGCTGTCAATACTGCCGGCTGCAGAAGTGCCTGGAAGTGGGGATGTCCAAAGAATGTGAGTGATGCATCACAAATGCTCCCTCCACAGCTGAAGTACTCTTGCCAAAATACACACACACATACACACATAATCATAATCATGCCTCCCTCTGGCTATACGAGCACACGTCTCTGCTAGGCGCTGTCAGAATTGAGAAGTTAATTGGGAGAGGTGTGAAAATACACACTCTCTCACAGATCTGCAGCAAAAGTTGTGAATGTGTTGTGAGTGTGTTTGTTCAGAAATCATCCGGACAGATCCAACACACTCTCACCATCAAGTGGGTGTGAATCTCCACTGCAGAAAGAAACACAAATGGTGTGTTTTTATGGAGGGAGAGGAACAATCCAATACCATGTCAGGTCTGATCATTGGGTGTGTGTATATCCAGGTGACATATCTGGCTCTCATTTAACCCCAAAAGCAAAAATAAATACATTAATTATTAAATTAAATTAAATTAAAATTTGTTAATATAATATAATGTATGTGTATATATATATATATATATATATATATACACACACACACACACACACACACACACACAGCCATGTGTATGTGATTTGTGAGGACATTCCATAGGCGTAATGGTTTTTATACTGTACAAACTGTATATTCTATCCCCTTACACTGCCCCTATCCCTAAACCTACCCATCACAGGAAACATTCTGCATTTTTACATCTTTAAATAAACACTGCTTAGTATGTTTTTAAAGCCATTTGAAAAATGAGGACCCCCAAAATGTCCTCATAAATCACGTATTTTCCCGAGTGTCCTCATTTGCAGGTGTGTTATCATAAAAATGTCCTCAGTTGTCATGAAAACAAGTACACACACACACGCATATATATATATATATATATATATATATATATATATATATATTGCAATTAGTTAATTTGACTGTGCTTTAAATATTTAATTCATTCAATTCAAGATTTTAATAATTTGACATCACTTGAAATTATATATTCCATAAATGTATGATTATTTATTTATTTTTTACAGTTTTGCCCAAAATTCTCATTACATTTCTATCAAATCCACATCCAGGATTTCGTGATTCTGCAATCACAGAATATAACACAAAATCAAGAAAACTTTGCATTTCCGTAATTTTTCTGCAAAGAAATAAAGGAAATGGTAAAGCAACATTGGCTAATAAAAATTCATTGAACAGGGGTGTACTGACCATACGGTGCACCAAGACACCGGTTATAAATACTAGTGTTTTAAAAGGAAAGAATATTTCTGATTTGAGGCCCATTTGAGCAAAAGAGAGGCTAATATTTAATATTCACAAGTGATCTCTCCCAATCATTCATTCACATCCTTCACTTGTCTAGTGTCTATACAGCCTGATTTAACAATTAGATTTAATACATTACTTTACGGGATACACAAGTTTTTAATATTTCGTGTGAATGCGATCACTATAGCATATTTTGATACTATTATATATTGGAAAAAAAAAACTAATCAAAAACAATAGTACACAAATAGACATTGCAGCAATTTTTTTTCAGTAATGAGACATTACAGTCATGCGAAACATCTTAATGATCCTAAAACAGACTTCATGCACTTCAGGGGTTAGTGACCGATATTTGTACTTCTTTCAGAGATCATGTGCATGTTGAGTTTAATGTCATTGGCCAGTCTGACAGATCCAGCACATGGGCCTCTGGCAAGCATCATGGCGAGGGTGCAGATGACCCATTAAATCAGTCACAATGACAACCCACACTTGTTTCATTAAAGTGGGTTCTTATGAATTCACACCTCTTGACTCACAGTACATTTAGAAAATGATGCACAGCGGCACTTTCACACTTCACTTCCTGCATACATTTGAACGCACAAAACATCTGTAATAAAACACACACACACACACTCACACATGCATTGATTTTCAGCACAGCATGCTGGGTTCGCTCTGCTCCAAATGCATTAGACTCACAACTCATTTGCTGGTGCTGCTGAGGAGGAGTAGAGATTGTGAAAAAAGGAGGAGTGGAGAGAGCGGGAGCGGAGGGAGGAAACATTGACATTTTTATCCTTTCATTGAATTTCATCTTTGTGATGGACGATCTGCCAGCGCTTTAATTTTCTCCTCTCAAATTATTCCTGTCAAGAACCTCATGCAACACACTCACACACACCCTGAAACAGACATATGAGGGCGTTAAGGCCTGTTCACACCAAGACAAATGTTTGTCTTGAAAATGTGGAGCCATAAACATTTTAACACTTTATAATAATTCATTAATAATTAATGTCTAATAACGGTTGGTTTTAAGCACTTAATGTCATTTTCCCATTTTCCGTAACCTAATCTAAAGTTATAACTATTTACAGTCAATATGTTTTTAACAAAGCATTGTCTAACTCTTTACATATGAGCTAATTAAACAATAACACTTTGTTAAATACAGTGACAATGAATGAAGAACCCACAATGTGTATATAGTCTATTAATGTATTACCTTCAGTTTATTAACTATTAATGAACTATTTTCAAATTATTTGTAAATACTTTATTACACTATACTTATTATAAAGTGTTAGCAGCAACAATGAATATCAGAAGAAAACCCCTTATGATTAGCATTTATTGCGATTTATATGGTTCAGTGTGACTCTAATAATATTTGATGTGACATAGTTCTCTAGTGCAAATTATCATACGTCATCATAATCATCAGTTATGACAACGAGACGTTTCAGCTCTAATTGGAATACAAAAATCTGAATAGGATTGGATTTAGGTTAAACTGCTGTTTGAAAAATAATTATGTTGATACATCTCTGCTTCCTTTATTTCCTCTGCTTTTGTGTACCAGGATCACCTCAGTATGCGCCGATGCATTTTCATTCATTTAATTTTTCACTAAAATTATGTTTTAATGCTTTAAGTAGGAATACTTAATTGTCAACCATGCTTTAGAATGTGCAGTAGATGAAACTGTGCCGCTCATTCACACAGACACGCAGAACAACCTAAAATCGGTCTTTTTGCGGTATAATATTCACAGACACTAGTCCATATCGTTATCCACATTTTCTGCGTCGCTGAAATCATACTTCAGCATATTTTGAAAATGATAATGAATCGTGCCAAACATTTTGATTTGAATCATGATTCCATGTCGAATTGTACACTGTAGAAACAAATCCGTTAAATTTACGGTAAAAAGAAAAAAAATACAGTACCAGAAATTTACCATTAAAAAAATACGGTAGCAAAATTTTAGGTTTTACAGACTTTTTTACAGACAAAAAAAACGTATTTTATTATCTGATAAAATGTTAATTTACCGACCTATTGAAGTACTAATATCTGTTTTGTACCATTGTCATACACTGACAACCACCAATCACAGTGGTGATGAGAGTCACATGATGAATCAAAGCTCATCATAAGCAGCTTTTCCAGAAGAAAGTTAATACATAGTTATCGTATATATAATTTATATATATAAAACTTAGTTATTTCAACAAAAATACATCAAATGTGAAGTGTCACGCAGGGGAATTTAAATTTTTCCACTGTAAATTACAATGACTTGTTCTTTTTCACTTACAAAAACTGTAACATTTAATGGTATTTTACTGTAAAATTACATTAAATGTACGGTTAGATCTATCACAGTTATTCGCCATATATAGAACTGAAACCTTCTGTTAACCAATTAACAGTTTTTCACTGTAGCATTTTTACGGTCTTTTACCATTAAAATCACTATCATTTTTTACAGCGTATCATTTAGCAAAGAATCCTAATTAATTAGTTCTCAAAACTGATATTTCCACCCCTATCAGCCATGTTTTTGCGTGTATTTTTTCCAGCAGCGATTTGTTTTAGTCTGAAATGTGTCAAAGCACAGTTCATAATGCAGCTCAAGTTACTTACATCAGTTTTAATAGCCATACATCTCTATCGGCCCCATGGGTTTGTTACCGCCAGAGCGATGCAAGAACGTATGCTAAGTATATATAACAGAACTGTGCAGCTGGCGTTTGCGTACTTGATTAGATCACATTTCTGGCCATGTTTCTGTTCGTCAGCATATTTCTGGCCATATCGTCAGATGTTCCGGTGTGTAAAAATCACCTTTCCAGACACACACAAAATACTCATCATACTGCTGGAGAAAGACCTGTTTCCCGATCTCTCTCTCTCTCTCTCTCTCTCTCTCTCTTTCTTTCTCTCTGCAGGTCTCTCAGTAATGCTTGTGTTTGAGTGATGGCGCAGCCAGGCTAATAGTTCTTTAATGACTTCATTAAATTGTGTTTTGCGGCTTATGATCGCTGTGCCAATCTGTCATTGGGGCTAATGTAGGCACGTTAAGATAGCCCACTTTTATTTAGGAATTAATTCCGCATCTCCAGAGGCCTGAGAGAGGGATGCAGCGAGGGTCTGAGCGCTAGCAGAGATTGGGAGGAAAATAATGCCATGGTATTACAGTGTGTGTGTGTGTGTGTGTGTGTGTGTGTGTGTGTGTCATATAATGAGATTAGATTAGCTCTGGGTCTAATGAAACCTGTGGTGATCTATCAGCATTATGTACGACTTCATCCACCTGCTCTATTCATCAAACTACAAACACACACCCTGCAGAGAGAGAGAGAAAGTGAGAGAAAGTGTTTGAGATGGTACTGATGGAGGGGGTGTAATGGCATTTCTGATTCTTTGGCCTATTTTTTTCTCCTTAACACTTTTTTTTCTCGCCTTTCCTCCCCTCATGGTTTGTCTTCACAGATGTGATGTGTTGGCTCTAACACGTTTCCTCTATCTGTCTGTCTCATCTCACTCCATTACTGCTGCTCACTGCATCTCAAACGGCCTTTTCACTGCTACTCATGCAAGTTTTCTCTCCTTTTCTTGGCCCTTTCATCCCTCATTCTTTCCTATCTGTCTTCTTGAGATATTTTCTCTTCTGCCCACTTCATTACATACTGAAATGACATGGCCACATATCTCACTGTGATAGCAAACTTGATGATGGAATTTGTTAAAATTGGATTGAATGTTTTTAATATTGTAAAAGATATCAATGTTCAATAAATAATAATACAATCATAATAATAATACCTTTTAAAAAGTTAAATAGAAAATTAAATCGAACAGCTTGGTGGATTTTCGCTTGGCCAAGCACTGATCTTTGTTGTCTTTCTGTCTGCGCAGCGGTAAGGAACGACAGGAATAAGAAGAAGAAAGAAGATAAAAAGCAAGAATGCACAGAGAGCTACACGCTGAGCCCAGACACAGAGCAGATGATTGACAGAGTCAGGAAAGCCCACAAAGAGACCTTCCCCTCGCTGTGTCAACTCGGCAAATACACCACGGTAAGAGTGTGCGAGGCCGGCGTGATGCACTGAATGTTCACCAGGATTTGTGATGATTTTGCAACCCATTTAACTTCTTTAATGTGATATATTCCCACATCATCACTCAAAAAAAATTCAGCTGAAAATCACTGTGCGGCATTTCATATTCATTTACGTTTTGGTAAAAATATTTGCTATATTGGTCTGTGTCATTGAAAATGATTAAATGCAGTATCAATCAGGGATGTGATTTTTCCGTATTTGCATGGATTTCCATCATTTCCGACTCACTCCAAACATATTCCCAATTTTGTAACGAGAATTGTTTATAAATCTGTTGTCAGCAAAAGAGAGGGTTTTGAGAATGGATAGAGAAGAGAAGGGAAATTCCACCCAAACAAATAAAAATTCTGTCATAATTTACTCACCCTCACCCCAATTTTTATACATTTTTTCTGCGGAACATAAAATATTTTTTTATAAAACAGTTTTGGTTCACGTTGACTTGTAATTTTGTAATTTATTTTAGGTCTATCATGCTGGTTCCGCCAAAATAAAAGTTTTATTGTTTTAACTTTTGAAAGCAAAGACATAATTATTATGATTATTATTATTATTGTTGTTGTTGTTATTATTAAATGCTCAATTTATTTATTTTACAGTACACTATTATTATTGTTATAAGAAATAAAAAAAAATCCTTCATTTTTGTTCGATGCTCATCACATGCCACATATATATATATATATATATATATATATGGTACAAAAAAAATTATATATGATACAAAAAAAAAAAGGTTTTAAGTCAGTTATTTATATATTTTGCTGTAGTGTGTCAGTAGGAAATATCAGTTTACATTTCCAAACATTCTTTTTGACATTAATTGTAATAAACCAGTGAGATTTGTGTATGCACAAGGAGTCTGACAACAGCCGGTATGATCTGATCTCACCATCATCGAGTCCGTCTGTGATTACATGAGGACACAGAAAAAACTGAGACAGACTAAATCCAGAAGAACTGCGGGAACGTCTCCGAGATGCTTGAAGAAACCTTCCTGCAAAGCTACAGTACTGTGAAAAGTACTGGCACTTGTGTTAAAATGCTGTAAAGTGAGAATGCTTTCAAAAATAAAATCACAAATTGAATCGATTTACCTTCTATTAACTAATTCAAATCAATATGTGGTGTAACGACCCTTTGCGTTTAAAACGGCTTTTGTCCAGGTACACTTGCGCATAGTTTTTCAGGTAGCTTTGCAGGAAGGTTTCTTCAAGCTTCTCGGAGACGTTCCCGCAGTTCTTCTGGATTTAGTCTGTCTCAGTTTTTTCTGGCGACATTTGAATTACTGTAACAGAAATAATGATACCGTGTGGCTGTGAAGCCGTTTCATACCTATACATGTCTGGGGCAGTGGCAGTGCCAAACACAGGTTTGAATGTTCACTGTGGTTGTAGCTACTTAGCAAAGGTTTATGCGAATCATTGTCGTTTAGGAATAAGATTGCATCGAAATTGAGATCTTTTAATGATCAATCTTGCAGCTCAGAAATGACGGTTCTTTTGATTAATATAAATAAGCAATATCCTAAGAAATGCATTGGATATCATTAAGAGCATGATAAATATATAACCCTAGTAAAATCATTGGATTACATGTACTGTGGCTGTTTGACTACTTCACAACCCGATAAAATCTTCATCTGTGAGGATTTGACCTCATTGTTTTGACTATGTGTTGGCTTTTTAACTAATGAGCTGACACTGACTGATGAATCAATGCTGTAACTACAGATACGTGTCTCAGTTTGTCAATAACTCCCAGAACTCTGTGCTGATTCTGCTCCTGTGTTTACAAGCAGACCTCACCAAAGCTAATGGCCAGATTTCACGTGCCAGACTTTCAGCCATTATTGATGCTGCTATTAAACATTTACCATAGCATTCTAGTCTACCTGAATTTTGTCCTCGTCTGTGTATAGAGTAACAGCTCAGAGCGGCGTGTGGCACTGGACGTGGATCTGTGGGATAAGTTCAGCGAGCTCTCCACAAAGTGCATCATAAAGACGGTGGAGTTCGCCAAACAGCTGCCGGGATTCACCACCCTCACCATCGCAGACCAGATCACACTGCTGAAGGCTGCTTGCCTCGACATACTGGTGAGAACGAGTCCAAAATTCACAAAGCCTGCAGTGGTGCGGAAGTTACTGCGGGTTACATGACACCGCTGAAGCCTGAATATAGACTGAGGGTCACATTTGAGTCATTGAAGGTTGTAGGTTCAAAGCCCACAAGCATTCCCTTGTGAAAAAGAAGTGTGCTTTATTGAATTGAATGCACACTTGTAGTGTACTTTTACGTATGTATTTTTAAAATGTTCAAATCTTTAAAATACTGTACTTGCTGACAGGGTGGCGTGTAATGCATTAGTAAGTAATTATTCACAGCAATTTAGTTATTTTCCCTTGAAAAAATAAAGTAAGGGTTATTTAATTCTGATGTAATTGTATAGACTATAGAACAATTCTATATAAAACAAACATTTAACATTAAAAACATACATTTTAAGAATAAGAATAATTAAGGCATTTTTATATTATTTATTTGAAAGAATTAAAATAGCAGTTTTATATCTATTCTTGTATTGTTCAGCTGGTCGAGGTTGATATGGGATTTGGGAAGTAATTAGTAAGTAATGCAATACTCATTATAGTAATCTAATTACACTGTTGAAGATGGAATTAATGACTTTTTTGAGTAACTTAACAAACACTGCTTGCAGATAATATAATATTATCAAAATAAAAGGCACTTAAATGTACTTAAAAGAGTATGCTTACGTGACTGCTTATTAACACTTAATCTATCAAAAGTTTTACTTTAAAGATCATATTATTGTTTTAATAATCTTGTCATGCTTTAAAAAAAAAGTACACTTATTTGGATGTGTTGACAAACATACTAAAAGTATATTGATATAAAGTACTTGATTATAATTTCAACTGTAGTGTGTTATTTTTGATTATATTTAAAGGTAATATATTTTAAATGTATTCAACTTCATCATTAAAAATGTGTAATACAAATATATACTTTTCAGTACATTCAGCAGTGAACTTTAACCTTCAAAGACAATAGAAATATATATATGAAATTACATATAAATATATAGTTAACTCTTACTGAGGTGGGTCAAAAAAGAACTCTAAAGTTCACCTATGCATTTAATATACATTTAAACTCTAATAGTTTATTGTTCTGGTAGTGCCTTATTGTAAATAACATGCAATTAATGTCTGAAAACATTACATTCAGTTCACAAATAAGTACATTTGTTTAAAGTATCTGATTAATTTCCACAATAAGTACTCTTTTCACAAAGGTTGATCCATGCACTTTCTCCACTATCCACCACTGTAGAATTTCCCTCATCCCAGTTTAATGCAAACACGTCTCCTCTCTGTTTCACTGCTTTTAGATTTTGAGGATCTGTACCCGCTACACGCCTGAGCAAGACACCATGACTTTCTCTGACGGGTTAACGCTGAACCGAACGCAGATGCACAACGCTGGCTTCGGTCCGCTAACAGACCTGGTGTTCGCCTTCGCCAGTCAGCTAATACCGCTAGAGATGGATGACGCAGAGACGGGACTGCTCAGTGCTATATGCCTGCTGTGTGGAGGTACACACACACACACACACACTGTATTCTGACTTACAGTTTTACACCTGTTAAATAGACTGTTATATTTACATATAATTGTGTTTTAATATCAGTGATCCTAGACCCCAGATAAGAGTACACTAAATACTGTATCTTTTTTAAAACAGTACACCTGCAATTATAAATATTTAAAACAGTGGTATGGTACATTGTTCTAGTTTGACAAATATAATAGGTCTTTTTGATCATATATATGATCATATATATACATTCATTGGCTATTCCAAACATACCAAGCGTCTCATGTCTTTTGATACATGGACCTCTAGTGCCACACAGTGTGTGATGGTGGTATTGCACTCATGTTGTTCAGAGAAACACTGTGTATGAAAAAAGAAATGAGGTTGTTTAAAAGCGTGCATCTCATGCAAACATGTCCAGGTCATATTTAACTAGAAACTTTATATATAAGGCATTATAAAAATATTTGTAATGCATTAATTATGCCTTGTAATACACCCTATAAGGCATTGCATGGTCTCATGGATATTTGTAACCACAGTTCTTATACATTATAATACTAATCTATTCATTGAACACAACTTTAGAAAGTATAATGCATTAAAACACATGACAAACAACCAATTTCAGATGTAACAATGAATCTGCAAATATAATGCATTTTAACTTTGGTTACAATTGTTTATGAAGAATACAATATGAATACATTTATAATGCATTACGCATAAAGGCTTTAAGTAAAGTGTTATCGAAATGGTATTTTGCATTAAAAAAACTTGTTCCATTTAAATGCATTCATTTAAAGTAAAGAATATTTTACACTAAAATCATCATAGTTAAAGGCTTTACAATAACACTAAGAGTATATAAATACTTTAAATAATATATAACAGTAGTATACAATAAATATGTTTACATAATATTTTAAAATATTAAATGTAAAATTATTACATTTATTTTTACAGTAAAAATATTTGTCTCTAAAAATGATTATAATTAAAGGAGAACTCCGGTCAGTTTTAACATTGAGCTCATTTTTTTGTACATTTGGAGTGCTGTCAGTACAGAGAACAACGACAAAAATCAGTGTTGCCTACACCGTGTTATCCTCTTTTTAAAATTTGCACCCTGTTGACTTCAATGGGGCAAGTTTTAAACCTGCTTTTAGCCTCTTAACATCCTTGATGTGTCATTACAAGTGCACAGGTCATGTGAGTGATTCCTTCGGAGTGAACGCGGGTGAATCTGACTGCAGTAGATGTGAAAGATATGCATAAAAATGATGTTTATTCAGCCAGCGCAAATACCTGTATTTACATCCTGTTTTCGGTCAAAGTCCACAGTAGTCGATTGTCGAGTTCACGCGCGTGATCATAGGTACCTATGCGCGTGAACTCGACAATCGACTACTGTGGACTTTGACCGAAAACAGGATGTAAATACAGGTATGTGCGCTGGCTGAATAAACATTTTTTTTATGCATATCTTTCACATCTACTGCAGTCAGATTCACCCGCGTTCACTCCGAAGGAATCACTCACATGACCTGTGCACTTGTAATGACACATCAAGGATGTTAAGAGGCTAAAAGCAGGTTTAAAACTTGCCCCATTGAAGTCAACAGGGTGCAAATTTTAAAAAGAGGATAACACGGTGTAGGCAACACTGATTTTTGTCGTTGTTCTCTGTACTGACAGCACTCCAAATGTACAAAAAAATGAGCTCAAGTTCTCCTTTAAAGGCTGTAAAATACATACTAAAATGATTTTATAGATATTTCGCTATTTCAATAATATAACAGCATAAAGGTATCATATAATGTATTCTTTAATATTAATATTTTCTAGGTTTTTTTTTGTTGTTGTTTTGATTTATTTATTTTTTCATTCATGGTTGTTGGAGAAAATGCTATTGAGTGCTATAAAGGTAATGTCACAATGCAAAAAATCAAATGGCATTAGGCACCTTTTTTCCTTTTTTTTTCTTTTGATATTGGGATGAAAGTGACCTAGGCTACGTTTCCCAAAAGCCTCGTGAGCTAAGTTGATCTTAGAAACCATTGGTATCAATTGTTCTACGATCTACTTCGGATTTCGATGCTTTAGGGAAACGCAGCCCTGAACATTTTTCACAGGTTTCATGAGATTCACCATCTCCAATATTTGCTGAATTTGTGATATAAGCTCTCATACCACATCCTGTGAGCTGAATATGAATGGTTTGTGCAGATCGTCAGGACCTGGAAGAAGCCGATAAGGTGGATGTTCTGCAGGAACCGCTTCTGGAAGCACTGAAGATCTACGTGAGGAACAGGAGGCCGCACAAACCTCACATGTTTCCCAAGATGCTGATGAAGATTACCGACCTGAGGAGCATCAGTGCCAAGGGTGAGTCAAATTCACTCGCATAATCCTACTCTTTTGTTCCCCTATTAGACTATAAGAAAAACACATGTGTGACTACTTGAAAACTAAATACATGATTCATCTCTCTCAGGGGCAGAGCGTGTGATCACCCTGAAGATGGAGATTCCTGGCTCCATGCCTCCTCTCATTCAGGAGATGTTGGAGAACTCTGAGGGTTTGGAGAGTTCCTCAGGCGGGGTCAGTTCACGGGCCGCCGGCGCCCCTCCAGGCAGTTGTAGCCCCTCCCTTTCTCCAAGCTCCGCCCAGAGCAGCCCACCCACGCAGTCGCCATGACAACCATCATTGCCGTCATCGTCAGCCACTTATCGACTACTGTGTGCCCTCCGCGACACGACAGCAGAAACGTTCAAAAGCACGCGCTCATATTGCCGCCCCTCTGCCCGTGTTCCTCAGAGACTAAAGGGGGAATCAAAGGTGTGTCGCTGGAATTTTGTTGTTTTCTTTCCTCAGATCAGACTGTGATTGTATTCCTCCTCGATTTCCCTTTGGATGAAGGGAGGAAGACCGCTGGAGGGTGAAGACAAAAAAGTGCAAGAATGAATGGACAAACGTATAGAAGGAGTTAAAGGACCTTTTCTTCTGTTTCCGATTCTTATGGCCTGGGACTTCTGTTTCCAATGACCAGAGACTGATTTCCTACAAACTAAAAAAAAATATATATATATAAATATATAGAGAGAAGACATGGAATGATTGTGATTGAGAACTGAATGAAACATGGACTTGATGTAAAGATGCAAATGTATTTCCTCACTTTTTCCTCTTTATGCCTATGAAAGGGCAAAGAGTGAATTGTTTTATTTCAGACTGATGATGATGTTTTTCATTGAGAAAAAAAAAACATTGAAAAGATTATTAATTTTCACTCACAAAATTGTGCACAGAAGATATAAAAATGGTCGCAACAAACAATTTGTGTAATGTGTTCTTCTTGCTCTTGTCTTTAAGCTACTAGCAAATACCTCAAGGATTCATTTCATACCATATTTTATTACACTGTGTTTTGCTTAACATTTCAGAAATAAATTACCGAAAAGGTTCTTGCATCAATGAGATTTCTCAAAGTTCTCTGCAAAGTTGTTCTTCGTTCTTCACTCAGGGGTAAACAGGAGTTCTACCGTAAAAAAGTTGTGCAGTAGTATAGCCTACTGTTTTTCTTGTGTCTGGCCTTGTCAAACTGAGTAAACAAATGAACCTAAAAAGATTTCCATGTCAAAAAATGTACATAATATTAAAGTTTTCCAAAAAGTTTGCGCTGACTACAAAAACACTTTTGGCCAGATTTTGTTTGAAATTATGCCACACCAGTTCGTTCTTTAAATTTTCAACTTCGCTTGAAGTGTATTGGGGCCTTCATTCTAGAGAGCATTTCATTGGACAAAAAGTAGTACACAACCATAAGTACTTGTCCTCCGAGAAATACATTCTTTACAAGGGGCATTTTCCTGGTTGAATTTGCACCACCAGTTGGAACTCTGAAGTGGCGTAAGTGCTTACTTGTACGTCCTGCTGCTCTGGTTGTTGTGCAGGACTTTTATTTTGATGGCGCGGTGGACTTTTGTTTTGACGGCTCTGAGAATGCAAGAGCCTGAGCACTCAACGCTCCCCATTCTCCATCTTCATTAGTTTATGATCTGTTTAACATTTCTATCTAATATGTTATTAGAACTCTAATACAAAGAGAGTGAACGGCACACGAAAAAGTGTTAGCATTTGCCGTGTGGTTGATGTCCAATGTCGCTAGTTGAGCAGAAATACTTAATCATGTTTCACTTGTTTCCTTCAAAGACATGTTGGATTTCCTTTTTAGCATAAAGGTTGAGAAGTGCCTGGACTTCGGCTTCAGTCTATCTATTGTTCCATGTTCTTGGAGTAAATATATAGGCAAAATTTATGGAGTAAATATATAGACTGTAAACTGTGTGTTTACACTGCATTTTAAAAATGGCGAATGCCTTCTTAAATCACTGGCAGTTTCTAATATTGTGCTGGGTTCGACCCTTCTCTTAAGCAGGAGCTGATTCAGTACCCCCAAAAGGCAATCCCTTTCAGTCGGTTCACTCGGTACAACACATGACAATGGGATGTTGCACCATTGGCTGAAGACACATTGGCTGTGAAATTGAAAATTGAAAATGTACAAATGCTGCCTCTGCAAGCAGGATACCAAGGTAGGAAGGTAACACGGCACATCCAAATCCAATGATCGTGCCACATCTTGTCTCCTGAGATAATTTCATCTGATTGATTTTTGAAGGCAGCATAGATGGATCCTTCGCTGCATGTGATATTCCACAATTATGTGTGTTCCATTCCCTGACCGTTGAGCTAAAAAATAAAGATGGCATCTGAAATTTGAGGTTGGTGGTCAGTTTGTGTGTAAAGTGTACATTTTGACCAACTTCTCCCACTTTTGATGATATTTCTAGCAAGAAGTTAGTATTGTAGTAATTCAGTATTCAATTGGTTGTCACCAAAGCTCTCTCTGTTTTGTTATCGATCATTAAATTGTGACGCTGCTTCAGAAGTCTGTCTAAGCAACAAGTCAGCTGGCTAGGTTTTCGGATGCAGCCATTTATTCACGCGTGAAAGGCCAATGACACATGCTGACGTGGGGGGTCCTACTGTACCTGCCCACAAATACGTTGCTTGCATAATTTCCCTCATTCTTCAGCTCTTCGCTGAGCTACTAGAACACCATAACACCACATTCATAAGCCCAGTGCTTGGGGATCCGGGCAGACACACAGACAGCCTATACAATAGGCAGGGTCGGTAAAGAAGGGTCTTGTACTCCTCATGTGCATATCATGTGTTCGCCGACCAGCAAGCATCATGACATTGCAGTCAGGGACACCATGGTGTCTTCCCTTATGCAGGAACCTGCTGTCCCTCGGCCAGAGTTGTGGTTTCTATGGGCCTACCCGCTGAGAGGGAGAATCTTATAGAAGTGGGGCTCCCAATCAACGTGGCCACAATACAGAGTAATAGGGCACCATCGACAAGGGGGCTTTGTGCATTGAAGTAGCGCATATTTGGAGCTTGATGCAGGTGTAACCCCTCCACCCGGGTTCTACTCGCCCCGCTCTGCGCGGGCCTCGAATCCGGGTCTCCGGCTTGAGAGTCAGGCGCTCTAACAATTAGGCTAAAGACTGCAGCCTCTAGTGTCTGTCGCTAGAGCGCCTATTGAGATCAGAGGAGTGAAGTTTTACTCGCACAGCGACTACTAGCTGACCTCTGTTACACTCACCCCATAAACCTCACTCCCATCTGGGTCACGGCACCAATGCAACCCCTCCACCCGGGTCCTACTCGCCCCGCTCTGTGCGGGCCTCGAACCCAGGTCACCGGCGTGAGAGTCAGGCGCTCCAACAAGGAGGTTAAAGACTGCAGCCCCTAGCGTCTGTCCCTAGAGCGCCTATTAAGATCAGAGGACTGAGGTTTACTCGCACAGCAACTATTAGCTGGCCTCCGTTGCACAGGCGAAGGTCTTTATCCCCGTATCAGTCCCCAATTTTAGGGATACTGACTTTTTTGCAGGAATTGTTGGAGGAAGGTCGCTCCTATTCCACGTTGAAAGTGTATTTGGTGTCCATTTCGGCTTGTGAGGGCACACCTTCTTGCCATTCGATTCCTTAAAGGGGCTCAGCTTATTAGGCCAGGTACAAAATCAGTGGTGCCGTCATGGGACCTGATTGTCTGTGAGCGAACCTTCATTTAAGCCACTAGAATGTTTGGATCTAAGGATGCCGTCTTATAAAACCGCCATTGAACGTTCACAAGTTCCAGGCTCCTTCTTCCCACAACAACTAACCTTTGTTACTTACGCCTAAGGTCGTGTCAGGAGTGTCTAGTGCACTCTCGTTTGAGCTGCCCGCCCTGTCAAACCTCTTTATTGACTTGGACGAAGACAGACTTCATTCTTTGTGCCCTGTTTGATTTTTATGCAGATACATTGATCAAACACAGGCTGTGCGCTCTTCTGACCAGCTCTTTTTTATACTTTGATAACCTGGTCCTTGGGAAGCCGCTATCTAAATCAAAAAGTGGGTACTTCCGCCAAAAGTTATAGGAACTATGAAAACATTCCTCCAGTGTGAAAGTCCCTCAGAGAACCCTTACTATTTTTGGTCTGTGACTGTAAATGTTACTGTAAGTGTCAGTATCTACTACAAGTTAGTCAAATTTAAGTGTACACTAACATATAGATGTTAGCTTTAGTGATTAGAGAAACAAAGCTTTTTGAAACTTTCAATCAATTGAACAATTGCTTCGAAAAATGATATTGACTGTTTCGAAGTGGTTGAAAATCCACACGCTGCTGACGCCTGCTGGTCAGAACAATGTACATGCAGCTCAAACATGCATAAAAACACCATTACAAACCAGTTGCAAAATGTTTTATTGAAGGTGCAATCTATTAAATGAAATTAGCAAATTATCTAATTAAATATTAAATATTTAGTATATAATATTGTCATATTTGATCAAATTTATCTGAGATCAGAAAAAAATATAGACACTGGTTCATGGGTTCACAGAGATGGCCCCTAGTAGTTAACCATTGAAATTTTGATATATTTCAAAATGTTTCAAGACTTCAAGACGTAATGAAGCCTTGTTTACTGAAATCATGTGACTTTTGCAGTTTGATACATGCTCCGAATCACTGGTTTGAAGCAAATGATTCGCAAAAGTTTAAAAGCTTCACTAAGCATGTTTCGAAAGCGCCCATCACTAGCTAACAGACATAAAAGATACAAATCTTGAAGCTTTGCTTCACTTAGACTGCTGAGGATTTGCTGTTGTTCCACATACTGAATAGAAATGTAGCCTACTTTTTAATCAATTCTTCCATTGTTCCAGACTTCAGATGCCCCAACACCTGTGAGGAGATGACTCAGAGGACTCCAACTCCTGCAAGGACTTCAAATGAAGCAAACTCTGAAACAACATGCACTAATGCAAAATTGTCTATATATCCTAATCATTTGTTAACATGTATTCATTACTTCAATGAGCTCATTGTTTCTGTCTTAAATTCTGCCTTTTTTAATTTATTTAAGACTTAAGCAGATATGCCTTCAGGCATGAGATCTCTTAGGAAGGATGCTGAGGTTTAAACCTGAGCACACGTACAGTAACTTAAATCTCCAAGATACCAGTTAAAAGATGCTTGTATAAACAATAAATGCTTTTCAAATAAAGTCCTCTTTAAAGTTGGCATGAAACAGAGGTTGCAATAGTCTTTTCTTCCATATTGTGACGTACCTAAGTGAATCCCCTTCTCGAAGAAGGACAAATGTAGGGTGGGACTTTGATTTTGTCCATTGGGAATTGATTGGATCATTCATTGGGTTGTTGTGGTTTGCTATTGCTGTGATGACATGTGAGTGACAGTTTGTCCCGCCCTCATGCTAGAAAACACATCATCAGAGAAGAGAAGAGTCCTCTGCAAGTGGAAGAGGAAGTTATTTTGATTAAAATTTACGAGGACACATGAATTAATATATTAAATAATGATATGGAAAAATGCGGCAATACAAGAATTGTCCATTTTGATTTAATGAAAGTAGATTTACATAGAAAAGAATTAACATTTTAAAGAAATTTCCTAAGCGTTTATTTAACATCTGTCAGGAAACATTTTAGATACATTTTGCAGATGAGAAAATGCTCTAAAATATATTTCAGATGAAAACATGCACACAAAGTAGACGTGTGATGTATGTGTGCTGTATGTTGTTGTTATTATTATTATTACTTTCTCTCTCTCTCTCGTTGAAATGTACATTTTTACTGCGAAATAAATCAGCCTCATTCAGATAAATAACTTTGAGTACGTGGTGACTTTTATTATGACAGAAGACTCTTATCTCTAACACTTCGGCATCACATGACACTGATTGAAGATGGCTGCAGTTCAGTGGTAAGAAATGTTTACATTTTAAAACGTTTTTTGACGCTATCAAACTCGCGACGTAAAATTAATGAATAGAGGAATAATGAAGAATATGCACATTGTAATATATCTGTACTTGCGATTAAACATTACTGTAGACTAGAGGGAGGTGTAGTCAGTGTTATGACAGCACAGTGATGTAATTTTGATACCATGATACTGAGTTAGTACACATAGAAAGTACTTAAAACTATTGTAAAGAATATTATGGTATTGTATTTGTACCATGATAACACCACGTTTTGGTCATTATGTCCATCAATCAAACACATCAATGCTATTATGGTGATATGTCCATAAACACAATCTACCTCTTGCACAATTTATTGTACTTAAGTCACATCTAGCATTGACATGATTATCAATATGACAGCTTTATGTGTTTTGCACAGGCACTCTCGGGGCCGTAAATATGAGAGTGAATGGCAGGGGTGTCGTTTGGAGCGTTCACCAGTGGAGTTCAGTGACTATCATCCACTCAAAGCCATCACGGTACATCCACAGTTCTCATAAATACTCATGTTTTATTTAACATAATACTGTTCGCTTGTTATTACAGATTTAGTCCTCTTTGAGTGAACAGCGTTTGAGTATGTTGATCGTTAATACTTTGGAAACTTTTTTGTGTACTGTTTAAATAATTCCATATATATATATTTTCTTTTCATTTCTATTATCTTACCTGTTTGAGTGTCTATCTGTTCTACACAATCCATTAACTGAAGTCTAATAATAATAATAATGCTTCAGTGTATTCTTGACCAAAACACCAAACCTCTGGTTGCTCAGAAAAGGCTGAATGTGTAATAAGTGAATTGCAAAATGCATTGGACAAAAGTAACTTCATGAACAAGTTATTTCAGTCGTAAGTTTGGTAAATAACTGTCTTCTTTTCAGGTGACAGATTCTAAATCTCGGCGTGGGGGGCGGAAAGGCAGCACCTCCTCTACATCTTCTTCCTCTAGTTCTGTGGTTCTGGATCCACTCAGCTCAATGCTGGATGGGACCGACCCACTGTCTCTCTTCGCTGCGGCATCTGAGACCCCAACTCTCCCACACAGCATCTCTGCTGGGGTAAAATTCACAAACCTCACACACATAAACACACCAGTAGGAGTATTATTAAAATCATAATGTGCACTTGTACCCCTATAAAAAAGCAGTGGTAGTATCGGATGGAAATACCATAGTACTTACAGTACATACATACCATGGAATTCAATGATTACTATATAAACGTTTCAAAGGTACTTCAAAGAATCCCATGGTATTATTGAGTATCATTGAATTTTAATCAGTTCTAGAGCAGGTCAGGCAGGATGAGATCTAGCGGTTTGGCTTCCACACAGTTAATCCAGAAGTTAGTGCAGCTGGCTTGGTACTGGTGAACTCCATACATGAGCTTGAAGTTGTCCGTCTCCAAATTAAAGGCCATTCTGCGTGAATCCACATTGAGCAGACACTCTCCGCATGCCAGTTCTTTGGCATTGCTGATGCTGTGCCTCGATATACAGGAGGAGAAGTCCAGTGAGCTCACATCAGGAGTGAGGTTTGCCAGTGACATGAAGCCCATCAGGTTGTTCCACACACGGCTGATGTCTTTAAGCAGCTTCTGTAGTTTAAAGAGACATCCACTCATGCATTGTTTTTGTGCGTTTTGGGGGCAGAGCAATGAAGGGTTTGTTTTAGGGTTGATTTTAAATAAGTGTTTCTCAGAAATCGCTAACTGCACCTTTATGTTTGTACATATATTGGAAATAGTCCCATTATCTGTTGATTAATTAAAAAAAATTATTTTTTTCTCCTGTGGTGAATTATCTGATCTATAAGACAACTGTGAATATTGTCATTTATGTTTATATTTTCAATAATTATTTTGTATATTTTTTGTATGTAAATGTGCCTTCGGTTGTCCTACGTTGGTTACTGTTTTATGCTTTTGTATTTGTTAATATAATTTCACAATTCTAAATAAAAAAATAAAAAAAAAAAAATAATTATGTGTCTGTGAACACGCATCAAACGTTTGTTAAATATGGTCTTATTCACTTTTTACTATTTTGTTTTAGGAGTTGGGGCGGAAACGGCAGGAGAAGGAGGAGGAAGTGGGCTTAGACTTTGAGCCGTGGTCATCTAAACGTGGAGAAATCCTGTCTAGATTCACCACCACTGAGAAACTGTCTATAGTAGGTGCATCAGTTTACAGCTCTTACTTATCCTGTGAGTTTTCACTTTTGACAGACATTAATGAAGCTTTTATTTCTCTTACAGAACCTCTTCATGGGTTCAGACAAGAGTGAGTTCATCGGTTTTGAAGACTCTTTTTATTTGTTCTTGGTTTGTAGCTGTTCTAGTTGTTGTTATTCCAGGTGGCTTGACAGCTCAAAGTCAAATCCTCATCAATTAACCCTCGTCTAAGTCAATGAATTTTATTTTATTTTACATTTTTAATAAATAATTGAGGATTGGTACCTGACATAAATTTTTACATTTCTAAATACATATATATTATATAACACATAGAGGATTAGGGCCTGATATAATTTTTTTACATTTCTAAATCAATCAGTCAATTATTATTATTGTTATTATTATTCATTAAGTTTTAATATTAATTATTATTATTATTATTATTATTTATTTTGAAAATAATTTAGGATTGACATTCATTTTCAAATGAATAATCAATGAATAATCTAGTTTATTGCATTTTTAATAAATAATTCAGGAGTGGTACCTGACAGAAAAACAACTGTTGCAACCTCTATAAAATACTTAGCAAATATAAATCCAGTACTAACTTATGCCGGCCGTACACGGTGCGATTTTTGCTGACGCACGGTGTGATATTTATTTATTTATTATTATTTTTCACTCGAGTGAAAACGCGTGGAAATCGTTGATGCACGTATGGTCGCGGCTCGCAGTGTGTGAGAGGAATTACGAGATGAACCGAGTGCGTTACGAGCACCTCCCGACCTCCTGATAATGTTTAAACATGCCAAAATAATTCGGGGAGTCTGCCCGATTTTGACCAGCGTATAGGCTGCCCCTGTTGCCAAATCATACACAACCACGTCACATAAGCTAGATCAATTAGGCTTTATGCATCCTGCATCCTGACCAGTGCTGAGAAACTAACATATCACATAACAGTGGCATCAGCAACATTCTGTACAATATTTTTTACACATTTAATAGTTTGACTTGTGTTAAGGTAAAGCATCCAGTCCCAGCTCAGCCGTGTCAGAGAAGGTGCGCACTCGTCTGGAGGAGCTGGACGACCTAGAGGAGGTGGGTCTCATCCGGAGAAGCCTTGTTCTTTAATGTCTTTGCTAGACGTGTTTATGAATGTGCTGTGTGTATTGTGTGTGCTCAGGGCTCACAGAGGGAGCTGTTGAACCTGTCCCAGCAGGACTATGTGAACCGCATTGAAGAGCTCAACCAGTCTCTGAAGGAGGCCTGGGGTTCAGACCAGAAAGTCAAAGCCCTGAAAATTGTCATCCAGGTGTGAGGACGGTGAACACACAAACCAATAGTGCACGCTCAAATGACATTTTAAAGGGGCCATGACATGAGAAATCAAATTTGCCTTGATCATATGACATATAAGAGCTCTTCGAACTATTAAACATTATACAAGTTTCATAGCTTAAAACTTCCTCCTCATTATAAACAAAAGGAATTTTTTAATCAAGCACCCAAAACGGCTCGTTTTGATATTGCGGGATATGTGATGACACACAGGCCAATACATTTGCATATGACTGCCTCCAGAGCAAGACATTGACGAATAGTTATACATCATCACACCATAGGCCCCGCCCACTGGCATTCAATCGCTTAACGGCTGACATTTGCCTTCACTGGATGTGAGCGTTGTGATGTGTCAAAAGCAAATAGAACCCATTATAATCACCAACGCTGTCTACACTGGATACAGTATACATATGCATATTCTCTTTCTGACGTATCCACACTCTTGAGTCTGTCATCAACAGGACAAATGGAAGAGTGAAAGTACGTTTGCTTTGTCGTGTCCAATTTAAGCTGCTCGTTTGCGTCTCTGTACAGACTTCAGAAGGATCCCAGCGTAGGAAACAAGTGGTTAGTTTATTTTAGTGGCGTTGGAGGATTATATGTTTGTTCGGATCATTTTGTTTGGTAAACGAGGCACAGCGTAATGGAGAGTTTGCAGATCAACTTGTGTTGAAAGATGAAGCAGCCAACAGTATTAGATCTGACAGCAGCTGCATCATAAACTGTAAGTACATGATTTTCATAATGCTTTGTCTGTAAATGACAGTTTTATATGGATAATGTTTCTAGAACACTTACTCACCGTTTACTGACAAGCCTTAAAGGAACTGCCCCTTAAAAACGGATCATTTCAGACAGAGGCTCAGAATGAAGGTTGAAAATAATAGTTTTTTCACTCACTCACTCATACACATATATATATATATATGTGTGTTTTTTGTGCAAAAAACCTTTTTTAACATTATGATACAACAGTGAACATCAAGAAACATACTAAAATATAATAAAAAAATCCATGTCATGCCCCTTTTAAGTCAAAATAAATTTCAAATTAAGTCTATTACCTTTGATTATATACATATTTCTGGTCTTCTTGTGGATGAAATTATCAGTGCATGTTATTCAAAAGAAAAAAATATCATAATCTCTATCAAAAATGTAATAACTTTTCCTCATGTTATTTTTGTGTCTCAGTGCTCCAAGCTGCTCTCTGATACATCAGTAATTCAGTTCTACCCCAGCAAGTTTGTTCTCATCACAGATATCCTGGACACCTTTGGTAAGAGTTGCTCATGATAATAATCTTTTTGATGTATCGATAATATATGAAACATTTCCAATGCTGCTTTTCTGCAGTATCAATACACTGATAACAGCTGCGCGTTGCCTTCTTTTTCTTGGCTTTTTGCGCTTAAACGGCCAAATACATACAAAATTATGTCAAAATGCCTGTCTTGATGGTATCAGTTTTGGAGCGTAAATAGTTAGCATGTTGTGTAACATTATATTAGATCCGTGCATTAGCTCTTAAAGTGACAGCAGACTAATAAACCTTCTGCTGTCTGTTATGTTAATAAAGAAAATACAAAGAGAAAATCACTCGTTGCTCTTGACTGAATAACTGCATTAGTCTGTATTTAACTATCCGGTGTTATTTCACATTTGATTACTTTAATTTCTACAGTATTTCTACTACATAGTACTGTTAGAACCAGCTTAAAGCCATGTTCATTTCATTTGTCTCTTTATTCAATTGAATTTACTTGTGCTATCATTTTCAATTTGTTTGTGTTCTTATTTTGTTCTTATTGACTGTTTACTTGTCTTTTTTTTGTAAATCTAGTTCAACGATTCAAATAAAGCCTCCCTGTGTAAGCTATTACAACAGAATTGCCCAAATTACAAAAAAGTATGAGATAATAACAAATTATCTGTATAGTGGTATATATGGACGTGTTCCCCATGGTATCGAATATCAATATTTTTCAATATTGATCCTACCTTGCATATCAATATTCCAGTATCGTGACAACACTATTTTTTTATATTTTACTGACAAACATATATCACTTTTTTGCAGCAGCAGCAGCAATAGTTTCTTCATAAATAAGCAAAATTCTTTAAATATAGATTTGTCAGTGTTGATAAACACCAGCAATAATTTTAGGGCAAGATGAAAAATGTGTTTAAAAGCCGCAAGATAAAATGTCTGTCCTTTGCTCCTGATGATGTCATGTGTGTGCAGGTGGTCTGGTGTATGACAGGATCTTGACCATGTGTGCTGACCCTCATCCTTTACCAGGTAAAATAATATGCATCACAGCTCAGCATATTCTTTTAGCATCTCTGACATTTTCTATTGATTTTCCTATTAATGTCGTTCTCAGAATCGTTCTCCGCTGATGAAGTGAATGACACAGCCAAAGAGACGTGTCTCAACTGGTTCTTTAAAATCGCCTCCATCAGAGAGCTTGTCCCTCGATTGTATCTGCTCAACATGATTCCAGATTCTTATTCCAGTATTTAAGCCTGTTCAATGATCAATGATAAAGCTAAAAATGACAAATGAAATAAGTGTTAAAACAAACAGCAATGTTTTAAACCATAAGCAATTTGGTGCAGTTGCTGATATTTATATGACCAAAAGGTAAGATGAAATTCTGATAGCTTGTAGTGAAAATCAATTAGACCTTTTTAATTGTATAGCAGTCTACTTCCATAAAATGCATATAAATATCAGCTATCACTCTATATCTGCAATAATATGTTAGTATGATGATATTTAAATGCTTATTTTTATGATCAAAGCTTTAGTTTTTATTGTGGGGCCAAAACATGTAATGCAATGCAATGATTGAGAGATATACAAATAAACATTCCTCAAAAGCCTGATGTATCATATTTGATACATTTTAGCATTTTATATATATATATATAAAGATTTATGAATATTTATGATTCAAGTAAACTTATGTTGCTTCAGTCCTGTAAGTGTTCATTTTGAAATATTACTAACAATATGAAAGTAATATATTTATCAAAAAGACAGGTGGATACATTTATAGAATTACATTAAAAGGCCTTTATACTTGCTAAAATAGGATAAAATATCAATCAGACGACAGAAGACATGTATTAGGCTGTGTACAACAGGTTATTTACCAAAGTTTTGATCATGTTTACGCAGGCTTTATAGGGTTAAACTGGTTTTCGAGAAAGTTTTGAAAGATAAAAAAAAAAAAAAAAAAAAAAACTTAAATATGAATTTTAACCTTAAAGTGTAATAGTGAGCCTTGACTTTAGCGCAGATATGTTGAAGCTGCTCTTCTGAAATGCAACCGCTTCTTGACTAAGTCGTAAGTATCTGAGCAGTGCTACTCTTCTGTTCATGCAGGCGGGTAGTTTTATCGGTCTGATGTCCTCTCTCTGTCCTTCAGTGGGATTCAGGAGACGCTGCAGAGACTGACAGCGATGATCAGAGGAATAGGAGATCCGCTGGTGGCTGTATATGCACGGGCGTATCTATGCAGGGTGAGAAGAATAAAGCTCTCAGATCGTATATTGTTGTTGTTTTTTTCAAGTGATGGAAGAAATGAAGTGAATTATATAATGTTATTGGGATCACTTTACAATGAGGTTCATTAGTTAACATTTGTTAATGTATTAACTAGCATGAATGAGTAATACATTTGTTACAGCATTCATTAATCTTTGTTAACGTTAGTTAATAATAAAAATACAGCTGTTCATTGTTTGTTCACAGTGCATTTACTAATGTTAACAAATACAGCCTTTGATTTTAATAATGTATTAGTAAACGTTGAAATGAATATGAACAAAGATTAATAAATGCTGAAGAAGGATTGTTCATTCTTAGTTCATGTTAACTAAGGAAGTTAACTAATGAACCTTACTGTAAAGTGTTACCATGTTATTTTATTAAATTGTAGGGTGTGTTTTGTTTTTGGAGAGCTTGGTTAATCAGGCCAATAATAGACTAACAACTACAACTCTTATTTTTTTATTGATCAAAAATCAATCAAATGTGTCAAAAATGTCTACAAAAATTGATCCGAGATCCAAGGTAAAAACCATATAGACACTAGTTCATGGTTTCACAGAGATCATCACACTTTGGCGGCGAACCATTGAAATTTCAAAACAGTTATGATATAATGAAGCTTTGTTTCATGTGAAATCATGTGACAGTTTGGTACGCACTCCAAATCACTGGTTTGAAACAAAAGATTTTGAAGCTTCACAATGCAGTTTCGAAAACTAATTTAAAAAAGGTTTCATGTATGATAACTTATTTTTCACTATAGGACAGGAGTGCAAATCTCAGTTCCTGGAGGGCCATAGCCCTGCAGACTTTAGCTTCAAAACCTAATAAAACACGCCTGATCTAGCTTCCATAGAGCTCCGTAATCAGCCCCACAGTGGAAAATTAAACCGTATCCGTACCGGCTGGGCCGGATCGGCACGGAATGGAACGGTTAAGCAATAAGAACGGTTTGGGCCAATGGTGGAAAAGTGGCTGCACTTTCAATTTTTACATGGTGATAATAAAACAAGCAAAAACCCTGTAGATTGAAATTGAAGTATATTGTAGAGACTCTAGCTATCTATCTTTCTCTCAGGTGGGGATGGAGGTGGCGCCGCATCTGAAGGACAGTCTCAATAAGAATTTCTTCGACCTTCTGGCCTCGTTCCGTCAAATTCATGGTGAAAGTGTGCAGAATCAGCTGGGGCTGCAACGGGTGGAGATCCCCATCTATCTGACCCTCTATTCTCCTGCCATTCACTGGATCCTGCAGTGTGTGGCATACAGAGCACCAGAGGTACATACACACACTCCACTCAGATGCCTGACTGATTGTTTAATTTGTATTAATCCTACCTTGCATTCAAAGTCAGATGTGGAATATTCCTACCTGATAACTCGTACTTCCACCCATAAAAGAGTTCCATTAAATGCTTGGAAGATGATGTATAAGAGAACATTATGACAGTGCTACCATTAGCTTTGCAGATATTGATTATCAACAAACATGTCTCCTAGCAAATTGTGCAGTGCTCGCATTTGTTTTGCAGATGTACAATTATAAACAAAGAAGACAACCTGTTTCTGCAAACATTTGCTAATGATTTTACGATCATGTATTGTAGAAATAATGTTTAAGTGACACCATGTAAAGTTGCCGCATCTCAGAAAATTGAAAGTGGTATAGTTATGAGAAAGTATTTTATGAGAAAGCAAAAATATGAATTGTAACTGGTGATGAACAGAAATTATTTTTTTTTAACCAAAATCTAAATTAAAGTATTAATTTAGCTGAAACTTTGAAATAGTTTATTTAATAATCAACACACACACTTTTTGTATATAAACATTTAAATTGCGTATAAGTCAGTTTTATATAAACTTTGTATTGATATAATTAGGCTTCTACTCCAATTTAATGTTAAAATATAAATATTTAAACAGTGGCTGCTGTTGACAATGAGGGTTACATAATCTGAGAAAAAAACAAATTCCATTTGAATTTGTTCATTCAAAAGTAGACATTTCAAACTTTCTATAGATATATTCCTCATGTCTGTGAGGCAAGTATACGCTGGGTTTTGGTGAATTTTTATGACGTGCTCAAGTTCACCGAGACCGAGACGGCAGAATTTTCATTATTTTACAAAAGCACAACGTTTTGTTTTTGTGAGTTTACAGAAATAAAAGTAGACCCTTTACAGTTTGCATTACTCTTATCTCTATGAACAAAATTGACGGAGTATTTTAAGTTAAATGCAGTGATCGTGCCGGCACCTGAATGTCATGCAGTAAGCGCGCTCTCCACACAAACACTTGAATAATTTCCTAATAATAGTGCCATTTATCTAGGTTATCATTAGAGTGAGCATTTTTTTAATTTTCCTGCAACTAACCAACTAATAAAATTTTGGTTGACCAAGCTTCTTCTAGTCGACAAATGGTTAGTTGTGCCACCTCAGCAGTGTAAAGATTGCATTTGTCGATGTTGATCATCTGCATGTCGCTAGTCTCTGTACTGTGAAGTCGCTTGTGGGCGTTCCTAGTGCTGTCGCTCTAATGCTATTGGTAGACTGCACGTCTGGCCATACCTTTAGGAAATGCAATCACAAGTGATATATAAAACTAAGATCTCATTCTAATTTGACTAGGAATAAGACTTAAAATAATTAAAAGTAGCATTCTGCTGTTGGAGAGTGTTGTGATATAAACTACAGCAGTGCTCAGTGCATTAAATCATTAACCAGATTAACGATCGATCAATCAACAAATTTAATTCACTCATACTGTTCAAAATTACTAAAACGTCATTGCAATAAATTTTCTTGTCTCTAATAATCAACATAATGCATGGGGAAACTGTAAAATGAACTGCAGCAGTGCTAAACTGTTCACTGCATCATATAATTAACAACACAAACTATCAATGTATGAATCAATCTCACAAGACTGCCGACAGTTTCTTTTCCACGCATCATTTTATTAAATCCATGTATGTGTTTACAGTCAAATAATATAAAACAGTGAAATCGCTCCGGAACTCTGTCCTGTCTTGCCTGCACTCGAGACGGTGACGTGAGCTTCACAGTCTTCACTCCTATTGGTTGTCGCTCGCGAAAGTCGCTGCTCATTTGCATAAAGTTGCAATTTCGGAACTTTTGTCGCATGACTCCTGTTGCTTGACACGCCAACATTCTGTCGTCACTGTCGCTCGTGTCGCTGGTAGTCGCCAGCTCTCCATTGAAAATTAATGGGATCATGTCGCTTTGATGCTGCGTGTCGCTGGAGGTGTGAATGGGGCTTAAGACTTTTGCACAGTACTGTATATTTCCCCTCAATGCAAACATTAATTTATAACTCTGCTGTGAACTTTCTAGTCAAAAAGTTTTGAAGTTGGTTTAAGTGTGTTGTTGGTTTTAGATCAAAGAAACATCTTACAGATTTGTGAGACCATTTCAGTGATTTTGATTACATGTGTTTGATCCATTTGTCTTTTAAAGGTTCTGCTAACAGAGATGATGGACAGATGCAAGAAGTTGGGCAACAAGTAAGATCTCTTCACTGAGGAACATTTTACAACTTAATATCTATGACCAAGAATGATGAAAATTAAGCTTGAGACTCATTATGAATAATGTCTTTAGTCGCATTGGAATTTTGTTTTCTTCATCTTGTACTACTGCGGTATAGACCATAGAGCCAGACATTCTTGATAAATTAGTGATGTTTCCTTAGGCATGTAATTAATTACTGAATTGGTTGTGATATGTGCACGAATGATGCCTCAAATCTGTCTTGTGGATGAGAGTGACTAACATTTTTGCTTAGCAGACGGACGAAAAACACCCCAAAATAAATTCCCATCGAGACCTGGTCTAGAGACCAGAATATCATAGATATTTGGTGGTTGGCTCTTTTGACCATTAAGCAGCCACCCAGAACAGCCTAGCATTGTGGTCATGACTTTTACATGGGCAAGCGTATTTAGAAAATGTAAAAATCTTGATTTTACAACTGCAGAATTTATGGTGTTTGAAATTGCAGTATTCATTTTTCCTATAGTGCTCTCCTGCTGAACTCTGTCATGTGGGCATTCCGGGCAGAATTTGTTGCAACAAGAGCAACAGACTTTATTGGCATGATCAAAGACTGTGATGAAGCTGGATTTCCCAAGGTGACAGACACACACACACACACACGCATACCAAACTGCACACAGGTCCAAAACACTTTGGTGAATATCAGTGTCTATGTCATAGTTTATTCTCATGATTCTCTCTGTTCTTCAGCACTTGCTGTTTGCGTCTCTGGGTCGCAGTCTGTCCTGTGCTGACCCTCCAGAGAGCGAAAGACTCTCCATACTCAATGAAGCTTGGAAGGTCATCACTAAAGTGCGCGGCCCAAGGGTAAACAACTGTGAATGTTTTAAAGCACACAGTATAAAAAAGGGAATCTGTAATAAGAATTAAATACAGATTTGAATAAAATGAAAATAAACATGTACTCATGTACTCATGTACACATCTGCATTAGTGGAATTGCATTGGCATCGAATGCAATTCCACTATTACATTTAACTGTATTTATCTGACTGTTATCAATTTTGTAGCAGTAAATTAGGAGGTGTCATATCGATCACAAGTTCAGTATGGAGTGCCGCAAGGCTCAGTACTAGGACCATTGCTTTTAACCCTACATGCTATGTGTGTTATAAATGCCTGACAAAGTCCGTTTCTTGCATTTGTGTTTGCGTTTTTCCATCTTCAAAATATCTTTAAAATATGACATATGCTCTCAATGTCAAATGCAAAAAAGTTAACTCATGCATTCATGACTCAAGCTATTGTCTAAAGCACTATATACCTGTAAATAATGATGACTTGACTTAAATCCATTCACTGCTTTTTGTTTGTATTATGTCTATGACTCAGGATTACATCAACTGTGCTGAGATCTGGGTGGAGTTCACCTGCCGCCACTTCACAGTGAGTTATCTGCTCTATTTGCCTGAAACATCAGGTGTTGCAAATCATTATTTGAGCAGAATTTTTTTAAACGTTTCAAATTTCTCACTTGTAGAAACGGGAGGTGAACACGGTTCTTGCTGACATTATCAAACACATGACTCCAGACAGAGCTTTCGAGGATGCTTATCCACAGGTATGCAAAAAAACATATACACATGATGTTGTATGTTGTTGATGTCGCAACGATTCATCCCCCTTCTTTTGTGTTCTCAGCTGCAGTCAGTGATAAACAAGATCCTTCCCTACTTCCATGACTTCTCTGTGCTCTTCTCTATGGTATGACCACAGCAATCATTTTTACATTTTTAATTTTATGGATCATGGTGGAAGAACATAATGCTCTAATTTACCCCTTAAATGGTCTGTGAAATGGAAGAATAAGCTATATAAAGTTACCTGAAATTACATTTTAACAATCAACCTTTGAAAACTGCTGTATGGCTAAATTAAAATCTTTTTAAAATAAAAAAATACTTTGTCAAAATAAAAATAAAAGTTAAACTTAGTTTACAGATCTATGTTTCAGTTGAGACTTGAAAATACATTCTACATACCAGGAAATAAATAGGCGTAGTTATTCAAATTAATGGTAATTATTTTTTATGTTGTGTCATAATACTAATTGGATGAATTTCATTAAATTGTTGTGTTTCGCATATCTTTGAATTGCAATTCAGTAAATTCTTCTTACTGTCATTCTTACTGTCTTTACATTTTGCTCAAAATAAACAATTTTACAGGAATTTTAAAAGAAAATATAATCTGTAATATAAAATGAACTAGTATGATCATAAAGTGATTTGTTTTTGCTGATGTATAGTTTTAATGATTGCAGGAGAAGTTTTTGCCCTTTCTGGACATGTTCCAGAAAGACAGTGTGAGGGTGGAGGTGTGTAAATCAATCATGGAGGTCTTCATCAAGTATGTTTTTCACTCACTATTCAATATTAAAACTCCCCTTGTTTGTAGCTAAACAAGTGTTCAAATACTGGGAAGAGGATGATTAGTGTTTATTCTAGTTCTAGTTACAAGGTTTCTTTCTTTTGTTTAGACACCAGCAGGAAGCAACGAGAGACCCCGTGATTCTCAATGCGCTGCTGCACATCTGTAAGACCATGCACGACTCTGTCAAGTGAGTGAGATATACAGTATATTAATGCGTCTCACTATTAATGCAGAATAAGAGAGTGTTACATTGACGTGTTTGCATGTGGTCTTTGTGTTGTAGTGCTCTAACTCTAGATGATGAGAAAAGATCTCTGGCTCTTCTGATCAACGGATTTATTCGTATGGTGAGTCCGTGTCCTACAATGCTGTATATCAGTTAAAAAAAAAAAAAAAAAAAATCCTATTTGCATGAACTGGAAGCTAGTTCTTCATTTTGAGAGCTCAACTGTCAAAAATAAGAACTGGCATCATGTCATGTCAAGCCAAAATGTTTAAATTTGTTATTTTCTAGTAACCACATACAGCATCTTGAACAATGAGATGATCTGGGTTATAAACATGCATCAAGAGCTGTGCCATTTCATCTCAGAAGAGAAAAAATCAAAATATACAAAGATTATATTTTGTAATGCAGAAAAATAAATAGTGATATATAATGAAATTTTTAAAGTGTAAGTTTGCTGATTTTCAACCCACTTTGTATGTTACACTGTTCGTAGTATATGGAAACGAATAATGGGCTCTAGGGCTTTCGTGAAAGCTAGATTGTACTTCCACATTTTTGTGTCCATGTCCATGCACAGTTGGATCGACAGAGGGTTGTTATTGTAAGAGAAGGTTCATCACTGAAAATTGTATCATACTTTGTCTACTTGTTAAACAGAATTTTGGTAAAAATGGAACACTATGGCAACAGCCTTCTTAGTTGTACACAATGACATTTTGCTTCGGGGGTTAGCTTCCTCTTCTTCCAAATGAACTGATGGAATGGCAGTTTTTTTAACCCCCCTAGGTTTGGCCTAAAACACTGTTTTTTTGTCATCCAGTTTGAAATGTTGACTACAAATACAAAAGTTTTCGTTGTGGCGTTCTCTTCAAATGTATGATTCTTTGCATCCTTTAGCCACTGCCCTCAACGCTCTGGAGTCTGCACAGGAAACCGAAAGAAACTCACTCCTGCTAAATGTTTACTCTTTGAAATCTTGCACCCGGTAACAATACAGAACAACACCATTGTGACTGAAAGTTTACTACTTAAGCAAGATGGTATTTGACTCTGATCAAGCCTATCCAAAATGAGCAGAATGGAAGTGGCCTTGGATGGCAACATGCCCAGTGCATCATGGGTGTTGAATTTTTTTCTACCTTCAATTTGCCAGTGCTAAAGTACCCCTTAAACTGGTACGGTCAGAGTCGGCATCTACAATATGACCTATACAGTCTTACTAACTTTTTTTGTATTTTGGTCCTTTGTTTCATTAGGTGTCTTTCGGGAGGGACTTTGAACAGCAGTTGAGTTTCTGTGTGGAAGCCCGAGCGACCTTCTGTAATCTAGAGCCCGTCATCATTCACCTGATACATGTGAGCACCCTTTGTCTTAAGCAAGTGTTATGTATTAACAAAACCCTTTAATGTCAGATATTTACTTGAAGCACCTCCTGAGATTTTAATGTCATATTTTTATAATTTAACAACACATCTGCATGTTCACTCTTATCTGATGTTAGTCACATGACATTCAGGTAAACAAATAAAATATAGACATTTTTATTTAAATGTATGTTTTTATTATGATTTAATTATTAGCTTTCATCAACTCATGAACCCCTTGCGATTTGTATTCTACATACCAGGGAATAAATTATTCTAATTAATGATAATAGTTATTATTCAGAATATTCAGAATTCTAGAGCTGAACTTATGACATTCCTATTTTGTCTGTTGCATTTCTTTGAATTGCAGTTCAGTAAATTCCTCTTATTGTCATTCCAATTCAAAATTCAAATTTAACATCCTTTTGGACCAATTGAGTTCAAATTCCTTCAAATTTTGTCCATAATAATTTTACAGGAACTTTAAACTATAATGTAATCAGTAATATAAAAGATTCTCAGCTGCTAACTGATAAGCATGCCTTAACAATTGCTTATGATACAGGGCTTATTAAAACATTATTTATATTAAGTCTTTTACCATGTATTTTTAATGTCCTGTGTGTTTTATACTAGTAAACAAATTAAAAACTATTTGGAAAATGCTCTAATCTGTTAGTGTAATGGAGTGCTGAGGAACCGTATGTCATGATGAAATGTCTCTCTTACAGACGGTGAATCAGTTAGCCATGGAGACCAGACGTGTGATGAAAGGCAATCACTCACGTAAAACGGCTGCTTTTGTCAGGGTTGGTTTATTCTTTTTACAAAATGTTAATGTGTGAATCTCATGAAAAAGAAAAAAAAAAATTTTTTTTTTTTTTTTTTTGACAAATAAAAAATAAATCTCTAAGATGTGTAAGGTAGTTTATATAATTATATTTTTTCTGCATTACAGTAATGACAACTGAAGGAAATGTGCTTAATTTTTATTAAATAATATAATGTAGGTTTAATTTCCTTGTGTAAAATTGTTCTTATTGGAGTGAAATGTGGACATATTTTTGACAGGTTTGGTAGATCGCACCTAATAATGTTGGATCCAAGTCAAGTCACCTTTAATTATAAAGCGCTTCATACAGTACAGATTGTTTCAAAGCAGCTTTACAGTAATAAACAGTAGAAAATAATGATCAATGATGCAAACTTCGTCAAATATAAGATTCAAATTCTGCTGTAAAGCAGCTCTTCAGAAGACAAGTAGTTGATTCTGTTCAGTAACTGTAAAGTTCATCAATTCTGAATTGAGTTCATTTCAGCTATCAGCAGCTTTACAGAAGACAAGAGTGTCATTATTCAGATCAATTCGGTTCAATGTTGATTCAGTTCAGTTCAATAACTGTCGATGTTGCTAAATTGATCAATTATGACACGAAGCAGCATCAGCTATAAAGCAGCTCTGCAGAAAACAGTGGTGTTGTCATCGTTCAAGTTTTTGTTCTCATCAAATAGTGTCAGTGCAGTCGAATCGATAAAATTACTGAATATTAACTGCCTTTTAAATGACTTGATCCTGTTTTATCCTATAAGTGACTGAGCTTTTGCTGCCTGTTGTGTGTTGTCTATTTCCAGGCGTGTGCTGCCTACAGTTTCATCACCATTCCATCTCTCACGAGTATCTTTAGTCGTCTCAACCTGTACCTGCTCTCTGGACAGGTAGCGCTGGCCAACCAGTGTCTGTCCCAGGGTGAGTGCTGGAGCCTCCCATACACAAAATATACCTTTTGTACATCCTTGTTCCTGCCTCTAATGGAGAATGAGGATTTGAAATACCCTTCATTCAAAACTTTGGAATCTTTAAGATTTGATGAATGTTTTTGAAAGAAGTCTCTTCTGCTCACCAAGGAAATACAGTCACAATGGCAATATTGTGTAATACTATTACAATTTAAAATAACTCTACTATTGTAACATATTTTAAAATGTAATTCATTCCCTTAATAAAGGCCCTTTCACACCAAAGACGACAACTATAACGCTATAAAGATAAAGATGTAGTTTTAAAAATTGATCTAAATGTAAATGAATAGCAGAATCCAAACCACAGCTATAACGGTAATGGCACAGAGAAACGATACGATTGGTATCACTTTCACAACAATTTTTTTTTTTTTTTTTTTCAGTTGATGATAAAAGCTCTAACAGCCAATCAGAATCCATCCTGCTTTAAAGAGCTCGAGCATTTAAAGCGGCAGACGACAGAACTACAGTGCGTGCTTAGAACAGAACGATATTGTGCGTTGGTGTGGATGCTAATATAGTTATCGTTATAGCTATCTTAATGAAATTAAAATTCAGCTTTGCCATCACAGGAGTACATTTTAGAATATATATAAAATAGAAATCAATTATTTTCGGGGCTGTTTACACGACTACAGCGTTTTGGGTGCCTAAGTGCACGTTTTTGAGAACGGTCTCCGTGTAAACGACAAAAACGCGAATCTCTGAAGACGATGACGTCATGCACATCTGTATTACGTGTTCAGTCTATAGTGTTTCATCGCCATCTAATGGTGGCAGCAGAATACAGCGTTTTTAGTCGTTTTCGCGGATCCATGTGAATGGGGATTGTTTTAATGTTGTCGTCTGTACGCAGAAAACTCAAAGAAAACAACTTCTCCATTTTAAGCAAATCGTTGTCTTAAATTGTAGTGATGTTTCGCAGTATTACTGTATGTTTTTTATCAAATAAATGCAGCCATGGTGAGCAAAAGAGATTTCTTTCAAAAACACTATAAAATCTTGAAGATTCCCAACTTTTGAATGGTAGTGTACAAAACTGACCTCAGATCGACCCCATGATCGACCAAGACTGGGTGTGATATTATGGATTTGATATGGACTGAGAAAATGTTTGAGAAAAATTCTTTTCTGCTTCCGTTTCTCAGCCGACGCGTTTCTAAAGGCAGCGGTTGGTATTTTGCCGGAAGTCCAGCGTACCATCAGCATTGAGGGAAAACAGCGATCATCAGAGCCCTTCTTTCTCGAATTCATTAACAACTTCCTCTCCACACTGCTCGTAGTGCCGGTAATATATGCGTAAACATTTGCAGGAATGTTCTAGCCGTGTCTCTAGTGCATATCTGAGCGCCATTGTTCAATATGTCTCATAGGACCATCCGGAGCAGGGTGTGCTGTATCTGGTGCGAGGGCTCTTGAATATGGTACAGGACTACACCTGGGAGGACAACAGTGATGCCAAGGTCCGCGTCTACATCAGCGCTTTACCATTGCTAGCAGCAATGAGCCAGGAAAGCTATCTCTACATCATTCCTAAAGGTACCGCACTGAATCAATGCAGAAAGCCACTCTAATAAACATCATCTTAAAGTCTTTCTGACACTGAATTCTAAACGGAATCACTTTTGCTCTTGTTGCAGTGGATTCCAATGAAACCCTCTATGGAGGAGATCCCAAGTTCATCGCAGAGATCAACAAGTTGTGTGAGACTCTGATTGGTCAGGTTCTGGATCATTTAAAGACTCTGGGCCGAGATGAGGTGAGCATTAATCCAGGATACCGTGTCTCTAAAAAGTATTTGTAATCTTATAAATGTATGAATGTCCCCGCGTTAGATAACAAAATATCATAGTATAATAGCTTGTTAGGATTTACATGATAAAACAATCATTTTAATGATAAAAAAAATAAAAAAATAATGGAAATGTTCTTGCTGACAGTGTACATTAGAGGGCGACCGAGTTTTTGCAGATTAATCTGTCGATAGATACTTCTTGGAACTATCGCTAATCGGGAAAAATCAGTGCTGATAGTAGCCGAACATTTGTTTTGGGGGGCTGTTTGATTTATCCATGTTCTGGAGCTTGAGGGTTCTATAGTCTTTGGTTTCACAGTATAAAAGCGCCCCTAGAGGTGAAATGACACCAATCACAGACTCCACATGCAGCTTGTTGTGAAACGGGATGAGGCTTTGCACTGAAGAAAACTGATAAAAATAGCTGTTTCCATCCAAAGTTGCGAATTTAAATTGTGTGCAAAATTTGAATATCGCATAAAACATTTGCGAATAAAGCACCATTTCCGTCCCATGTGTTCAAGAGAACAAAATCGTCACTTCCTGGGAAGTTTACGCAAAATATCTGTAATAAAAATGGAAGTTAATGCAATTGGGGAAGTCACTGTGGCTCTTTGTTTGTACATCATAAATTGCTTGTATCGTAAAATTCTCATAGCTATTATATTGTACAAACTTTTGATGGAAACACGAATATGATGCACTACTGATATAAAATCAGTAAAAAATGTGTTAATATCATGTTTCTATTTTCAGAATTAGGTTGTTTTTATTTTGTCCCATCCACCCAAACACAATTTGGGTGGATGGGACAGCATGATTTTGGGTGATTGGGACAGTGCTTAAAGACTTTTCTAATTAAGAAAATGATTAACCTTGCAATAGAGAACCATTGTTTATGCTCTGTATGCTCTAAATCAGTGGTTCCCAACTTCTTTATTTGCGCAAGCCCTAATTAATCAACCGGAAAAATATTCATGAACTAGCTAGATTTTCCTAAAATAAAACAACCAAATTCTGAAAATAGAAACATTATAGTTAAACATTTTTTACTGATTTTGTTGCAGTAATAAACCATATTCATGTTTCCATTAAAGGTTTGTGCAGATTAAATGCGTTTGTCAAACAGTTAATTGGTGATGGAGCCACCCAACATCTCATCCAAATATTACAACAACAAAAAACATTTAAATTATTTACATGATTTTTAAATGACAATTAAAATGACTTTTGGCCTTCTTTTACATCAATCACATGTGTTGTACTGTATTAATTGTGGATGGATTTATAAAACATTGAGAAATAAAGTTGAACAGAATAAACATGACTCTAAATAATGAACAGAAAAATAAAAGTTGCATATAAAATTATATCAAAGTATGGACAAACTTGTGCAATACAGTAAATATGCTTACACAACCCTAAATGATTGAAAAGATGTGCTGTCCCAATCACCCAAATATTACCAAAAAAAGGGGGTTTTGGCTTAGTTTATTTAAAAGTGTATGTCACACATCCTTTCATTATAATATAAACTTTTTTCCTGTTCAAATGGATAGGTAACATCTCCAGTATTACAGAAATGTATCGTGTTGGGCGGATGTTTTTAAGGCGGAAATTCAAAAACTGTCCCAGTCACCTTTAATTCACCCTACTTCTCGCCATTTTTCTGGTCACATGATCTGTTGAGGCAAAGTCATGACTTTTTGTTTTATTCGGAAAATGTGTTTCCATCATGGTTCATGCGCATGTTGGCTTTTTGGATAAAAATAATTGGGTAACACTTTATTTCGATAGTCCACTTTAGACACTTTACTAACTATAAGTAACTTGGCAACTACAAGTCAACTTATTCTCCTAACCCGAAACCCTAACCTAACAGTCTACTCACAGTCTACTAATACTCTAATGAGAGTTAGTTGACATGTAGTTGAAAAGTTACTTATAGTTCTAAAGTGGACTATCGAAATAAAGTGTAACCAATAATTATCCACCTTAATTGAGCGCATACATTTTTAGAATTTATGCACATCTTGGCGTTTCCGTCCAGCCTGCTTTTTATAAAAAAAAAAATTATGCAATATCCCAAAATGCACATAAAAGTTGGTGGGTGGAAACAGCAAAATGCTAATCATGTGTATTATACACATTATCATTATGGTACAATAAATCAAGGTCTGTGATGGTAACCTCTCACCTTTCATCTTAATACGCCGATTTAAACAAACAAACAAACAAACCACCAAAGATTCACTTCTGATATATGAAGATCCAGTGAGCTTTTATTTTTTGGGGTTGAGAGGAGATATTGCTATAAACATTGAGTAATGTTAAGTATATCTTTATTTAATCTCAGAATATCACACAAACCTGCAATAATTAAACATGTTAAATTACACAAATATAATATTTAATCTTTATTACCAGTGTCTTTGCTGCTGACCTTCGATGATCCAATTCAACCATACTATTAAGCAAAATTGGGTTAACCTTTTTTTTTTTTTACAGTATGTGCACTTATGTGTATTTACAGTATTCTTACCTAAGAAAGTACTGGGTAATATAAGGTAACTACAGGGGTTACAATTAGGTTTAAGAGTAGGTTCAGGTTCACAATTATTTAATTGTTTAGGGAGTCACACTATGTTGTAATGCATTACTTTTTAAAAGTAACTTTCCCCAACACTGCACTGTGTGTAATATTATTAATGTGCATGATTTTGCATGGCTGCAGGTCTGATATGTTATATCTGTGCTGATGTGTGTGTGTGTGTGTGTAAGGGAGTGCGCAGGCAGGGCAGTCTGGCCTTCTCTCTGTTCGGCTGTCTGTTGGCCCACGGTGATCTACGGAACAACAAACTCAATCAGCTGGCTGTCAACCTGTGGAACCTCAGTCACAAACACGGCTTCTGTGAGACACGCACATCGGTGAGTCGTGTGCACACACATGCGTTGACGATCAGCTGCAAATATAATGCCTTGACCCATGTCTCTCGTCCTCTCCAGGTTCGGACTCTAGAGTACATCAAACATCAGGCACAGCTGGCTGACATGAGCCATCTCTCTGACATCATAGCACGTCTGTCTCTGCAGTCCCGAGCATGACGCGTGACAGGCTGTCAGAAACCCTGAAACCATTATTAAAACTAACCTGTAGTTCAATCTTCTGTCAAAAATCTAGTCACGACCTATTCATATTTCTTATTGTCTGTGTCAGTTTGCACTTGTTTTTGTACAGTTTGTGTGCATAACATAGGAATTTATGTCATAAAATACTCTAAATCATAATGCCTTGTTGATTTTGTTCGAGAACAGACAGGTTTGAGGACTTCAGGTTCAAAACATCTTTGTTTCTCGGGATGAGTTTCAATCAGAACTGGTTGGTCACAGAGCTTATTTTCCGCAATAATCCAAATCATGTTAAACTCCAATTGGGTTCAAGGGTCACACCAACTTCTAGTTTAGCCCATCAAAATACATCACTGCAGCTCCTCATCTGCTCCCATCTGGCATTGCATCCCAGACAGCAACATAGTGTCGGCCCAGATCTGGAACGCGTTAAATCCACGTACCAGATGTGGCCCGGATCTGGGCCGACATTATGTTGCTGTCTGGGATTGGTGCATTAACTAATGGCAAGATTTTTTAAAGTCTCCATTACCTATAACAGTATTTCCCCCAAAAAAAGTAGCTACTGGATATTGGTTGACATCGTTTACACAACCCAGGTGACATCGTTCAAAAAGGAAATATTTAATTAGCATCAATTTGAGCTTTCTATTTACTTTAATGAAGAAAAACAGGACACGCTCATTTGTTACATCCACCTCTATCCTTTTATTACGTTCAATCATACGTCAGCAGAGAATGAAGCGGCCTCCTGGCGACCGATACATTTATAACAGCACATTCACACTTCAATCAACACAAACATGCATTCACCTACCCGCTCACGCAAACGTGTACGATGTGTGCTTTTCTCATCCTCACGCATACAATGTAACAGAAGTGGTGAATTGTCCCATCAAGGATACCGCGGTATCCCCGTTAAGATCTAACTGTGCGGACACACGAAACCAAGCCATGTTCGGATTTGAGCTATCATACTGAAGAATTTATCAAAGTATATTAGCGTGGATTATAAGTTAGGAGCAACTGAATTACTTTTTATTAATACATCGAGCAGCCGCCACCCTCTGTGGCAGGACAGGACCAGGGTCCCTCTCACAAACGAGGGTCCCTGACACCAAGAGCTCAGTAGAACTACAAATGGAGGGCGTTATAATTACATCTGAAGTGCGTCTGTTTCTGCTCGTTTATGATTTTTGTTCAACAGTCCGGGAAGTTTGATATTGTTGCACCTTCATTCTATAAAAACTATACACAGAACAAAGTCCAACAATAACAGGAAAGAGTTAGTTATTGAAAAAGAGCGCCCAAACGGATGCATGATTGGTCATTGTTCACTTCAGTGAATGGTTTGGTGTGGGGCTGGTTTATAATTTTGGGACAAGTGAGCCTCCTGTCAGATGCTTTAGTCCAGCTCAATGGGGCTGCTGTCCTCCTGAGCTTCCTCACCCTCCTCTTCCTCACCTGAGCCCATTAGGCTATTCAATAGGTTTCCTAACACAAAGAAAACAAACCAGAATATAGTCATTTTTAAATGTCTTCACAACATACCCTTGGATTAAACTGTGATATATAACCGGACATTTACACAAAAAACTTGGGCGATAATAGTTACATTTTGCAAAAAAAGAAAGAAAAAAAAGGGCAGTTAAGATTAGTTAAATACTATCGAGTTTACTGTATGTACGCAGATAAAGTAGTATGTCCAAATTTAAATAATATACTTTACATTTTTCAATTATGTAACAAGCAGTTGAGCTTTGCATGCATCCAGGTATTGTTGGATATACCCATATAGTAGCTGTATAATTATGAAACTTGTGATGTTTTGTTTTTTAACAATTTGGTAAAGTGACTAACCGAATTACAATTTGGTGATGTGTATTATTGACACAGTTAAGTGATGCATGTAAATGATGGGGTCATCATTTTTAAATGAATAATTTGGGTCTGAAATTGCGACCAAATCTCTGCATTCATGTCACAAAATCTGGTGAAAGTCTTCCCACAACAGTGAGAGTGCCATAGGGAAGGACTAATGCTATTTGACATGCTTCTGAAATTAAACATTCAACAAGACAAAAGAGCATCAGTGAGTGCTATTATTACAGTTGATTATAGTGACAGTTGGATGTTTTAAACGTACAGCAATTGCCTGCTAGGCTCCAATAAAAGTGTATTACTAAATATGGGTTTTTCTGTTTTTTACAAGCTGAGATAAAAGTGAAAATGATCCTCTTATCAACAGGATACCACAGATGCTCTCTATAGACATCAAGCTGTATTTAACCCAAAGCACTCCTTTAAAAACAGGCTAAAAGACTGCAAACACCGAACATACAAGTGCTACAGTTCTAAGACAAATTCCATTTCAACATAGTAGATATTTTAACTACTTTTGGAAAATGAATGCATGTGTGCTCCTTCATAATCTGGGTGCATAGGTGTTTCTGTAGTCAAACAGAGGCAGGGATGTTTCTTACCTAGCAAACCACCATATGATGACGACTGTTTAGGTGGCACTCCAAAGAACAGCTGTCCTATTCTATCCAGATACTGGGGTCAAGAGAAGAACAATGTGTGTTATAAACATTAAAGAAGTCCAAACGTCTTATCTCATACAGAATCCAAATTAAATTTTTATCTCTCTGAATAATGCCTGCGACTTCTAACATATTTACTCTGTAATAACAATATAATTACATAGGACCCCGACTGAGAAGCACTGATGTAGACAGCTCACTAGGTCAGGAGCAGAGCTAGTGTTTCAGTCATTCTGTCTACCATTGAATCTCTAGGTACTGAGAAAGACTGTTTTTGATGTTAAAGAGTGTTTTCAGCAACTTACCTCGTTGTACATAGGGTCTCTCTTCAGTGATGGCTGATACTGCTCACATAACACTGTAAAGACGGTCAACTTCCCACTGGAAATGAAACCACATACAATCCAGAGGTTGTGTTAACCGTTTTGATCCATTATTTGTTAAAAAACACTGATGGATCATATAAAATATCAGTTAAAGCTATTTGGCCTGTGGGAGGGCTCTTCAACTCCAGTGTCCCTCAGACTTCAGAAACAATCTCAATGTAACCCATCTCTCTGTAATTTACAAGTAATTCTGAACAACTCTATTAACTCTCTTGTTCCCATGTGCTTGTTTAGGGTTAGAGCTAAACTCTGGCACTGACCCAAATGGAACCCTAACCTCTCGCGATCTTCCACCAAGTCCACACTTTTGTGACGTAATACCACTTTGACTGTCTTGGCAAAAGTGAGCATTGAGGGCACATATCGGCCGCAAAGGGGGCGCTTGCGAGCACCCTTCTGAAATCTCAAAGGACAAATGGGACACCCTAGAGGTCTTGTGGATTTAAAGGGTTAGTTCACCCAAAAATGACATTTCTGTCAGTAATTACTCTCCCTCATGTCGTTCCAAACCCGTAAGACCTTTGTTCATCTTCGGAACTCAAATGAAAGTATTTTTTTCTGATCCCTCCATAGACAGCAACGTCATTGCAACTTTGACGTTTGACGAAGGCCCAGAAAGGTAGAAAAGACATCATTAAAATAGTCCATGTGACTACAGTGGTTCAAATGTAATGTTATGAAGCGATGAGAATACTTTTTGTGCGCAACAAACAAACCAAAATATTGACTTTATTCAACCATTTCTTCTCTTCTGTGTCAGATCTCCTACAATATTCGCGTACACTAGTCACATTGATGCTCATGCAGGAGCCAGCCAATAGTGAGGTGGCGTTCTGACGTAGAACCCAGAAGCACTGCACTGTTTACACTACGTCAACAGCGTAGGAGAATGATGTAGAAGAGAAGAGATTGTTAATTAAGTTGTTATTTTGGGAGGGGGGGGGTTGCGCACAAAAGGTATTCTCGTCGCTTCATAACATTACATTTGAACCACTGTAGTCACATGGACTATTTTAACAATGTCTTTACTTTCTGGGCTTTGTAAGTTGCAATGACGTCGCGGTCTATGGAGGGATCAGAAAGCTCTCGGATCAAAAATATCTTAATTTGTGTTACGAAGATGAACGGAGGTCTTACTGGTTTGGAACGACATGGTGTGCGTAATTAATGACAGGATTTTTATTTTTGGGTGAACTAACCCTTTAACAGACATACGCAGGAGGCAGCCATTATATGTCCACAAGACCGTAAGTGCACACAAGGGGCTCTAAAACAGGACACTAGCCCTCCAGGACTGGGGTTGAAAAGCCTGGGTTTATTGCGTGTCTCTACTACACATTCTGTACATTCCCACAGCAAAGGATGCTAACAAGCATTAGAAGTTAGGAAACATCATGTTTTAAATAGACTGGAAAAGATGCTTAAGTAAGAAGTTGGTTGGAGAAATTCACAGGATACTCTTTCTTTAAATAAGGTGACCAGATCTCAAGACCAAACTGTTTTTTTGTTGTTTTTTTTATAGGAGAATAAGAATACACATTACGATAGAAGAATAAATAGAAAAGGCAGAGGACCAGCTACACAGCTCTTGGTAAGACTAAAATAGCTCAGTATAGCAGTCACACTGATATCAAACGTCGCAATACTTTTCCGATGCATAAAAATAGAGCATGACAGAAAACGTCCACCCAGACTGTCAATGTGATTATTTGTAGAACACCCTCTGACATCCACAGAATTTTACAATGTAGGGTTAGGGTTAGTCTCTTACCCATCAACAGCCAGCAGAAGGAACCACAGGAAATTGAGCAGAGGCTGCACAAATGGAGGGCCCTTCTCTAAAGATGGGTGCTTCTGTGTGTATGTGGTGAACACCACCAATGCGCTAGTCTTGTTTTTTAGACAAAGGAACCTGCAGCCAAGACAAGATGAGATGAGATATATATCAGTCATAATGAAAATAAAACAGGAATCAACATATATGTACCAAATATTATATTGACTATGTGACAAGCACGAAAATGTTCGCATCAAGTTTAGTTGACTAGATGGGCAAGAAGTAGTTCATACATCGTACTCGTGCACTATTTTCCAATTATTCTAAATGCTATTCATATGATAGCTCTGTGTGAGAAACAGACCCAAACTTATGATGTTCCCTTTTGTTTTTGGTTCAATCAACATTGCGCCAGCAGCTGACGCTATGGGAAACAGCTTTCTCCAAAAAACTGAAGCGCCAGTATAAAACACTGGCCCAATGGCACCTAATTGATGTGGGCTTTTTGCCTATATATAGCTGTGCCGAATGCCAGTTTCTTCAGAATCTTTCTACTTCAGCTATCGACTGCGCTTCATCTGATGAGGATGCCAAGATTGCTCTCAAATATCTGTTGCTTCAAATGGACCCTTTGTTTAAGGGACTTATCCAGCCATCCGATGGGCACAAGAGTTGCGTGTTCAAATTGGGCTGCACCCACACTGAAGCCGCTCTCAGTGAGACAGACTGCACTCACGTCGAAAACACGAGTTTCCACTGCACATGACAGCCGTTGGACCGGAAGTCATTCATTTCCAATGGAGTGTAGTACGGGAGTTGCTTGGAGTTCTGATCATATGCGTATGCGGAAACTTTGGATCTGATATGAGCTTCGGATGCATTTACATTTTTTTACTTCTGCGGTTAGACCGTATGCGACCGAATGTGATGTGTTCTGAATCAAAGCTATGAGCGTTAAGTTAGAATTACCTATATTTTAACACTGTAAAATGTTAATTATTTATTATTATTATTATTTTATATTCATTAAATCAATATTAATGTTGATTAGCTCTATAAAACCTACTATGTTTTATTTTAGATTTAGTGTGGATATATTCAAACAATGCATTACATTCATTAAAATCAGTAACACTTCACAATAAGGTTCATTAGTTAACATTAATGTATTAACTAACATGAACTAACCATGAGCAATACATTTGTTACTGTATTTGTTCATCTTTGTTAATAAAAATAAAGCTGTTCATTATTAGTTCATGCTAACTAATGTAGTTAACTAATGAACCTTATTGTAAACTGTTACCTTAAAATCATTTTACCATAGTGAATAAGCCGAGGTAACGATTGCGTCACTACCAATTTTCCTGGTTGCATTCACACCACCAGTAAGAAATCTGAAGTGATATAACCCGCGCTTGTTGTTGTGACTTATTTAGACAGCGCGGTGGACCTTTATTTTGACAGTGCTGAGCCAAAGCCAGAGCATACAGTGCTCGCATTCATTAGTTTACGATCTGTCTAACAGTCCTGTCGCAGAAATACATAATCATGTAGCGTACACTTAGGTCACTGGTAGTTCCTATTGTGATGGTTTAGACCCTACTCTGAAGCTAAATTAGTTCCTCCAAAAGGAGTTCCTAGAACTAAAATCGTTCCTAGTTCCTGCGGGGCGAACACGCCAAAAAACGGGTACTTCTGCCAATAGTTCTACTTTTCTATGAAATGGTTCCTCCGGTGCAAAAGCCCCTTTGAACTCCCCTTAAACTAGGGCTGAACGATTAATCGCAATAAAACCGCACGTGATTTGGCAAAGGCTGCGATTATTTTATGCGCAGCTTGTCAGTGGCAACTGGCTGATTGGTAGTAAATACTGCCCCATTTGAACGCCAGAGGGCGCTCTCATGTAAACACGATAAATATGCCCCACCGCAGAAGTACAATAATGCATCATTCCAGGAAATCGCTGTAGCTGAATAAACAGAAGATTGAAACGCTTTGACTAAATGCATGTTATTAAATGTTGTCTGTTGTTGGACAAGAGGTTCATAAATGCTACTCATGTTTTGGAAAGATGTTTGACGCATGTTTTTTCAAATGCACGTTATAAGTGACTCAAACTCACAGTGCTTTCAGATGGAGCAGCGTTCACAGAGCCGTACATCAATGACAAGCTGCGCATAAAAAAAAAAAATAACCGCAGTCTTTGCGATTTTAAAATCGCGCTAAGCCATCTCGATTTAAGTGCGATTAAATGTAAAGTGCGATTAATCGTTCAGCCCTACCTTAAACCCGCATCCTCACCCATACTGTTTGCAAGAGCTGACCTCCGCCCCTCCCCTGGAGCCTGCGGTTTAATCATGTTTGGCCAATCAGACGATGGGAATGACGGCATGTTACTGGCTGCCTCTGAGGAGGAAGAATGGTCAAGTACACCGGAGGAGTCCGTCTTGCATTCCCTGTCAGGTCTGGAGTTCCTAACCAATACCAGCAGCCATATCACCCTGTAACCCAAGACTGGTTGCCCACTGAAGCTAAGCAGGGTTGAGCCTGGTTAGTACCTGGATGGGAGACCTTTAAACCAGGCTGCTGCTGGAAGAGGTGTTAGTGAGGCCAGCAGGGGGTGCTCACCCTGTGGCCTGTGTGGGTCCTAATGCCCCATTATAGTGATGGGGACACAATACTGTCAAAGAGCACCGTCCTTCGGATGAGACGTTAAACCGAGGTCCTGACTCTCTGTGGTCACAAAAAATCCCAGGCTGTCATTCGAAAGAGTAGGGGTGTAACCCTGGCATCCTGGCCAAATTTGCCCAGTGGCCTCTGTCCATCATGGCCTCCTAATAATCCCTATATATATATATTATATTATATTATATATACACACACTAATTGGCTTTATCACTCGGTCTCCTCTCCACCAATAAGCTGGTGTGTGGTGGGCGTTCTGGCGCAATATGGCTGCCATCGCATCTTCCAGGTGGATACTGCACATTGGTGGTGGTTGAGGAGATTCCCCCTTCCATATGTAACAGCGCTTTGAGTGCCGAGAAAAGCGCTATATAAATGTAATGAATTATAATCATGGTGACACGCAGCTGTCTCAGTACTGGCAGCGTGGATTTTTTTTATCTGAAAGGCATAGAGCTGAGCCAGATTTCCAAGCAAAAGTCTATCAGGACAGACACATCCAGTACTGGTTCGGGTCCACTGTGTGGTGACAGGGCAGCTTTCTGTATCTATAAAGATGCGAAGAAAGCGTGGCACATCATTTGCCTAGAACTACTGCCAGTGCATCTGCTGCTCAAAATGTTTCATCTGGAGTTACAGAACCACCATGTTCTTGTTTGCATGGACAACACTGAATTGTGGTGTGGACATGCTGTCGTGACTAGGAGAAGTCCCAGGAGTAAGGAGACCACGTCCAGAGATCGTTATGATGATTTGGAACATTTTCGGTAGAGTGGAGGTGGATCTGTTTGCCTCCGTGGAGAACATTCATTGCCCGATTTTCTGTTCAGTGTTGCATGCCTATCTGGGAGTGGGTGCACTGCTGCGCAAATGCACTGGGAGACTGTCATGCTGATAGCACCGAAATGGCCCAGTCGCCTGTGGTTCCCAGTGATCGTGGAACTGCTTGCTGCAGCTCTGTGGCCCATTCAGTGCTTTAGCCAAGTATAGGCTTTCTGAATAGCATTTTGTGTTATGGGGTTGCACTAACAGCTTTCCAGTATCAAAACCGAGTTCATCACATTGACTCGTGGATGCCATTTCATTGGCTAATAACTCTCAGGGCTTGCACTGCCCTTTTGGAGTAAGAACCCATTCTACCAGAGGAAGGGCTTCGTCCTGGGCATTAGCAAATGTCGTGCCCATCTAAGCATAAGCATGGCGACAAGATGTCCTCAACTAATACTTTTGCTAGGTTTTATAACCTAGATGTCTTCACAGATCTTCTGTGCTTGGTGCTGAACAGCATTGGCCACCAAGAAGGATTTTTAAGATGTTTGCTCATGGTATGAACCATTATTTTGGTTGTATTGTATTTGCTTAGGTGCTGATGGACTCGCCACTTAGCATAACTTAGAAAGACAGCAGCGAGTCAGTGAACATCAATGATACATGCCAGTATTACTGTCATCAGTATCTCTTTAATGGTGAAGTGCTGGCTTTGACACTACTTTTAATGAGGTTGTATGATACTGCTGATGGTAGTGTTGATATTTGTCTCACCACCACACAATAGGCAACAAGGTGACTTGTTGAGACTTTCCTCTCAACAGCTCCGCTCTTGAGCTGGGCCAGTTCTTCACTGTAATTAAACACGGTTCCATAGAGTCAGCTATTAACAATGTTGAGTGAACCAAAATCGAAAGGGAAACGTCTCTTGTTGCTTACGTAATCTCGGTTCTCTGAGATGAGGGAACAAGTCATTCCATTCAAGTATATGAGACATGCTACGCCTCATTGCCTTCAGTCGAAAGAATCTGAGGAATTGGTGCTTGGATACCATTGGCCAGTGTTTTACACCGCCATTACTCAATAGGGCTTCAGTATCTTTGGAGAAAGTTGTTTCCCAAATGCGTCAACTACTGAGGCAATGTCTGCTTAGTAGCTCTCAAGTCAAATATTATAGCACTGGACGGGTCGAATCAGATTTTACCTTAATGATGATTGGTCCTTATTGCACTAATGTCACAACATAAAACTTGAAATATCACATGTAAAGGCAACACAGCTGAACATAAGCGAACAACAGAAACCAAGATTTTTAAACTTAAAGTTGGGATTCATCACTCAAAGCTATTGTATAGCTTTAGAAGCCCCGAAATATTGTGCATGGGTGCATATTTTGGAGCACCAGTCCCTATTAACTTCTATACACTGTATGGCAGAGTGGCTGGCACATTCTTTTCTTGCATTTCTCGTTCTGTAGTGGACCTGGTCTGGAAATGCATTGGGGTGAATAAATGATAATAGAATTTTCAGTTTCAGGAATTAACTATTCCTTTACGAGCTGATTTTACACTGAAACTCCAGAACTCACTGTAAGACGGCTTGTGCTACAAACATGTCCACCTCTCCATGAAATCCTCGTGCTGATGAATACTCCACCAGCATCTGTGCACAGCCCTCTCCATCAGACGAGTGCAGGAAATGATAGCGGGATTCACTGTAGTTTTGCTCTAGATGCAAACAAATAAATGATGCAGGTTACACATTCTCAAAACAGCTGGTTGATCATTGATTGGATGATCATTGTCAATGTGTCTGTTTTACCTTTCCACAACGTGAGTGCCAGCAGCTGGTGTAGTTTGGGGTGGCCCAACTTCCCTGACCCTCCTGATGACCACTTGATCGCTCTGGAGACAAATGCTACTCTCTCTGGTGAATTTGGGTCCATCCGGCTGAAGAGTTTAGTCAAATGCTCTAGAACACACACCAAGAATGTAATTACACAATTAAAAAGCCATCATGTAACTTCTGCAGATGAAAAGAACCCAAGGAGATTTGAACAATACTTCTATTATAGGATTGACCAATATTGGATATTTATCATATTCTGTATTACTTTGTTTACAATATAAAATTAACCAATATTGTCAATATTTTGCAGGTTTTAATTTTGCTATCAAATATTGCCATAGACTTTCATAAAAACAGTTTAGCACCTGCGCCTTGTCTCATCACGTGACTGAAAGAGCATTAGACAAGGATAGTGTCTCTGAATCAGTAGTCTTCATTTACAAAATTGTCAGTTAAGTTTAAGTTAATTTACACAAAACAATTTGAATTCATATTTCTGCATTTCAATGAATTATTTCAATATCAACTACCTTCAACCTTTCAAGTTCAACCATCATAATAACATACTTGATCAATATCAACTACCTTCAACCTTTGGTTTCAAACCAAAAACCTGCCTTGATTATTTTAAACCTTACACTAATATTTTGAATATAGTAAAATTAAACCAGTTTGGAGGAAAAACATAATATCAAGATATACTGAATAGCGTGTGTGTATATGTATATGTATATATGTATATGTACAGTGCCCTCCACAATTAATGGCACCCCTGGTAAATATGATCAAAACTGGCTGTAACCTTTCATTGAAGTAAAAGAATTGAATGTGGGGGGGAAATCACATTATGAAATAAATGTTTTTCTCCAAAACACGTTGGCCACAATTATTGGCACCCTTTTATTAAATACTTTTTGCAATCTCCTTTTGACAAGATACCAGCTCTGAGTCTTCTCCTATAATGCCTGATGAGTTTGGAGAACACCTGACAAGAGATCAGAGACCATTCCTCCATACAGAATCTCTCCAGATCCTTCAGATTCCCAGATCCATGTTGGTGCTTCTCCTCTTCAGTTCAGCCCACTCATCAGGTCAGGGGACTGGGACGGTCATGGCAGAAGCTTCATTTTGTGCTCCGCAACAAATTTTTGTGTTGATTTTGATGTTTGTTTTGGATCGTTGTCCTGATGGAAGATCCAGCCACGGCCCATTATAAGATTTCTAGCAGAAGGCGTCAGGTTTTGATTTTTTATCTGTTGATATTTGATAGAATCCACGATGCCATGTATCTGAACAAGAAGTCCAGGACCTCCAGCAGAAAAATATGCCCACAACATTAAAGATCCAACAGTATATTAAATTGTACACATGGGGTACTTTTTATCCTTGTGTTCACCAAACCCATCTAGTGTGTTTGCTGCCAAAAAGCTCTTTATTTAGTCTCATCTGACCACAGAACCCTGTGCCGTTTGAAGTTCCAGTCATGTCTGACAATTAAATTTGCTGGAGTTTGTTTCTGGAGGAGCGAGGAGGATTTTTCTTGAAACCCTCCCAAACAACATGTGGGGATGTAGGGTTTTTTTTAGTTGGTTTTTCTTGGCTTTCTGACCCCAAGACTCAACTAATCTCTGCAATTCTCCATCTGTGATCCTTGAAGAGTCTTTGGCCACTCAAACTTTCATCCTCGCCGTGCATTAAGACAGTATCGACACACGTCCTCTTCCTGGCAGATTTGTAACATCTTTAGTTGATTGGAACTTCTTAATTATTGCCCTGATGGTCAAAATGGGGATTTTCAATTCTTTAGCTATTGTCTTACAGCCACTTTCTATTTTGTGAAGTTCAACAATCTTTTGCTACGCATCAGAACTATATTCTTTGGTTTTACTCATTGTGATGGATGATTAAGGGGATTTGGCCTTTGTGTTTCCTCATATTTAAACTCCTGTGAAACACGAAGTCATGGCTGGACAGTTTCATGTTCCTAGTCACCCTGGTGTACTAAAAAAGGTAAATATTAATGGCAATATACTTCAGAGATATTTTACTCGTAAAAAATTCTAGGGGTGCCAAATAATTGTGGCCAACGTGTTTTGGAGAAAAACATTTATTTCATAATGTGATTTCCCCCCACTTTCAATTCTTTTACTTCAATGAAAGGTTAGAATTTTGCACATTTTTTGAATGAAAGATCAAAAGGATAAACGATGCAGATTTTTTTTTTTTCAGCCAGTTTTGATCATATTTACCAGGGGTGCCATTAATTGTGGAGGGCACTGTATGTGTGTATATATATATATAAAAATTAAATAATATGTAATGTCTTATTTAACTATATTCCCAGTGTCATATGTTTACAAAGAGTACCACACATAACAGAGTGAATCATGCAAAGCTATTGCATTTAATAGCCTGGTGATGCAGTACAATTAACTCATTGTTGGCTATCATTTAACACATTTGTTTTAGCCTAAAGATGTATAAACATCCTGAATATTCAGAAAATTCAGCTCTAACTACATGTAAAGTAAAATATAATTAACAACACCTCGAACTGTACAGTATTTGCCAAAATAACAATCACCAACATAATATGACTTTCAATAAACTCACCTAGTGTCTCATCGTCTATTTTGGCCCCAGATTTCTCCAGGGACTCTAGTACCAGCATGGACAGATCTGCAGCACTGTTTTGCTGCTCAGGAAACACAGAAGGTGGGAAGATCTACTAAAAGCCAACTGTCTCAGTAACAACTGACCTGTTCAGAGCTTTAATGACATGATAAAGTATAGCCTCTAAATGAGCTATAGCAGATGACAGAGGAACACATACCTGATTATAACTAAAGAAGAGCAAAGCTCCATTGTACATCAACTCTCTGGCCTCTGCATACTTCGCTTGTGACATGTACCTGCACCCAAAACATGTTATTATTAACATGATGTTTCTGAGGTCACACAGGGGTCATGGAACAAAGAACAATAATTCATCATTTTATTATGAATTAAACAATAACTAATTAACAATAATACTTTTAAGTAAGCATGAAACGGAAGTTGCGATAGTCTTTTCCTCCCTATTATGACGTATAAGTGAAACGGCTCCTCAGACAAGAAAAAAAAAAAAAGTAGGGTTGGACTTTATTTTGTCCATGAAACCGTGTCTTATCATAAAAGCGTATGCAGTGATCCTCTTTATAATTACATTTCATGTTTTTTTTTTGGGGGGGGGGGGGGGGGGGGGGGGGGGGGTTCTGAATGTTCCTCCATACAGGGGTTGGACAAGGAAACTGAAACACCTGGGGGGTATTCCAGAAAGCAGGTTAAGTGACATACCGGTTCCAAAAACGGAGGTAATTTTCAGAGTATGCAAGAAGACATAGCAACTCACTCCCTGAGCATAACCTACAGGTTCTGTTCCAGGGTTAGTTTACATCAGAGGTGTTCAGTGGCGCATGCGTGCCCTATTGATAAAACTCCAGTGGGCGTGACAGATTGTGCACAATATTATATATATATATATGTTATATCGACATACACTATAAAAACAAGTAGTTTTTTTTTTACTTATTCTATGCTATAATGTATTTCTATAATATAAAAAAAAATCATATAGGCTACCTTTCCTTTCAAGCAATGTGGAAGCGAAATGATTAAACATAAAAAACTAAAATAAACGTATATAGCCTTGTCAATTCATCGCTCTGTTGAGAATGACTTGTGTGTTAACCGTGAACATACTCTGGGTTGGCTAAACTTTGACGGTAAGATAATCTTGCTTTCTGGAATACCCCCTTTGTTTTAGACAATCATTTATTAGTGTGGTGTAGGGCCTCCTTTTGCAGCCAATACAGCATCAATTTGACTTGGGAATGACTGATACAAGTCCTTCACAGTGGCCAGAAGGGATTTTGAGCCATTTCTCTTCCAGAACAGTTGCCAGGTCACTATGCGATGCTGGTGGAGGAAAACGTTTTCCGTTGACCAAAGTGGCACAAAAATATTTAGATCTGGTGACTATGCAGGCCATGGGAGACGTTCAACTTTCAACGTTCAACTCAAAAATTGTCGAATTAGACTTTTAAACGCAAGTATTGGGTTTCAACTTACTCAAATATTGTAACAAATAAATCCAAATGTTGACATATCTTTCTAAGATGCACTTATATCTAGTTAATGCTTTTTTATATATACAGAAATGGAAGGTGAACATATTTAGACAGTTTGTGAACCCCGTTTTGTTTTCAGACATTTTAATATAACTTTCAAAAAAGTCTAGTACAAAATGCTACTGTCACTCATCAATGGCAGCTGTCACAGTTGCTAAGCGACAAGAACAGTCCTCTGTAGGCTAGACCGTCCCATTTAACAACTCACGGTCAGATCTTCGTGGCCTTTGAACTGGGACACAGCCTATATTGGCCAGTGTTTCATTGTCCAACCCCTGTAGGTTGAAACTTAAGAAATCCCCCCTAAGAAATGGTAATAAAACTCAATGCCTTAGATAAACTTTTTATGAGGCTTTTTTCCCTCTTCATTATGATGTCAGTACAGTACAGTTTCATCACCCTGACATTTCTAATTTATTATCTGATATGTGCCATCTTTCATACTGATGTTGATTGTCACTCAATAGTGAGTAGACGACATTTAGGCACCAAATAGAGGAACCTTCAAATTCAATGCCTATAAAGGCCATCTTTGTAGGCAGCACACTAGGTTGAGACCATGATGTCCAAAAGGTAGGCAGCTCGATGGACAGCAGGTCAAAAAAGGAAGGAAGAATGAATGACAGATAATGTTTTAAGAAATAATCTCTTTATAACAATGTCTTTATCACATTGGTCTGTATTGTGGTCTAAATCTGATTATTTTAGACAGACACTTTAAACTGAAATTTCACAATTCTGCCGGTTTAAAAGCTATATTATTAAAACGCTTAAATTCAAAGAAATGTCCGAATTAATCTGATTGGCGTATAATATCACATTAGTTTTGGTGAGGAACTATTATATCATAGTTTAATTGATACATTATTCAGCTGGTGCAAATGTAAATCAACCTTGTTCTTTAGATTAGCATGTAGCTAAACAGGCTCACGCTGATATTTTGTCATGAATGACGTACAAAACAGCCAATCAGAAATTAGATTTGACCCAATGGGCGAGACAGGATGAGCAGCTGGCCAATCAGCGTAACCGAGGAACGTACTCAATTGACAACAAGAAAGATCTGGAAGCGACTGGGCCCGGACTAGTCATTATTACTCCGGCAAATAGCGATAAAGCTTACCTGAAGAATAATGTGCGGTACATCTGATGGGCCTCATAATAATCTCCTCTCTCCACACTGGCTCTCAGTTTGCCCTCCACTCGCTGTACTCCTCCGCGGTTCCTCGCGCTGGAGCTCTTCAGAGACTCCTGCTCCGACATGACTGCTCCGAACAACCAAACGCGATCACTGAGCCTTCAGAGTCGCCGTACTCACAATGACATATATGGCATCCACAGACTGACGGATAGATATTTCTAATATATTATTTGTTTTCTCGTTTAAGAATCATCACAAGAAAAGACAGCATACTTTTGGCACAGTAGAGAGACACGCATACAAAATAAAAGATAAAGGTGGTCAATGGCCGAAATGTACATAAAAAAAGATCTATGAACTACTGCAATCAATCAGTCAATCAATAAATAAAAAGTAAACAAGTACCACCAAGTAGCTATACAAGGAAATTGTAATTAAATTTATTCTCAAAAACCATCATAATAACATACTTGATGTATTAAAGCTTGAGACCAGTGCAAGAGATTACAGTTTAAATACAGAATATACTTTATTCTCATTTTGACATTTATGGTACATATAAAATACATATATTGGGATTAAAATTACAAATGTGACAATTTTGAACAAATTAATTGTATTAAAATAGCTAACAGAACATTACATTATTTATGAAAGAAAGAAAAGTGGAAAAAAGCAGTGAATGTTACTAAATAGGCAAAATCCCTGAACTGAACTCACATGATTACAGTGCAGCTTAATCTAGGGGAGATTAATTATCTCCACAAGGACAATGAATATTAACAACTGCCTGGTGTGTTAAGAGTTCACACTGTCATCGCTCAATGTTGGAAAAGATTTATATATCTCTGTAAACACTTTTTTTTTTTTTTTTTTCTTACAATAAGCAGCATATACTTTTTCCTGATCCGTTCAGAACAGCTTTGGTCCTTCATCTGTTTCAAATTATAGAAAAGGTGACAACAATTCAGAGCAATTGGAGGTTTACTGCTGACAACTTCATTGGAAAAGTGGGTCAAGTAAACATCTCTCTTACAATAATAATAAAAAACTTTAAAAAAACTGTCCAACATCATGCCTTCATACGGTTACTTGGGTCTGTCTGGGTGGGATTGGTCTGGGGACTCCTGGCCCCTGTCTGTAATGTTGAAAAGCAGGTCAGGTGATGATAATCTCAAACATTGTTGTACTCATATTACATAAAAGAGAGACAGCTTATTAAAAAAGAAAATAGTTTTCAAATTTAAGTACATATGAACTAGATTTTTTCCACATTGTTTCAAGTAAATGGTGTTTGCCAGAACAGAACTGTGAGTGCAAAACAAGGGTGTTACTATGTGGTTGCTAAGGTCTTCTAATAGGTTGTTCGAATTTTTTGAAATGTATAAAAGGTTCATTGAACCGTTTATTTAGACGCTGTACGCGCTCCGGCGGTTCACGTAACACTAACGCGGAACCAGACTTAATTCGCCCCAATGGAAAGCATATTTACACTGTCTGAATCGTTCCCTATCCCCTATTTAGTGCACCATGGGCCAGATTTACTAAACAGGGCAAATTAGTAATTGTGTGAAGAAGTGACCGATGTCAGCCGCAGCTTCAGCGTTTATTTATAGTGTAGGGGGCGGGATGTTTCAAATTCTAGAGAGCATTTGATTGGACAGAAAAATCTGATAAGAAGCTTAAGTGCAGAATGATGTCGTCAAAATTGTAAGTTCCGAATGCTTATCTATCTTCTAAATGCGAATTTTGTCATTGTTTTCGAGCACACTAGCCTATAGATAACCTTAAGGCTAAAATATTATACAATTATATTATATAATATATACTAAAAGCCGAAAAACTTCCATTTTGATTTCATGGGGACTTTAATGTTACAGGTCTGTCACTTGCCTTGGCAAACACCACAAATAAATCATTGGAGCGCACACAAAAAACAGGTTGGGTTAGAAATGTCTAGTGACATTACCTTGGTTGAGATCTTGAGGTATTCACTAGATTTGTTGGCTTAGTTTGCTGAAAGAAACAAATGAAGAGAGCAAAGTTACTATAAAGATGATTGGCAGAAGTTGACTTACTATTAACCTTTAAATGCAAATTAAGTTTTATTTAGTGAGGGTTCATTAATGTAACTTGTGTGCTTTTTCAGGACACAGTGGAATTGTGGAAATGAAAGCATGGCATACTGAATTCATCAGTCATTTCTGGTGGTCTCTAAGAAGAGCTCATGTGTATCAGTGCATCTGTAGTCCTGTTTCTATTGTTAGGGTTTAGGGTTAAACACATTTTCATCATTATGGCAGAACTGTGTGAGTGGTTTGCTGTTTGAACCTCTGTCGTTGACTGTGGAGTAGACGCTCTTGTTGTATTGCTGTTTGCCCCCACATTTGACTGGGCATTCGAAGTACCATTTGCTGCATTAGTTGGCCTGCTGTAAAAATATTAAACAAAATATCAAATGTCAGAAGATTTCACAACAATTTTCAAACATTTTTGATTTTGTGTTTGTTGACATGAACTTTCTGTCCCTGGGTGAATTCACCAGTTACATTGCAATATTTTAAACCTGGATCTTTTTTTTAAATGCCACTCACAATTCAACTCAACCAGGAACTATGTGATGTGTATTTAAATTAATTCAGTCAGTCAAATGAAATCAGCTCAAACATGCATCCTTTCTATTCAAATGAGGATTTATGGAGATTATGGAATGTGCCAAATTCACAAACATCAATGATATTTTTCGCAATTGGCATGATGAATTTATCCTTCCCACAGAAAACAATGGTAAAATTACCGGTGGATTTTATTTAAAAGGGATGTGTATGTTTTCTAGTCATCACAGCAGCAGAACATTTGGGGAAACCTTTTTAAACCTTGGGTTGCTGGTCTGAACATTTTGTCTCTCAGCAACATTTTGTGGGCATATTTCTGTACATAAGGTACAATTGCTTCAGCAGTATTTTGTGGCCGTGTTTGTGCCGTTAACTGATTTTTCTCATTTCTTTTGTGAGTTAGGGGCCAAAACAATGAAAATAATGCAAAAAAAAAAAAAAAGCAAGTATGCATAATTCATTCTTAGTGATTTACCCACTAAAAGTTCCTCCATTGTTTACTAATATTACAACATTCAAGATTGAACATAAGACATTTGTTTCAAGATATAAGAGGCATAAAAATAAATGGCACAAAGCCACTCGTAGACAGTTTTGAGGAAAACGCCAACAAATGCCCGAATCGGAGGCAAATCGTTGCTCATTCTATCGTTGAGTGGGTCTCAGATCTGTTTTTCACATGACTGTGTGAACAGCACAAACCACATGGAATCTGATCTTTTCTATTCTGATTTGGGCCACTTCCATATGTGGTCCTAAATCTGATACAGGTCAGATATTTTGCAATACGACCTCAGCCTGAACGGTCAAATCGGAATAAATGCGACTTTTACGTCACTGTAGATCAACCTTCGTCACAACTCTGCGCTCATGGGAGTCACTTCAAAAGATTTTACATACCCAATGTTATCTAGACAGTTGTGGAAGGTAGTCAGTGTGTCAGATCTCATAAGTATTACAGTGACAGCTCTATATACAAGCAAAACAAGAGGGCTTGTATCATAACTGTTTAAAAACTCTTTGCTCTCTTTTTGTGCATTTTGTTACATTTTGCAAAAATGTAAAAGAGTTGTCAGCGATTCTTCCTATTGAAATTCTGTGTAATGTGTGACCCCCTGACGGTAATCCATTGTGTAATGTGCACACAACAGCAACTAAATGGAGACCCTGACAATCGTGTAGTGTGAGAAGAACAGAGATCCGATGACATTGAAAATCGTGTAGTGTGTTCCCGGCATAAGCAATTGATGGACCTTTTGTGTCTGGATGGACAACCCTTGATACAGCAGCTGAGACTGTCTCTTTTGAACACGTAGAGCAAAGCGATTATTAAGACCACCAAAATTGGCACCACCAGAAGAAAGAAGATCAAGAGTCCATCTCTCAGGGAGTAATCTAAAAAGAAAGAGTTTTTAAAGAGACGATGTAACCGTTAAAACATGTCACTGTGTGTTTTGTTTACTTAGAGAGTGAGACAGTATGAGTGTGCTCTTACCGATCTGTGCCGGGCCGCTGTCGATACTTCCTCCCCTGCCAGATCTGTCACAGTTGGGTGGAGCCCAGCCATTATTACAATGACAATGGAATTGATCATTACACACCTGTGCGAAAACCACACAATATAAAAAAGTGAGACTTGATGAATTGGTTATTTAGTGAAAATTGGTCTCTACAAGTAAGTGGAACTTGCACTGATTCACATTAGCACCAAAAAAGTCGTCAGTAACTTACTCCATTACTGCTGCAGTTTCTCTTGGCGTCACATTTCTGACTCTGATCCAGAACTGAAGAATTCAAACACGTAAAGTCCAAACACACCTGAGAGACAAAGAGAAATATAGGACTCCACTGTTTGTATAAAAGTTACAGATTATAATAAAATGAGAGTATCAAATTTAAAAGCAACTCCAACAGTACATATTATGGAGGATACAGTTTAAAATTGGTTCTAGTGTCCATTCATAATCATAAATCTGAGCTAGTATTACTTTCATTCAAGCTAATTGTCTCTTTATATTATTAGACTAATGTTTGAAATGTTCCAGTACAGGTAGAAGTTTAAAAGCCTACAAAACTAATGACTTCTAAATCCTCTCCATTCTAACCTTTCCAGGAGCGCAGACCGAGCCAGTTTTGACATAGGCTGGATCTGGCACATCTGGGCCCAGGCCGAAGTCAGCATTCATGCAGGAGATTGTGCCCCCCTCTATTTTTACCACGCTGACCGTCGCTCCTCCCGGTGGGTTGTTGCTGTCGAATACACATTGGATTTTCCCACACATAGCGTTTCTGTAAAGACACAAAATAAATTCACACAGTGTCTCCTCCAAAAAATTCTAATATATATTAGAATATAATCCATAGTTTTGTGATCCTTTGAACCAATGGTTAGGGTTAACAATGTCATGTCTCACTCATGTCACAATTCGGCATGGAGATGCTCTTAAAGGAATCAATTCACTTCTCGAACGCATCTCTCTGTGTGTGTGGCTGTCCGCACAGATAACATCCCACAAGTACCGAATTGATGGCGAAACTTAGCAATTAATCCACAAAAACACACGAATCGTGGGGCCTGGTCCGTACGGATCAACCAAGATCCGTTTAACACCTACCCCTAACAATTAGTATAGAATCATAATGGAACCATAATGTTTTTTTAATGACCAACCAACCATGATGGCATTTTTTAATGATGTAAAACTCAAATTAAATAAGGTACTCACTTTACTTCACAAGGTTTCGGATTAGACCCAGAGTATCCACAGTTTCCAAACGCATTCCCATTAACATTAGCATAACTGAAGCACTTATCATCTGCTTTAGTTGCCCCTACAGAGAATAACATCACACATGAATTATTAAACCATACCAAACAAGCTTTGTATAAAATTTAGAAAACGCAGCATGTCATATAATGCTTGGCCACATAATGTCAGACAGAAAGTGACACATGATCGCCCAGTATCTTTGAGATAAAACTCTACAATGAGAAGTACCTGAGCCAAAAAGCTGTTTGCACTGGTATTCAAATGTTTGGCAGCGGCCCTCAAAGCAGAAGGCCGTGTTACTGGCACAAGGGGTGCCGTCCAGGATGTAGAAATCTGATGGACAGAATGAAGACACTCCACCGCAGAACTCCGGGAGATCGCAGGTGTTGACAGACGGTCTGCAGGGTGTGCCGGCTACATTGATCTGCTCACATTCAAAGATCTTTCTCTTATTTCACTTCTTTTAAGAGTATATCATTTGCATCTTGTCAAGATATTTTTAACTGTAAAATGTTTTTGTTTGCAGTACAAGTAAATTAATAGAAGCCAAATAAATAATTATTTCAGGGTTAAAGGTGAAGTATGTTTCTGTGACGCTAGTGGCACTGTAACGCGTAGTCCGTTTTAGTTTAGTTTCCCAACTCAAACATCACAAATACAGCTCTTACTGGTTCTTGTCAAGGCATGCCTCAACAGGTAAAAATTAGACTACTTCAATAAAAGGTCCAGCATATTAGGAATACTTTTAACTATGTTGCTATGTGTCATGAGTATGCAATTGAGCAGGCTACCACTCCATCTAGAGCGAACACGAGTGTCTCACTTATAATAAAGCCATCCAAAATCATGCTATAGGTTGTGCTGGAAAGAGACTGACAAATCTGAGCGGACAACTCTTAATGTTTTGATGGTGCTTTGGGAGGCTCAATGTTGACATTTTTAGGGGAGATAAATGCATAGTAGTCAATGAATGATAAACTGGGTTAAGAGAACGTATTTTAACAATTGTACACACTTCACCTTTAATGTTTGGTATAGTCTGTAGTCATAATTAGCTTCATATTAAACAGTAGAAGTATTTAGCATGTTCACATTTTAAAAGCTAGATCACTGTGTATGTGTGTGATGAGGGGTCTGACCTGGCAGTTTTCGCAGCAGCTTCCTGCAGCACAGGCCGAGCCCTTAGTGAGGGTGCATGTATCGGCATTACAACACTTATTATTGCACTCCTGCAACACAACGGTAAAGACTGCATTCAGTACAGCCAGACTGAAGAGGTCTGTAAGTGTGTCATACAGCAAATCAATTTCATTTTTAAGATTTAAAGTGGCTTTGTCTTTCTTTTAGGTTTTAAATGATCAATGAACATAAAATAAACAGTTGAACAAATGGGGAAACTAGTTGGGTCGCACGAAAGAAAACATGAAATGACAATCAAAACCCACTGAACTTCTGATCCAATGGATTTTATGGATTTATCCATCATGAGAATTTGATTGGATCTTGTAAAGCGAGCTAGTATGGTATTGGTTAATATTACAGTATTTTACCTGCTCACACTTTCTATAGTTACTTCAGCAGAAAAGGAACATGTTCAAAGTGGCAAACTATTACATTTTGAAAAAGTAAAAAAAGCAAAAAAACAATATGCACAAATAAAAAGTACATTTCGATTTCATGTTGACTGTTATACTCTTGTCTAAAGCAATTCATTGGTGACCACTTCGCTTATTATACATGTGATAGTCTTATGCATGGTTGTAATGAGAACATAGACTGTAAAAAAGGATGACATGTCTGCACTTCCTTCCACAGTAAAAAAAAAAGAAAAAAAAGAAGGAAATATCCGTTTACATCTCACGCTGATGATGTCATTTGGAGGCAGAGTTTGCGCAGTAGTGATCATGAGGTGGAGGTATCAAGGTCCCGCAGATGTGCAATCACTAGCACATCTGTCAATAATGACGTTACTCCCCATTTTAATGGGATCAAATAACTTGCTAAAAACAAAAACTTGAACAATAACATATATCAGAGTGATAACAACTACCTAAAATGACAGAAACCATCTTAGGGAAAAATGTATTTGAAGTGTAATTCGATTTTAATTTTTTGGTTCACATCCCATTCGATTACAAGGAGAAGGCGGGGTTTATGACCTATAACTGCAGCCAGCCTCCAAGGGGGTGATCGAAATGTTTTGGCTTCACTTTTCAGGATGTGCGCGGCACACTTGGATGAGAACGAAAAAACCGAAACTGACAGGTTTCTGATAGGTTAATAAATTGTGTCTATCGTTTTTGGTATAATAGTGCCTGGAAACTGAAGACATTGGAAATATAATTAATTATTAACTCAGAATATTGCTAAGGAAACATAAAAAAAATTCCTTGAGACTAAAGTCCTGATAGCATACGTTGAAACAGCAAGCCGTTTTTTTTCCATTAAGCCTCTGAGTTTAAAAAAATAAATACCTGAGGAGTGCCACAGTCACACTCCTCTCCACTCTCCTGAATGCCGTTCCCACAGCGGGGTACTGTGATGATGTTGTCTTGAGAGGGCTGGTTCCTCAAACACGCCCCACCACCTCGCAGAATCAACCTCTCAAAATCGTTCGCACTGCAGTCGCTGAATTTAGTCGATCCACTGCATTCACACCCAAACACAATGTCGAACACATCAAGGACAGCAGGAAATCAAGAAGTTTACTACATTTTCTAAATGTCATGATCATTTGTTAACAAACAAGTATTTATTACTTCAATGAGCTCATTGTTTCTGCATTCAATTATTACATTGTTTAAATTAATACATTTTTCGCTAACTGTGATTTTGCATATGTACATTTCTGAATACATAACTTAGGCAGTTCCCTCTGATAACAGATCACTCTAAATTGTAATGTGGACCCATTTTACTTTCATAATCGGATGCATTTCTGAGTCAAACAGGATATTCAACAACCAAAAAAAAGGGGGAGAGGCACATCTTAATATACACATCTAGATTACATGTTAGAATTGATTTTTACTTTATTTATGTATTATTTTACCTTTTTTATTGTTTGTTATTTATTATTAATCAAGAAAACAACATCAAGTAAAATCAATTTGGCATGTCAAGGATGGTCATTGGTTTCGTTGTAATTCTGTATGACTTTTAACAAACGGTATTGTTTAACATACTTAAAAAACTTAAAGGGATGATAAAGTAAAAATCTGTCATCATGTCATTCCGAACCTGTATGATGTTTTCTTTTTGTGTTCCACAGAACCAAAGACAAAAAAAATAAAAATCCCTCAAATAGTTGCACTAATGAAGGATTGATATTATGAAACAACAACATTCACTGACCTGTTAGTGGGTGCCATGATGCAGCTCCCACCACAGCTACAGCCACTGATGTCATGACTCATGCCCAGGTTATGCCCCAGCTCATGAGCAGCAACGGTAGAAAACGACGGCAGATTACTGTTACTAAACTGTGACGATATAACAGTGAAAGACAAAGGAGACATAAGATTAGAGTCTGCTTTCTGGCAAACAAATTATTTACATCTAAATGTATCTGAGGCAGCTATGTGACAGCATAGACAATCACAACAATTAAATGAAATAAATATAGGCTTGATATGGTCACATTTTAACATCTTTAACCCTGTGAAGCCTGACATGAATTACACTTTATTTTGATGGTCCCCCAACATACATTCTACTGACTATAAGTAACTTTGCAATTACATGTACCCTAACCAGTCTACTAATAGTCTAATGAGAGTTAGTTGACATGTAGTTGCAAAGTTACTTCTAGTTGGTTAGTAGTAGTTAGTAGTTAGTCTAAAGTGGACCACTGAAATACAGTGTAACCATGTTTTTTGTTGAGTATAATATTCGATTGTATCGGGCTTTTATGGCTCACATAGTATGAAATGGTGACAATACAGAGCTCATACTGAAAAAAACAACAACAAAAAAACACCACAAATATGCAAAAATATGCAATTTGGTGCAGTTACTGATATTTAAATGGCCAATATGTAAAATTTAATTCTGATAATGTAAATCAATGAGATCTTTATAACAGTACATCAGACTACTTGCATACAATGCATTTAAATATTAGCTGTCACGCTACGTAAATCTGCAAATAATATGTCTTAAGACAATATTTAAATGATTATTATTTAAATATATTATCAAAGCTCTGTAGTTTTTATGGTGTGGGGCAAAACATATTATGCAATACAATACAACGATTCATAGATGTACGAATAAAAGTTCCTCAAAAGTGTGATGCATCATATTTGATATGTTGTAAACATGATAAAACATTTCTTTAAAAGGATGAATAATCAAGTTATTCTGACGTTTACTTTATAAGATTTTGAAGCAAAAAACATATGCACCACGACCTGAAGGAGGATGTGAAATAATACTAAAATGCCTTTTACTTGCTAAAATACAAATTATCAAATGTGATAGACTTTTTAGGGTTAATTGCTTCTCTTCCTTCTGGCAGCCAGTCTGCAAACACACCTTTCCATCAATAAAACATGCAAGTTTTAGATTACTGCTTTCAGAAACCCATCACCCCTGAAGGCTTCAAAATACTTAAGAGCATTCTAACATAATCATTAGTTTTATATACTAGTCAAAATGACTGATGCAGTATAAATTCTCTAACCACATTGATTCCTCCGCCAGTATTCGCAGAGCAGACAGTCCCCACGAAGGCCATGCCAAGCACACCTCCAGGGTACGCTCCTGAACGGCCTCTTTAAGAAACAGAGACACAGATCATGTTACTCAGAACATACACAGGTCTAATGTCACTGACATCTGGTGTCATTTCTGAGAACCAAGACAAATTAAATTAAATGGTAAAGACTACATTCTCACACTGTAAATAATTTGAACAATGCAGTAAGTTTTTTTTGTGTGTTTTTTTGCCACGAGTTGATATACATTTTATATTAATCTACAAAACATTTCTTGCACCATAGTGGCACTAAATTAAATTGTAATCTGTTTTGGCTGTAATGATTCCGCTTTTGTTTGTCATTTAGAATTTTACTTTGTAGTACTGTCTAGTTCCTGTCTCCTGTTCCTCTTTGTGATTCCCTGATCATTGGCTGCGTTCCACTCCAAATTTGTATATGCCCTTCACTTGCAAACTTCCCTCCGTCTCGTTCACTCGGATGTGCGTCATTGCTTACGAGTGCACACTACTGGCGGAACTCGTGAATAAGGTTTAAATGGAACGCACTAAGCCCTTGATGGAATTCACTATGGAGCTGGTATATTATTTAAACCCCTTTATTACTTATTAATTTGCTTTATGCACCATTCTATATGCATATAAGTTGTTGGAGAAAATATATAAAATCCTATAGGTATGTGAGCTGTTGGAGAAAAATTAAATTATTCAGAAATATATAAAAGTCAGTCATTTTAAGCCAAAATGGGGGTCAACCTTGAACAAATTGCAACAGAAGCAAACTCAACTGATTTTGTATCCTCAATATGTCCCGAGTAAGGGAAAAAAAGCCCAGAAGAATCCCATTAGGGGAAAGTTTTGAAAAAGACCCAAATATAGCCCATTCATACGCCTATTCATTCTTTTTCTTACGTGATAAGGGTAAAAAGTTTAACCTTTAGATATCACCATGAAAATTACTGTGTTGAATACTTGCATCAAGACAAACAAAAAATGTATTACAAGTTTTTTTAAATGGTTTGTTAACATGGACAAATGATGCATAATCTAATTACGTATGTGCTAATTTGCATAAATACCACAACAGATCTAAACATTGGGTATAGCCAGGTGAAAATGTCTTGTTGAATCTTGTTGACACATAACAGTAAAATACTTAATGTTAAGGTCTGAATGGAACCCATTTAGGTTACCCATGAGCATTAATACATAGAGGCAGGAAGAAGTACTGTTTGATCTGATTAATGCAAATTCCCACTGTGAACTTGTGTTTACATTTGAAAAGAGGTTTCTGCCTTGGTCTGAGTATTTAGGGAGATGCTGAAGAAGGCTTGTGGCATTTGTAGCTCAAATAGGCCTGTGATGCTGAGAGTGGCCGAGACTCTCAGCATCATGTATTTTATAATGTCAGGTTCGCATCTTCTCTCTTTATTCCAGAGCATTTGATGTTTTGTATTTATTATCTTTGAACTGATTATGAAATTGGCATGATACATTTACCTGACATAATAAATTGTTACATTTAATTTTATTCCGACTGACTCTGAAATTGTTTTCCCAAGTAGATTAAACGGATTCGTATGTTACCGCAAGTTTTGCGTCAGATTAGTGACAACTAATATTTGGCACTAATTCAAGTGTACTTGGTTTTGCAAAGACAAGAAGTGAATTTCCGTTTAGGGCAGCAAAAGTGCTGCTTGGCCAACCCAAATCTAGGTGTGTCTTACCTCCGTTTTAATTTAATGTTACTTTAGATAAGTGTACATGGGAAACCGTGGCTGCCAATCCAAAGCTATTATAAGACAAGTAAAGTTGTTTGACTTATATCTATAGTAGTGGCCACACCTCTACTGAAGTAAACGTTACATTAAATTCAAGTGTATGCAATTCCATGGGGGCTATACCAAAGTATCTTTGATTGTGTAAGCGTGAATGCGACCAATCTCAGGTATATTGCAATTACCTCTGTTTAGTGACCGAAGCGAGATTGTGATCATATATTATATAATTGACCAATAACCAATTGGCAATCTAACTTAAATTCAAGGTCATGATAAAATGGAGTCAGATAAAAGCTTAAATGGAATTAAATTACTTTGCCACGCGGAAAGACAATAACGCACAGAAACCTTGATATATAGTGCAGTAACGCAGGATAATCAATTTAAAAAAAGCTATGAATCCCCTGTATGTGCTTTAAGTCTTCGACGCAGACAGTGTTTTATTCTTTGGTTTGCATAAATTACATACAAAAGTATAGCCTTTACTAATCGATTCTTGTGAAATATCAACCCACTCCTGAACGTCCTTTACATGATTATCAGACAAACGCTAAATCTGCAAGATGCTATAGATGACGGTAATACACAATTATAGTTTGCGATCTAATAAGACGACAACGCTGTGCTGCTTCAATGCATTGCAAGTTGTCAAATTGAAAAAGGAAATTGTTTTTGTAGCGCTACACCGCTACTTGTTGGAAAAATTCGAAATCTATCTATCAAAAAGTAGCTAAAATTAACTTGCTGGTAGTAGTAATGCTAGAAATCCTCTGCTCTTGGCAATTGCGCTGGCCCTGACTCATTGGACAATGTGGACATTTCACTTTAAAAGTGTTGCGAAACATAACATCATTTTGCAAAAATGTCGCCACAGGCACACATTCTTCAGGAAACAATCAAAGCAACATTCTAGAAGCTCAAGAATGAACAAATATTTTATTGAAAAATGTAATCGAAAAAACAGCTATTGCTAAAGGATGTGACAGGAGTACTTACACAATGAGCTGCCCCACGTCATGCCTGATTTGAGGTAACAGAACTGTTTTCCTCCACTGCACAAACCTTCCCAGCACATCCCCAGCATTGCCATCCACACTGAAGGGGTTCTCATTGTCAAAGATCTTCAACCCAATCAATGATATCCGTATATTCAGCTGTTTGTAGTACTAGGGTCCACACAGAAACAGCCACAAATATTTCATTACATCATCACGAGAAAAGCTCGGAAATACAGTACAACAGTCTTAACACATTATTGAATGAGGTTAGGGTTGGGCTTATCCAAACAATAACGTTATTTATAGCTTTAATTCTCACCGTATCAAGCAAGTTAACCAATTGGACCATCTCATCACGCACAGCCGCTATGCTGCGGCTCTTATAGATATACTGAGAACAGATAAACACTCCTCTTAGAATCATCCAACTATATAATGATGAAAAACACTTTTCCAAAAACTCACCCTTTGGTTGTCAACCACTAATACCAACTCCACGTATTTGGTCTGAGGTAAGTTTCGCTTTTTCTGTGGATTCAACAGATTCAATGAAATATCAAATGTTGCGTTTGTAAAACATCAAAACGTTTAAGACAATACGACATATTTTCGAACCCGTAAAAACATGGACATGTCAGCGTAATGGGAGTGGTCCTCACTGGGAGACGTTTCATTGGCCAGTCCACACACAAATGGCTCTGACTGACCGTCCTTCAACAGGAAGAGGAGATGTTCATTGGCTTTGGAGTGCAAGATGGGTTCCAGCCCATAGCCTTCTTCATTACCAATGAGAATGACCCCCCTGAAACACAGTGTAAAACAACACATTAAGTTACAACCTAATGTTTGACAAGTGACAGCTAACATTGAACATAAAAAGTTGATATGACTTTTCTTCCTCTTATTAAAAGTGACCATATATGTAACGGAGTGTCTTTTTGTGCAAATAGCCCATCTTGTTGGATAAGGCTATTTACACTAGCTCCGCCCACCAATGACTGGTTGATCCAGACAAAATTGCAAAAGAAACCAGTCTGGTGTGGAGAATAATGGTGCAATCACATTTACCATTTCTTTGTGAAATTTTGTGGGCAAAACCCAAGTAATTTCAATAGGAATCCGTGTGATAAGGAGTATGTGTGAGGGCGTGCACAAAAGTTCTCCATGCAGCTTTCGTTAGTGTTCAAATTTGTCACGTAAATTCACTGCATTCACCAACAGAAAGCTGCTTGGTTAGGAACTGACTTCTGTGTGAGTTGTGCTTTATAAATCTCTACGCTATTGACAATGGATGTTTTTTGCCCATAAAATCCTGCAGAGCGTTTTGCTAATGTGTAGCTTTTGAAGAGGCCAGAGTTTTTAGTTTTTTCAGATCACATCACGTTTATTTTCAAATGAAAAAATTAAGATAATCTTCAAAAAGTGGAAATATTTAATAGGCCTATAATTTAAAATGGATGTAATATCTGAACAACATCCACCGCAACACGTGCAGCTCATATTGTTACAACGCTCAAAACCGTGGCTCCTTTCCTGAACCTTCAGGTTCAATATGGCTAGGGGTAGGGGGTAGGTGTAGGGACAGGGACAAGTAAGGTCCAATAAAACAGAATTCATTTAGGATTTTAATAAATATAACCATATACACCGAATAAGATGTTAATATAGCATTATTTTACAATGTACTACAATACACTGAGGTTCAAATAGTATCGCCCACTATTTTCACTAAGCTTAACTTAGATATGAAAAACCTTTCATATTTCTAACTTCTGGAAATAAATAGCAGTGACTAGGTTTAATGTTTAAGTTTACATTTTAGATTCAAGAATCAACACAAAATGCAATGATTTTTGCACTGTAAAGGTAGCTAGATTGTTAGATGTATATAATAAGAAAAGAAAAAAAGACCAATCACCATGCAGTATGCAAATAAATTAAATAAGGAAGACAAACTGAAATTATTTACGAAATAAAGTTTGAATGGAGCCTGTAAGTTAAAGCTGAATTATTTTTTGGATGTTAAAAAATACTTTCTAAATGTAGGCATATGCTTCTCATAACATTGCTTTGAATTTTTGAAAATAATCCATGTTTTTGCCATCTTTTTGTTATTTTGTGAAAATGTTGTCGAAGAAAAACAAGAAGAGCAGTGGTGTTTTAAAACGCGGGTGGGACAGGAGTGTGAATTTTTGTTATTAGCGTGCCAGAGGTTCTGGGTTCTAATCCACCCTTGTTAAGTTTCAATTTTTTTCTCTCATTTATACCAAGATCAGTGATTGTATATCAAGAGCAGGGACACTTTGATTTTGTGATTTCACCTAAACGAATGGAGGTTCTCTGCAACAGCCTTGAGCGATAGATTGAAGAGCAAGACTGCAGTGTGCATGAGTGCCAAGAGAACACTGTTGCCTTCCGCCACTGATCATTACAGCGGCAACGAGCACTCAAAAAAGTGGTGGAAACAATATCAAAGCTGGCAAAAAGTGGTGGGAACATGCCCCACCCGTCTCTCCCGCAAATTATACATATGAAGAGGAGTTTTAATACAGAGCTGCCTCGCAAAGAAAAATGTGCCACCCAAAAAACTGGTATGACTGCTTTTTATGAAGTGAAAGTAAGTAGCATACATACCTGAGACCTTCACAGTTGCTGAGAGCTACGAGAGAGTCTTCATAGCCCTCCACATACCCTTGATAGTGACAATGCTCCTAGAACAAAACCACCAGTATTAGTACAGCTTGTTTTCAATTTCAAATACTTTGTCAAGGTTACTGGTCAACATAAAAAGACCACATGACTACATGCTTACAATGCCAGATGACCAATGCCTATTGACAATAATGTATTCCACATTTCCTCATTCTGAACCAAGCTAACATACATGTAAAGTAGGTGGTGTAACTAATAAAACAGAAAAACAATTCTTACAACTTTCCCTTTCTCCTGTGCGCCATGAGAAAACACGACAAAGTTCTTCGATAAAAAGTCTCTGTGGGAATAAGAGATCAAATTACAATTTTTCATCATTACATATAGGCTAGACATTTCAGACAAACTAACTCCAAAGTTCATACGTGTTCTTTGTCAGGTGAAGTAAACGTTCACTGCCATCTATCCTGACTGAGTATGTGATGCTATCAGCATGTCTATCCTGAAATCAGACACATCATTTTAAAATAGGTCGAGACCAACATCATAACTTATTTCCAGGCAATGTGACAATAGTGCTTTATACCTGTGCAGATGTGTGTGAGGGGTCTGCGTTTCTCCTCCAGCGCTCATGAACCAGCTGAGGTTTGACCACATCATAATTCTTCACATATGACGTCTGGTCTGTGGTCTGGACTATGAAGGCATATGATAAAAGAAGCAAATAAACACAACAGTAAGAATTTCTTAATAACTAGGCTATGCCTAACTAAATATGGAACAATTATAATCATTTGCAGAAATGGCTTTTGTGAGTTCTTCAAATTAAGTCTATTGAAAAAAAGTCTCATCTACTTACCAAGGCTGAGTTTATTTGATGAAAAATACAGTAAAAACAGTACTATTGTGAAATATTATAACATTTTAAAATAAGCATTTTCTATTTTAATAAATGTTAAAATGTTATTTATTCCTGTGATGGCAAAGCTGAATTTTCTGAAGCCATTACCTCAGTTTTCAGTGTCACATGATTATTAATAATGGTTCTTAATGTTATCAATCTTAAGTGTTCATTTATTTATTTATTAAAGATCACACTTGCCCCAAACTTATAAATGGCAGTTTATTATGCATGGTTACCATAAAAATATTAAGCAGCACAAATGTTTTCTATCACCAAATCTGCATATTAGAATGATTTCTGAAGGATCATGTGACACTGAAGACTGGAGTAACAATGCTGAAAAATCAGCTTTGCTTCACAGGAATAAATTATATTATAAAACATTCTATTTTACTAGAATTCTATTTATTTTGACTAAATGCAGCCTTTATGAGTATAAGATACTTTCAAAGCATAAAAAAAATATATAACAAATATAAAGCCTATTACAAACTCATCGCATTGTGTTCGCCATATAGGCTAGCCTACTAAAGCTATTTTTAAACAGGACCAAAACACAACTAATGTAATTGAACCGAGTGATATTAAGTATAAAACTATCTATTAATATGTTATTTTCCCTATATGATTAATACTCCAATACAGACTTTTGTAGTAGTTTTGTGGTTTGTTGTCGGAGAAACACGACGATTGTTTGTATAGTTTTTTACTCAGTTGTGTGTGATTAGTCAAGTCTATAAATGATCGGATTTGTCTTACCTGAGCAAATCGCAAAGTTTGTGATTATGAGAATGAAGTAAATATGTCGCGTCATGATGTTTCTCTGGACTGACGTTTGGTCTCAGGTGAGCGCGTCGCGAACGAGGCCGGGGCGTGCCGCGTGCACGAGCAGTAAGACAGGTGGAGCGACATTCTCTTATTAGGTATTCTATATCTTTCAGGCTGAATCACTGCTATTTATAGATTTTAGATAGATTAGAATGGGGGTATAGATAAACGTGTTGGCTGATTTATTTCATAGCTTGTATGTAATTCATTAAGTAGCCTATAGTTAGTAAATAAATAAATAAGAAATATTTAATATGGTGTTTAGCGGCTACTCAAAAATGTATGATTGAAAACTATTATTATAGGCCTATACCCAAAGACCTTACACCAAAATAATTAAAATGGCCTAGATCTAATTAAATCTAGAGAGAAAGTGTAGGCTACTGTTGTTTTTTAATGTTGCGTCTCATATTCATCTCTCAATTGTGAAACAAACTTTTATGAGACAGTTTATTCCTCCAGGGGGCGCTGTGATGTTAATAAAGCCCAAACTTTATTTAAGCTGCATAAAACATCATTAATGTACAAATGTAAAATCGCAACCTTTCCAAACTTTCTTTATTGTTGAATTTTCAACAGGGTAAAACCAAAACATATATAGATCCACATCCACAGATAGTTATAAGAACTCTTTCACCTTCACTAACAAAAATCTGTTACATAAATTATCTTTTTCGGCAAGAAATGTCTTCACCTTTACGGTGGTCTGGACCCAACAAAAAAAAACACGTAAATATGTATTAGTAGCCTACACTTTTATATTGATTTAGTAGAAGCGTCACCCTGCCTATAAGACAAGGATCATTTTAATTGTTTTTCTACTTTATCTATTTATGTGAGAGCTCCAGAGGCAATAAGACGTGTCCCATGATCATAGTATTTTATTGTTTCCTGAAGACTACTTTTTTTCTCTCTCTCTAAAAGTGTAAAATGAGACGAGCGACATCATTTTACTCAGGCGTATGAATGGGTGTTTCTGTGGGTCCTGGAGCGGCAGCCGTCGCTGTTTGTTGAGCTTGTGATTTTGTTGATGTGAATGGACAACGTTGTTTGTCTATATACTGTTTTATTGATTTTATTAAACGGATAACAGTACAAGTAGTGCGATAATGGAGTGTTTTTGTTTTGAACTTGACTAGCAAATATGTATTTTAACCCCTCACACACTAGTCTTTGGAGCGACATTAACTGAAACATGCAGATTTTAGTGTACAGTATATAATGGCAGTGGTTTTGTCTGCGTGGGAACAAGCGGTTTAATCCAGCGCACATTGTGGGTAGTGTGTGGATGCGTTTTAGCTGGAAATAAAGATATTTTATCAGAATGACCTCGAGTACAGGTAGTCTGATCTCTGCACGCAGCTCATGGCTGTGCTCATCACAGATCCAGCTGTCGGATATTCTCACCATAACATTAGAGAACAGACCCAACGATGACTGCAGGGTTGACCATGACAGGTGAGTCCGTTTCATTGGCTGCTGGTGGCTTGTAGAATGTACCTCTGAAAGCAATTATAATGCAGTTATTAAAATAAACATTTTCTTCTTTCATTTTAACTGTAAACCTCTGTTGTATTTTTTGGGCAAAAAATAAATGGTTTAATTTTCATTTGATTAAAAGATTTCATAAATTAATGATTATGCCTTCATTTGATTACCACCGTTTTTGATGATACATTTGTGTATCATCAGAAAAATTAAAACAAACAACATCTTTTTTTTAAAGGGCCCTATTATTGTAAAAAAATAAAAAGTGATAAATTAAGTAGAAGTTTTACAAATCAAACAGATTTAATGTGACATGTTTTGCTTATTATTAAACCATTGATATGGAATTCAGAAAACATCAAATGGAAAATTTGGGGAAAAAAAAAATGGGCTTTGAGATGGCCTAAAACATTTCGTAGGGCCCTAAATTATTTTTTTATTTTTTGTACTTTTAGTGTTAAATTGTATGTTTTATATTTTCAATTAATTATATATGCTTTTTAATTGCTAACATTTAATTTAACCATTAAATCGAGGTCCAGAAAAATTAAAACAGAAAAAAATGTAAATGATAAAATTGAATTTGGAAAAAAAAATACAATGGATTTCATAGGGTCCTTGTAGAAATAGAAAGTTCTGTCATGAAACTCTAGATGGCACATGTCCTTAACTCAATCTCCTTGCAATCACATCATTCTCTATAGGGCACAGCTGATTGGTTCCTGCTGTATCAGTAGCTAATGAGCTTTCTTCTCAAACTTAAAATACTTGGTCAGCATTTACTGTAGCAGTTGCAGCGTGTTTTCAGAAACCCTCCTCCTTCCCCAGCTCCACCTGTATAGATCTGCTACGGGTAAATCATGCACGCTATATTGTACAGCAGCAGAATTTCTCTTACTTGCTCACAGCAGCGTGTCGTGTATGTATTGGCAGTAGGAAGTCCTGTGCTTGCTCTGCAGCAGCAGCAGAAGAAATAACCACCACCACCACCACCAGCAGCAGCAGCAATAAAAGGCAGCGGCAACAGTGTATCAGATCTATTCTGCCAAGACCAAACATATCAACATTGTCATATCCAACATTACCAAGTCAAACATTGAGTTGTCATGACAGAAATTAACTGAATGATTGTACTTTCAAATCCCTCAAGACATTAACTTAAATATTAATAATACTTAATATTACTTAATATTAATAAGGTATTGATTTCACAATAAAATTGGTAAGATTGTCTTGCTAAAAGAAATCAGATTATAAAGTATCAGGTGACTTGCTATTCATATATTTGCACATGCATTTTCCCCAGGTGTAAAGGTGTCTGTCTGGAGAGAGCTGAGGAGGGCTCGCCATGTGTCGTCACACTTCTGTGTTCACTCAGCTCTTCAGCTGTGATCAGCAGTCTTCAGCTTGTCAGTGAAGCCCGCACTATTGAAGTGTACTCACTGTCTGGGGAATACTGTGGCACCTGCCGCGGAGAGGAAGTACAAACATCACACGATGATGGGTATTTTTTCTTTTATTTAAAAAATTATACAACTGTCCTTTATTTATGGATATGACGAGACAGTCACAGGCTAACATATAGTTATGTTGTACATGTACATTTATGTTATTTATTAACATAAATACTTATAGTATTAGTAGGCTTACCGTAGTGAATCAGGGTAAAACACAATTTAATTTTGAACAAAATAAAGTTACATAGTGTGCATTTAACAATTTTCCATTCTACAATGCTTTACTTTACAGTACTTTAAGTTTTTAGAAGAAAAACCCAAATAATATTTAATAAATTAAATATGTTTTAATTGTATTTCAATCTTCACCTGTACATTGGCACAGTCTAACGTCTCCCAGATGCTGTTTTTGTGACCTTTTGCTAATATACTAAATGTATATATATTAATAAATATCTAATGTGTCATAATATACAGATCCCTAATTTCATTAACAATTTGCTGCCAATATGATATTGTTGATAATTGTAACAAGGGTTTTGAAAGTCCCGTTAACACTTTATTTTATGGTGACATACAGTAGTTTAAAGTTACATGTACTTACTATAGTAATAATAGGAAATTACGTATAATTACAAGCAACTAACACTAAGCCTAACTCTAACCCTATCGTGCATGTAGTTAATTAATGACTCATTACTTATTTGTGTAATTACATTGTAACAACGTCACCTTAAAATAAACCGTAACCAACAATAACATTTATTATTAAAGATTGTTGAATGACATAACAAATATAACGTATAACAAATAACACAACTGATTTGTAGAACATATTCAAACAAAAACAAATGTTTTCAATCTTATGCGAAATAAAATAAATGTTAATAATAATAAAATAAATAATAATTTTGATATTTTATGAGATCTATGTTACTTTTTATGTAATATGCATATTTAATTAGTTTGTGAATGAATTAGAGTTGGAAAGGCAATATACCAATGTCAATACTATTATTTTTATTATTAATAATAATTGTAATAATTATTTAAAATGAACAATATTTTGAATAAATACAAATAAAAAGACACAACATTTTTGTGCTGTACCTCATTTTAAACTACAGATTCAGCTCAGTATATTGTGGAATTAGTGAAGTAGTCATATTTATTATAGAATATTTGGTACACTTTACTTAAAGCCTGTATGTATAATTCATTATAAAAGTATTCTTTACCTTATAATGCATTTTATGGTCTCATAAATCATTGTAACCACAGTTATAATACATTATAATACGTATCTATTCATTGAACACACCTTTAGAGAGTATAATTCATTAAAACACATGACAAACAACCAATTTCAGATGTAGCAAGGAATCTGAACATATTACAATGTATTTTAACTTTGGTTACAATTATTTATGAAAAAAACATATAATGCATTAAAATGTACATTATGAATACCATATTATACCTAAAGTGTTCGAGAATATTTTAAAAGACTTGCTGATTGTTCTGTTCTCTGTCAGTTCTGAAGATGAGAGGCATTTCTACAAGAATCATCTGGTGCTGGAAAGCCCTGCTGCTTCCTGTGAGGTGAAGGTAAGGAAAGCTGGAAATAACATCACAAACACACAAACTGATGTCTGTTGTCTCAGCATCACGTGTGCTGTCTCCGTACAGCTGCTCTCTCTTGGTGGCCGCTCTTCTGTGGCTATCACCCATGTGGGTGTGGGACTGGAGACGCTCAAGGACAGGCAAGGTGGCCCGAGTGTAGACCCAGGCATCGACCTTCAGCGTGTGCAGACTATGATGGAGGAGATGGGCACCACCCTTTCACCAGGAGCACAGAACCTCATGGAGCTGGTGCAGTGCCAGCAAAAGGTCTGGATCCAGCCTCTTATTACAGCATATTCACCACACCTCTGGTCCTTTTATCATGGTTGATATATATTACATGAATCGCTAATGAATCTCACTTCTGTTAATTATAAATATATCATAGATCGATAAAAATGATAGCTGGACCAAGCCTATCCCACCTGTTAAATGAGTTAATAGATTAAAATGGTTGTTGTTTTTATATGGGTTGTATAAAACATTGTGGTTTGTATAAGACATCTTGTGTCTGTAAGCAGCCAGTCCTAGCACTTCAGAGAGACTTCATAGAAATGCACTAAAAATCACCCATAACAACTTGGCAAACCATATCAGCAGTACCCAAGCATTGTGGTGGTGAGGTTTACATGGGCAAGTCCCGTTCCCTCTCCCATTTTTGTACAGTATATTCTGCTGTTCAAAAAATTCCCTTCTTGTAGGCGTTTCTTGTAACAGTCTGTCTGTGTCTGACATCATTAAATCGAATTTTTTTTGCCCACTTCTTCTCATAAAAAAAGCTTCAGCTATTTGGTGTTTAGAGGGCTGTCTTGTATGCGGTTATGATCTTGGCTTTATTTTGTTTACTTTCTATATTCCTGTAAAATATTACAATTTAAAATAACTGTTTCCTATTTAAATATATTGTAAAATGTCATTTATTTCTGTGATCAAAGCTGAATTTTCAGCATCATTACTCAGTCTTCAGTGTCACATGATCCTTCAGAAATCATTCTAATATGCTGATTTGCTGCTCAATAGTCTTTGCTACTTAATAATAATTTTGTGGAAACCGTGATCATTTTATTCAGGATTCTTTGATAAATAACTATTCATTTGAAATATAAATCTTTTTTTTTTTGGTGTCCTTGCTGAATAAAAGTAGCCTATTCATTTCTATTTTTTTTTTATCTTACTTACTGATACCTAGTGTATCAGTTTCCACAAAAATGTTAAAACCTATTTAAATAGAAAACATTTATTTTAAATTGTAATATTTCTAGGGCTGTCAAACGATTAATCGCATCCAAAATAAAAGTTTGTTTTTACATAATACATGTGTGTGTACGGAGTATAATTATTTTCTATATATAAATACACACACATGCATGTATATATTTAAGAAATATTTGCATGTATATACTGTGTATATATATTTATATTATATATAATTTATATTATATATAAATATTTTATATATAAATAACACATTTTCTTAAATATATATATATATATGCATGTGTGTGTATTTATATATAGAAAATAATTATACTCCGTACACACACATAAATTATGTAAACACAAACTTTTATTTTGGATGTGATTAATCGCGATTAATCGTTTGACAGCCCTAAATATTTCACAATATTACTGTTATTTATATTTTATATATCTGTGTTTTCATCAAATAAATGCAGCATTGGTGAGCATAAGAGAATAGTAAAAGTATTGTTTTATATTTACATATTTCCTGTCATATACTCTTCTGTATATTTGGTATTTTTAGTTTTGGAATTTTATCAGCATAATGCATATTTTGTCACCTCCTTTTTTTAAACTTGTTAATTCTCAAAATTAGTTTTTTGGAGAATAGTTTATTTAAAAAAAAAAAAAAAGAATGAGATAGCCAGTACACAGCTTCATCACAACTGAACAATCACTCTTTGTCTGTGTGCAGAATAAGTCAGACATGCTGAATGGCTTCATCCCTCTGCTCATGGGAGGTGGAGCTTTGGGCTGTTTGTCAAGAGGAGGTGGGGCTTCTGATGCCACAGGGGCGGAGTCAGGCCCACATCCACCGTCTGGCCTCGAGCAGCTTCTGTCCGCCAGCAACCAGATGCCCGGTGCCATGTCTGCCCTCCTGAGCTCTGAAACCGGCACGATAAACCCAGACCTGCTTCCAATGCTGCAGAGCGTATGCGGTCAGGTCACGCAGCTCCGACTGGAGGAAGCCACATCTCCAGAGAGAAAGAAGAATGGAGAACGGTAAGTGTGAGTCATGTGTGGTTTTCAATAATCAGAGGTTCAACTACCACAGTTTTTGAAGCAACTCAAATGTTTGGTTGTGGTAACCAGCTCATCGTGATAACAGTGTGAGTACTAATATGAATAATAGCACCGATAAACACTTGAGGTTTTATTACTTTTATTACTAGGATAAAGCAGTAGTTGAGGCTACAATTCACACGGGCTCACCAAAATTGGACAATAGATTGGAAAAACGTTTCCTGGTCTGATTTTTGCTGCGATATTCAGATGGTAGGCTCAGATTCTGGCGTAAACAACATGATTGCCTTGTATCAACGGATCAGGCTGCTGGTGGTGTAATCATGTGGAGGATATTTTCTTGGCAAACTTTGGACCCCTAAGTACCAATTGAGCATCGTTTAAACACCACCTGAGTATTGTTTGCCGAACATGTCCATCCCTTTATGACCACACTGTACTACTCTTCTGATGGCTACTTCCAGCAGGACAATCCGCCATGTCACAAAGCTCAAATCATCTCAAACTGGTTTCTTGAACATAATGAGGTCACTACTCAAATATCTGCCTGTCTACAGTCACCAGATCTCAATCCACTAGAGAACCTTTGGGATGTGGTGGAACCGGGAGATTTGCATCATGGATGCCAACAAATCTGCAGCAACTATATGTTGCTGTCATTTCAATATGGACCAAAATCTCTGAGGAATTTTTCCAGCACATTTTTGAGTTTATGCCATGAAGAATTAAGGCAGTTGTGTGTGTGTGTGTGTATGCTACATCATAATTATAGGATGATGATGACTGATGACATGCTTGCTTTGCTAATCAGCAAGATTACTTAAAAGTGTAACCTGGGCCCAGCTGCTCAAAAGAAGTAAGACTGGAATTACTGACGACTCATTTTGGCAGTTCAGAACTTTATTTATCTTGCACTGTGATCTTTAAACTTTTAAGACATTTTACATTCACGGACAGCTACATTACACATATCTGAAATATCTGAATATCTGAAAAAGCAAAATAGGGACACTTCATTCTGATGTATTTAATGTTTCCTTTAGTTTGTCCACTCACCGTATATATTGTATATATATATACTTCTTCTTTTTCTTGTATTACAGGGAGGGTCATATGTGCTGTGGAGGCTTTGAGAAGATTCTGGAGACAGTTGTAGAGAAGAGAATGGATGAGATGGAGAAAAGATTAAAGGAACATCTGGACCTGCGTCTAGACGCTCTTCAGCAGAGACTGGAGGTCACGCTTCAGCAGGCGCTCGCTCATAAACAACACCAGTAAACAACACAAGATAACCTGAACTTCGCCTTGAGCTTTTGCTTCAGTGACACCCATAATATTCTATAAAGGGATATTTAAGCAGAATTCATGTCAACTATCCCTTTATAACAAAAATTGTTTAACATTTTTCTTTTGCCAGCAGTCTCTACTGCTTTGCATGGAAATGTTTTCCAGTTTAAACAGCAATCGCTGGTCTTCAAGAGTCCCTCGGAAGAGACTGTACTGATTGGTTTGTGCAGTAATTAACAACTTGTCGAGTCGGTTCACTAACTTGAGTCCACAAACAGTATCAGGTGATTTTCACAAATACTTGAGGAACTGTTCTTAACACTGTTGATTCTATGTATAAATTATTTTATTCAAAAGAAACTATACTCTCGCTGCTACAATAACTTTTTTCCGATATTCTGACTAATATACCATAAGCTGCATATTTTCATTTGGGAAAAATGTTAACAGTTTATTTACAAACAATGGTTGCACTGACAGTGTCAAGTATAGAGTATTTTTCACTGTAAATTGCCTTTGTGTAAATTATGTTGATATGTTTATAATGTTCATACTAGAGAACTAAGGACAAAAAAAGAACAACATTAAAATGCCGTTTATACTAAAGAATAATGTTGCACTGTTATATATCTGATGAACTGCTGAACTTGTTTTCTTATCAAATAACACTTTCATGCCATATTAATGGCAATGCTTAAAAGAACATGCTGGGTTCATTATTACAGGTTTTTTTGTTTGTTTGTTTTAAACAGTCTGTGGAGTATTTATCATTGCTTTGGCACAAAATGCATTCAATGACTGCATCTTTCAAATTACATTCATTTCTCATTCAGACACTTTCAGGCTACTTTGCACGTTTACACACTCTTTGCAAAAGTGTGAAAGGTAACACAATACAAAACTGAATAAAAGACAAAGCCCTTTTCACATATCTGCATTAAAACCATTCAGTACACTTGCCCCCTAGACTTCTAGTATGAATGTGTTACTATAAACCAGTTTTGCATATTGAGTGATGAATCAAACTTTTTTTGTAGTAATTGGGAGCAAGTCGCACAAACTTTTGAACCCAGAGCTTTCCTTGAATGGAAAATCCTATAATCCCAAAAACTCCTATTCAAGTTCTTCTTGCATTTCTCATTCACCTAGTCTTTTCTCAGTGGTACATGAACTTTTAGTTGTCTCATATCCTGCATTGCGGACAACCATGTCTACCTTCTCCACAACCCTCTCATGCATCCTATGAACATGAACTTGTGCTGTTCTTGGCAGTCACCCATCTACCGTGAAGGAGAGTTGTGGTGCTTGGGAACAGCAAAGAAAACACAGCTGAACGAACAAACTCCACACTAAAGGAAACGCCACATGAAATGAAAATTAACCAAAAGAACTCCAAATTAGCAGTTTTGACCTCTTGGAGTAACTTTCCACTGTGACCATGTTGGTCCTTGCCTTGTCATGTGAGACTCTGTCCAGATCGACATGGGTGTCTCCTCTCTAAACCACAGTGATATTCAATGGGCAGAATTGTTCTAACAGTGAGCTGTTGTTTTCTTATGACTGAGTGAGACATCCACTTCAGAAGGGGTTTTGTAACCACAGAGAAATGGGTCAGCTGTGGAGGTGGTACCGCTGATGAACAGCGGCTGTTTTTGTGCAAACACCCACGCCAGTATCCCCTAGGACCAGAGTTAAACCGGCCCAACTGAATCAACAAAGTCGTGTTGCTGCCACACTTCATGCAAGCGCTCATGGACTGAAATCGAGTAAACAGCTTTAAAGCTGGCGTGAAATGAAAATGCACCCGATCTGTTTTCTAAATGCATGTCATAAATTGGTTGGTTATTGTAGTGGATTGGTTATTCTCTCCAATCAAATATAATGCTGCAGCCATTACATTTTTGTAGGCCAACCCTGAAGTTGATAAAAACCCAATTGGATATTTCCATTGGCTTTCGGATTATTGCAAAAAATAAGCTCTGACCAACAAAAGTTAAAAGTCACAAATTAAAACTTTTATGAAGTTTGAAGCAGAAATCGGATCATTGTGGTTATACTGTGTGAATCTTTCTTTTTGTTTTGTTTTTTGTATATATTTTGGGGGCTTTTGCCTTTATTCAGACAGGGCAGAAGGGTGACTGCAGAGAAATGGGGTGGGAATAATCGCAGATCTCATTCAACCCCCGTGTAAAGAGGTTTGTCTACGGTTTAGTTTTGAAATGATTGTGCTTTTTCAACTATTTGCAGTTTTGAAATGATTGTGCTTTTTCAACTATTTACTATGTCTTGTCCCAAAGAGGTGGATTTAGAGTTTTTTGCGAAAAAAGCACAAGTGGATTTCGCTGGTTTTGACGCAAAAGAAAATCTCATTTGTTAAAAACCAATGAATTGTCTAAAGTGACATTTTTGAAAAAAAGTTATTTTATTCACTCACTAATAACCTTATCATTACCTTTAAAATGAAACTACTGAACGTGAAAATAGGAGCCTGATAAAAAAATGCTCAAGAAAAGAAATCTGACAGATTTAGAGGGTTTTGCGTCTGAACACTTCATTCATGGCAGAACACACCATCGAAGCATTTGCTGTTTTCGATATAATTTATGCTGATTTTAATTAACAATAAATTATGATTGTGTTTGGACAGAATTATTTTCATTGTTGTATTAGGTTTTTGTGTGTTGTGTTTATTTACATTACAGAATTGAGAGAGAAAATGTGTTTAACTGTCTTTGAAATATGAATCAGACATGTATTCCATGTCTTTAAAAGAGAGACTGTAATGTTTTGAGGATGTTTGATGTAATATTTTTTGGGGATTATGTAACAGTCACACATTTGACAGTATTAGTCCCCATACAAATGCACAGCAAATGACATTTCAGAATGCCAGTAAAATATGACTTGGAGTTTTAAATAAATGACCTAATTCTGTCTGCATCTCATATTGGACATTTTATGTGATCTCTGTCCTGAGATTGACCCCAGCAGTCAGTGTCCTACCAAGATCAACCAAAGCGACGATAAAGAGGAAATGAACGCAAACCCGCCCTGTTACTCGAGTCCAAAACCTGAAGTCATCCTACCAAGTGCAAAGGAAAAACATCCCTTATTTGACCACATATGCTGTGAATTAGACACTGCTTGTGTAACTTGTGTGCCAAATGACATATTGAGTACAATGTTATATAATTTGCTGATTATCATGACATTGAGTAAGACTTTTGTACATTTTACATAATGCCTAGAATGGTTTAGTATTCCTGCCTCTGCACAGATCACATTGTGCCTCCAGTAAATCAACTAATGAGGGCAGCATATCACAACTGATCCCATGTATCATATTACTGGATTGTTTTTGTTATTGTTTTCCAGATTCAATATGTTTTTAATAAGGCAAAGCATGGCTAAGTGGAATGTTTTTGGATCTACATTGTCTGTAGGTCATGGAACAATAAAAACACACACACAATAAAGTTATTAACTATAATTTATTTATGTGATGCAAACTGAATTTTCATCAGCTATTACAGTCTTCAGTGTCACATGATCCTTCAGAAATCATTCTAATATGCTGATTTGATACTTAGTTATTATCAATGTTGGAAACAGTTGTGCTGCTTATTATTATATTTTTGGAACCTGTGATCATTTTTCCAGGATTAATTGATGAACAAAAAGTTAGAAAGTACAGCATTTATTCAAAATAGAAATATTTTCTAACAATATAAATCTTTACTATCACTTTTTTTATATCAATTTAACATCCTTGCAAAATAAAAATATACATTTCTTTAAAAAAAAATAATAATAATAAATTATATTGTTACAAAAGATTTATATTTTAAATAAATACTGTTCTTTCTTTTTTATTATTTTTATTCATCAAATAATCCTGGAAAACTATCACAGGTTATAATTTTTTTTAAATAATAATTAAGCAGCACAACTGTTTCCAACATTAATAAATCGGCATTTTAGAATGATTTCTGAAGGATCATGTGACGGATCTGAAGACGGGAGTAAAGGCTGATGAAAATGATGAATTATATTTTAAAATATAGTAAAATAAAACCATAATTTTAAATTATAATAATTTTTTAACAATATTACTGTTTATTTTCTGTATTTCTGATCAAATAAATGCAGGATTGATGAACATATATATATATGAAGAGTTCAGATGCAAAACTAAGTGCCAACTGAAATTTTCTTCTAGAATGATAATTTTTATAAAGCTTGTATATTTAAGTTAAGTAATTTCACTTAAATGACAATTAATAGGTACTGTAATTTGCATTGCCATTTAAGTGAAATTATTGAACTTAAATATATGAGCTTGATAAAAATGATCATTCTAGAAGAAAATTTCAGATGGCACTTAGAGGCTTTTGCATCTGAACTCTTTATATATATATATATATTTTATATATATATATATATATATATATATATATATATATATATATATATATATATATATATATCTGTAAATACATTTATTTATTTATTTTTTGGATGAATCAAAGCATTATAGGCCAAATAAGTTACTACTGTAGTTTGTCTGTATGTTGGCCAGAAATTTATCATGACATTTTTATTTATTTATATTCCAAAGACTTCCTCAGCTCCCTCTTATAGCGCCAATCCCAATACCATAACCCCAAAAATCTAAATAAAATGACAGTGAATATGTTGAATAAGCTCCTATTTCCAGCCCTAAACCTAACCGTAAAAACAAAACCTGATTGATTAATTGATCCGGGAAGATGACTTGCTGGGCAAAAATCATGTTAAGTGAGTTCTGAGGTTATTTGTGATAGATGGGACCCACATGTACGCGATGAGCTCAGCAATTTGGCGTGATTTTGAGTAAAATTTCTTAAAGGGCAATAATAATCAAATTCACAGAGTTTTATGAGTCCCTTTTATGAGAATGGATAGGACCTCAATAGAACCAGATCGACACAGCAGGACCTCTATTAAAATCTCTATTGAACTATTGAGAATGTTTAATAGAGCGAATCTGGGCACTCACTGCCTCCATGTTCCCTGCTAGATTATTTCTTGCCAAGGGGCCAGTTCAATCTAGTATTGCATCTCTCCACATCAACCTTAAAAATGAATCAGTTGTTGATGATTGTGAAGTGAAACACTGCGATGCTAAAACGATTTAAAAACGTTAACCTTCTTCAATTTCGTTTCTGAAATTGCCGTCTGACAGACACACAAACATTTAAAGAAGAGAAGGTATGCCCACAATTCTTTCTCAAATATTTCAAGTCTGAGATTTTAGTGTAAATATAAAACATGAAGAAAGCTGAATACATACAACATTTCATGATGCCTTGCTGATGTATACATAAGTACGAAATACACAGTCTGTTCCAAAACCTAGTGAGCTGCCTCTTTTATAAGGCATTACTTACTATAGGCAGCTGCTTACTAAGACAGTAGGCCTAACTGTCATGTAATGTGACCCTGGACCACAAAACCAGTCACATGGGTACATTTTTTTTTAATTGAGATTTATACGTCATCTGAAAGCTGAATACATAAGATTTCCATTGATGTATGGTTTGTTAGGATAGGGCAATATTTGGCCGAGATACAACTATTTGAAAATCTGGAATCTGAGGGTGAGAAAAAATCAAAACATTGAGAAAATGGCCTTTGAAGATGTCCATTTGTGTTCGCGATTGTGCTTCATTCACACACAAAAAATAAATGTTTTATATATTTACGGTAGGAAATTTTGGCATAAAAGAAAAATCAATAATTTTGACCCATACAATGTATTGTTGGCTATTGCCACATATATACCCGTGCGACATGTGACTGGTTTTGTGATCCAGGGTCACATTACTGTATGTGACCGATTTGGAACACAAATAGGCAGCTGTACTGCACGCAATACAAATAAGTGCGCCTCATGGGAGACACAACCGATTTCAGTAGTTAGCTGTTAGCATACTGCTAAGCTAACAACATTATACTCTACCCAGATAGCACACACATCTGGAAAACATCTGTGTCCATACAATCTAAACCAGTTTGGACAATTCTTGTTTTTCATGGACTTAAGGGCTGCCAACTCTCACTCATTCAGCGTGAGACTCACACAATTGACACTTTTCACACACTCTCACGCCACACATCCATTTTCTCACGCAGAGAAAAATCGCGGAGCAAAGAGGACACTGACACCGACAGACTAGACAGAGCAGGTTACTTTTGATATGAAAAAAATTCTCAGCTCTCAGGTTCTGTCCATTTTATTACGACATTCAGACAATACCGTTTTGGCGCTTGTAAATGTGGCGTGACAGATCGCTGCAGCGCCTCAGTTCAAGTAAACCGATCATCTGTTACTTTTTATTTAAGGATACAGTAATCCTTACCGAAAGGTATATGCCTCATACATAATATCGATCAATCAGTGTTTTTCAACCACGGAAAGAGGTCAATAAAACAGCAGGAGAACAATTATGGCACAGAATGTTACATTTACCTCAGGAAAGCCATTTAATTACCATAGCACGTTAGTTGACTAGAAAAAATGGCTATAGAGAGGAGGATTTTGCTAAATATGTGCACTATATTACATATTTAATATATTCATACTTGTGTCATTAAATAATTGTTATTATAATGAAAACCGCATTATATTTAATTAAATTTGTTATTTTTAAACTTTAATAATGGTCAGCTGATAGGGCTCTCTGTGTTTACAGCATTGTGAGATATATTTTTTCTTGAGAAAAATTAACATGTAGGCTATCAGCCTACCTAATATTTATCCAAATGAGTCAATATTGAATCAAGATTGAAATCAAATCCCAAGAATTGAATTGAAATCGTGAAAATTGTGTTTTAGCAGTAATACAAACAGTAGCCTACCAGTCATTGTACCATGTAAACAGTATGTTGTCACTAAACATGAAATTCTGTTTAGTTACCAAATGTTTTGACAATCACAATTACACCTATTGTGATGCAAGTTGTTTTTTTTACATCCTTGGACCAACTAGAGGTTGAGTAAATGATGACAGAATTTAAATTTTTGGATGATCTATTCCTTTAACATCTGACAGGAAGCGACGTATTGCAGATTAAACCAGATGAAAATGCGTACATCTCCACAATGTGTGTGTGCCATCAGGGTAAGCATAAAAATACATTTCACATGCAAATATTGGGTAAAACAGTTCTTTTTAATTACACTGAATTATTTTAGTAGATGCTTTTCAGTAATGAATAAAACAAGATTATTTATAATCGACATTTACTTGAATGGAATCATCCTGCTCATCACAAAATCTGGCATTTTACTAGGTTTTGGAACAGAGAAATTATATACATTTTGGATTGTCAGTGAACTACCCAGCGCTAAATTCTCTATTCACAAAAGGCTCATTCTATCATGATATATCGATGAACAAACAGAAAATGACTTCATATATTGGAAAAAAAGTGAGAATGGACATTTCCTGGTCTAAGCTGAGAGCAATATTCAGATTGGATGAATGGTTGGGTTTGAAAGTGTTCACTAAGATTTCTAGCAAGAGTGTGGCTCCGGACACACACTCAGTAAAAGTCTGAGAACCAGCTCATGGGCGAGCATGAGGGAGGTCAAGGGTCAATCTCCTCTGGAATGATTGTGAGGATGACGTCTTCATTGCCGCGTCGTACCACCGCTCTCAGACTCTCGTCTCTCTTGATGGATGTGCTGACGTCACTAGCTGACGTGATCCTCTGCCCGTTAATGCTGATTATGACATCACTCTCCTTCAGACCACCACTAGAAAACGAAACAGGGAAAAAAATCTTAATTGTTCTAACTGTGCTTTTATTGGCTTCACATTATTGGATTCTCATTACCAAACAGTAATAGGTTTTTTGATTTTTACATAGTTTAAAGGAGGTGATGTCATTAACTCGCTTGATTGTTTAGTGAGAAACTAATTTTTCCTCTGTTTCAGAATATTTGGCTCACTCTCAGGAAATAGTGCTTACTACTGATAGGGTTTTACTTAAATATCATGCTTTCACTGTGTAGATTTTTTTCTAAAATAATTTTTTATACATCATGCTTTCAAAATCTTTCATCCCCACATTTTCTGTTTTGACATTTCTCATCTAAAAATGGATTGTTGGATCTTTCTGACATCATATTTAATGGAAAGATATTAAACAAAAGTTTCTCATATCAGTATTTCATTATGTTCACATTTATATTCATGTAACATCCAACACTGAAATGTTTAAAGTTAACAGGTTTGACGTAACATGTTTGAAAGAGAAAATGTCATGAGTTATAAATTCATTAATTACCAATAACTCACCTGGATTTACTCAACAACTGTATCTACGGTATTATATGCACACTGAGTATTAATCTGGATTTTGAAGGGTATGCAAATGTCTGTGGTGGTTATCACCATTAGGGTATTTTTTCCCCCCCAATTGCACCATTTCCTGAGAATGGGCCATTTACACACTGTTTGATATACTGTTACATTTAACTGATCATGCTCTAATTCACAGTAATTCTCTGTAAATTCTCTAGCCACAAATTGTAACTATGTACATTTATGGAAAAATCCCCAATACTGCAGCATTCAACTCACTTAGCTCTAAACGGGCTACCCACAATGACAGGAAGTGGCCACTTATGTACTGTTCACATCATCTCATTTATGCTAAAATTGAGTGGAATCATATGGCTACTTGTGAGTGAATGTTCAACCACACACAATGAAATCCCAAAAGTTCATTTTAGTTGCAAAAACTTTGCCTAAGGCAAAGAAAAAAGAAAAAACTGCTGCCTCAGCATTTAGAAAGCCCAAAACAGTTAATTTAAATCAGTAAAATATGGATTTAAGTAGAGCATTTGTATGGTAAAGACAGCATCAAATATAAAACTATGGCCAAATCATTGAACTTCTTATTGTGATCTGGTACTTAGTATGGAAGCTTGTTTCCTCCACGGAATAAAAAAATCAGAGAAAAAATGACAAAATTGCGGAATATTGTCAGGTATAAACATGCAATTCTGACTTTTTTTTTCTCACAATGCGAGTTTATATCTCACAGTCACAATTCTGACTTTTTTTTCCTCAGAATTGAGATATAAACTTGCAATTCTGAGAAAAAAAAGTCTGAATTGTGAGATAAAATGTCTCAATTACCTTTTTTATTCAAACAAGCTTTCATAGGTTTGAATGTGCACATTAACTTTTACTAATTGTAAAATGTATCAAATCCCTCCAACCACCTGACTTCATTCTTTCACATGGTGCGATGGACTTACACTTCAGCTGGTGTTTTCGGGATAACTTCAATGACGTATGCTCCAGAGGTGACATCTGGGAAATCATTCTGTCTCTCCTTTAGCTCCTTAGCAAGTCTAATGAGTGACAGATTCATAGGAAGTACAGATTTAAATGTCATGTTTGCTGGTATCCAGCTTTTACTATGTGTATTGGATAATACAATTTGAAATGATTAATTTTAGATGGCTGATTCATTTGATTTCAATGTTCCTCTAGAATCACAATCACAAACACACAACAGTATTCAGAAAGCATGCACTGCATTTGTAACTCACGTTGGGGTTAATGTCATCATTCTCACACCAATATACTTCTTTTTTGTGGCCGTTTTTCCTGAAAAATTAAGAGATATTTATTGATTGATACTATAAATCTCAATCACATTTTAGTGTGTTTAAATTAGCAGATTTTAGTCCATTATTTTGCTCCTGACCTTTAGCCTGTCTGTCATGAGACTCAGCCAGGAACTGCCGGATCTTATCAGAAGGAATGGCAAAGGATATTCCTGCTGTCACCTTCAGCGTGTTGATTCCTATCACTTCACCATCCTACAGCAACAGACACAAGAGTGAAGACACAAATGTAAATGTGAACTCACACAAACTCACAAATGCACAGATGTCTTCCTGTCACAATGTGATGCTTCCGACATTGATCATTATGCACGCATGTGTTTGTGTTCACGGCTGACTCAACACACAAGTCTTTCTGCCAACAACATATGTTTCCAGGCTCATAAAGACTTGCCATAAACATTATCGACTGTGTAAACTTGGTCCTGGCTGCTTTCTGTCACTCCTGTTAATTCACTATCACATAAGACTCAAGCTGGTTTAATTATTTGCATATGGGGAGGACATAATAACAAAGTAAAAATCTTACCAGGTTCACCAGGGGCCCTCCTGAATTGCCATACTGAAACACAGAAAGAGTTTGGGTTTATGAAATGTGTGTCATAACAACAAGCATGTACTTGCTATTGCCAATAGACAAACAGACACACTGTGTATTACTATAAATAAAACATTTTAAAAAATGTCTAAAAAGGAAAGTGTTCAAAAGGGAAAAGTGTCCAAATAAACAGAGGATCTGGTGTCTTTGTTGTGCCGGGGAATCATGAAGGAGGGGCAGTGTTCAGTCAGGATGGATTCAGGTAAGGGTCCGGCCTGTGTGCTTCTCCTCAGCAGCTCATCTTCCCTGAAGCCATGGCACATGGAGAGAATGGCGGACCGGCATCCTAACCAGTCGGCGCAAACGAGTGTTTTCCATACGGACCACGAGTCCGGTAGTCTCAGCCTCAGACGTTGCGCCTACAGACCATTGGCTGAACGTTTTACACGCCCCTTAACATGACACGGAACAAAACGAACTATGATTGGTTGCTTTACATGTCAGTCAGACACCCTCTGGGAGGTCTTTGGCCAATGAACGCTGCTATGGAGTCCAGACCTTTTGCCGTCAGTCTGAAGGTCTGGCAACGCGAGACTATGGGTCCGGTGACTCAGTCCATATGGCGGTGCGGGAAACCCTCCATGCTCCCCTTTTGGGCCCATGAGGACACCAGTGTGCATGCACCAGTCCTGGTTGTTTCCGCGCCCCTCCTCTCTTTTACACCCACTCCTGTCGTGAACGCAGATGGGGTGGCGCTGATAATAAGGGGGAGGCAGCCGCACCATCACAACATACTAAATACTAGTAGATATTTCAATCATAACAACTCTCTAAGTAGTTTTGGCATGCTAATGGTTATGGCAATGTTAATGTATTTGATTTTGGTGGACTAGATCAACTAGATCATGCCACACATGCTGTAGAGCAAGTATAGACTTGCTACTGCCAATAGATACACAGGCACGCTGCTGTCAGCATGCAGCAGTACTCAAGTCATTGTCTAAATAAAACATATTTTTCTTATTAACAGATACAGACATAACTGAGCATCATGTCACTGATCCACTTAGCAAACAAAGACAGTTTATGTAATATATGATCAAATGTAGTGTTTGAGCTCACATTGATGATGGCATCTGTCTGAATGTAGTCCATGTCAGAGTTACGCAGACCCAGCTCTTTGCCGCCTCTCTGGGTGGTGCTGACTATACCTGTAGTCACTGTGTTCTGAAGGGAGAACGGACTGCCGATAGCGACCACAAACTCGCCTGGTCTCAGATCAGCTGATCTGCCCAACAACAGCACTGGGAGTTTCGTCTGCAATATGAAATAAAATACAGCATGAGGCTTTGACACTATTGTCCTGGGCCATAATCAACCATTGAATTCAAGTTAAACTTATATTTTAATAAGTAGATTTAATATAGATAGATTCAAATAAGTTCTTCAATATATTATTACGGTAATTATATTTACTCAAATAAATACAATTATAAAAAATCTAATACTCATTAAATACTTTAGCAATCATTAATTAACAGAAATGAAATAGGCCTAAATCTTCAAGCTGTTTTTTCCTCCTTCCCAAAAGCAAATGTTAGTGCTCATAGTTTGCTCTCTACAGCTCAGGAGATTGAATTCTCAGTTTGAGACCTGCTCATTGTTGAGAACTATAGAAAAGGCACACGTGAGATTACTGAGGTCTTTTTCTAAGGAGAAACATCTGAGAAGCAGGAGACCTAAGCAATATACTTTCATTGCTTTGAAGGAGAAACTGAGATATTAAGGATATTTGAATGTGATTTCCCTTTGGGAGGAAACATTTATTTTAATTGTAACTCTCCAGCATCATCATGCAAATGTTTCAGTCCATTCTTCCTACAAATGCATGATATTCAGGGGCTTTCTGAAATGTACTACCCACTTCAAGTGCCACCATTTCTGTTAGGTTAAAGTGTCACTATAATGCTTTTCCAGATATTACCTTTCATGTAGAGCGTAATATAGCTAATTGTGAATATAAAATGTCTGCAAAGTTATTGCAAACTATTGCAGAGTTATTGTCTCCCAAAAGAAAGAACCAATTGTGAATTGCCTGAAACAAGGCATCAATAATTCCTGCTTAATACTTCCTGCACAAACCTATGTTGGTTTGAAACAAATTTGCGTAATGTCAGCCTATGGTCTTCACTGGCTGCCCACGAACAACGCCTATGTTGACCCGCCCTCAAACAATGTAGCTGTAGCTGAGGCCTAGAAGAGTTTGGTTCGCATGTCGACATGCACTTCCAAAGAATGAGGACTCAAATTGTTATGGTAAAAACGACAGCATTGTTACTGTTTGTATCACTGTGTTTAAAAGTGCTGAGGAAGACTCCGGAGCTGAAATTCTGATATGGTAATGGGCGTTTCGTTTCCGACCCACACTATAAGTGGTAGACCAATCACAACAGTCTGGGCCATCTGACCAATCAGAGCAGAGAAGGCTCTCGGAAAGGAGGGGTTTGAGCCCGAATCCTTTATCAAACCGTTTCAGACACTGAGAAACGCTGAGACTGATGCTGCAATGCATGTTATGAGAAAATGTAAGTATTTTTTTTACCTTGAATGCATGTAAATCTATTGTAGGAGACCTCCAAAACAAAATTAGGAACCTTTAAAATAGCATAATAGAGGCACTTTAATATAAAGGATTTCCTTTTATTCTTTATTACTTCTTGTTTTACCTACTTATTGCTTGTGTGTTTTGGGTTAACACATTTTTTGTATGGTTTAGCTTGTGGATGAATGCTCTTATTTTCCTCAAGTGCTCTGATATGGCCAGCTGATCTGCAAGGCAGTAAAACACACCCATAATGCTTTCATCAGCTGGTATGGGGTTCTTCTGGTCAGTGGTTATTTTACACCAAACATGAAGCTTGACATTGTGGCTAAACAGCTCTACCTTCATCTCTATGTGCTGAATCTGATGGGATGTCTTTCCCTGTGGTGCTTTGAAATGTTCAGATTATGCAGATAATGAAAGGCCCCAAAGAGCCATGAGTAAGCCACACACCTCAGATGCTCAGACTAAAGAGGACCACAGCTTTCTGATGTTTACATGAAGATGTCCTCCATGTTATTCCCTACTTAAGTTCCAATTATTTGTCTTTTTATACACCTGATCCAGTTTTAGGTCTGGGTTGTTTTAACCCAAATTTGGGTCAAATATGGACAAACCCAACCATTGGGTTAAAATCTGTATTAATAAATTCAACCCAAAGGCAGGGTTTGTCCATATTTGACCCAAATTTGGGTTGAAACAACCCAGCATTTTTTGGAGTATATATATAGCCAAATATATATATAACACATACTTTTTCAAACTTTTATGTTATATGCAATTAATCGCGATTAATCGAGTTGACAACACTAGTTAATACATCACATTTGAAAATAATGTACCACCTTCACTAAACCCTACTTGAGGTCATAACATAGAATTGTGCAAGGAACCACATGAAATGAATCGATAATCTGTTGATAAAAATGTTGGCGTTTTACTGTCTCTATGTTTATTTCAGCTGGAAACTGCAGTGAATTGTAAATGTGTGTAAGTACATGTGTAAGTAGTTTTGCAGAAATGTAGGTAGAAAACAGATATAGAAAACAGACATTTATGAATGAATAAATTACTTCCTTCAACTATTCCATCAAATACCATTTTTGATTTTTCCACTATCCACCAAAAAACATGTATATGATCGTGGTATATCATAGGTGTCACGGGTGTTTGCTGGCAGACAGATGAGGAAGACGTATACGATTCAATTCAAAAGGTTTATTCTCTAAAGATGTAACAGGAAGGCAAACGGATAGCAACACACACTGAACATATACAATACTGGACACTGGACTGAAACAGAACTGAACACATATACAGGTGTTATTAATGGTGACTGATGAGTGCACAGCTGAACGTGATTAGTGTCTGTGACAACAAATGAGTGACGTAGGCAGGTGATGACAAAACATAACGAGTCCAAACTAACGTGAATGTGATAGAACGCCCCCTCCCGTTAGGTATGACCTAGCGCCGTGAAGAGAAGATGAAGAGGATGAGGGGATGGCGAAGGGATTGTTAAGGGGGCTGGCAAAAACAGGCAGATGAAGAGGATGAGGGGCTAGCGAAGGGATGGCACAGACAGGCAGATGAAGAGGATGAGGGGCTGGCGAAGGGATGGCACAGACAGGCAGATTATGAGGATGAGGGGCTGGCGAAGGGATGGCACAGACAGGCTGATGAAGAGGATGAGGGGTTGGCGAAGAGATGGCACAGACAGGCAGATGATGGTTCTGGGGTTGGACGGATGACCGGGAGGAGGACGAACAACAAAGTCCCTGGTGGTGATGAAGGTGGAGTGAGCCAAGGGGTAGCCTTGAGCAGGGGATGTGGTGCCCTTCACCAGAGTGGTGCCCCTCATGGCGGCGTTGACGGAGGGAGGAGCCATGGAGGAATACTGATGAGGGCCGCCATGTGTCTGACCAGAGACGATGGCGACGAGGATGGAGCCCACCGTGCAGCCGATGAGCCGAGGTAGTGGAGAGATGGTGAAGATCTTGGAGGCCACGATGGAGCCGCAGCGACGACCTCCCAAGAGCGAGGTGGAGATCCGGAGGTCTGAGGGCGAGTTGAAGCGACCAAGGGTGGAGGTGGAGCCTGAGGTAGGGCGGAGCAAGCCGTAGCAGAAGGGGTGGAGGATCAGAGAGCAGAGGACAGTCCGCAAGTCCGTAGCAGAGGTGAAGCGATGTCTGACCTCGGTGGAGCCGACGTGCCGAGCGAGACCGAATGTCCGATGGTCCACACAGAGGTCGAGGGTGGAAGGAGCGCAGGTTCGAGAGCCAGGGCGACAGGTCGAGGCAGAGCGTAGCACACTGAGGCTGCAGACAGAGGCTCGGGCTCCTCATGCCCAGGAGAAGATGGCTCCCGACAGGTCCGAGGTGGTACCAAACTACTGAGAGGCAGAGGTGGTGTCGAGGGACTGAAGGGTGACAGATGACTGGGTGGCACAGATGGCTTGAGACTGGGGGAGAGACTGAAGTCCAACTTCACTTCACTTCCGAACCCTCAGCGTCCACCAGCACTCCCTCGGCAATGGATGGCTCGGCTGGCTCACACACCTGGTCAGGCGCGCGCTGCTCGGGCTCCATGGCGATGTGGTCCTCGGTCGCTCTTGTGGGCGTGGGCTCATTCATCGCAACAGTCTCCGTCGCGCTAACTGTGGTGGACTCAAGTCAACGACGATCCTCGCCGTCTGGGTGGTTCTGGCTGGGAAGTCAGCAGGGACGGACTGGGGCTAAAAAACAGCCCTGGACTTTCTCCCAAATAGGCCCATCATCCGGCCATTCGCCTCTAGCCGTGTGGGACAGACACTAGCCAGGATGTCCTGATACTATGCCACAATACTGTAGCCTATCAGACAGGTATTCACAGCAAGTAACATCTCAAAACCAATGATGATAATTGGGGTTGTGTTTATTAATGAAGCCTCAGTCTTCAAATAAAAACAAAAAATGTACAATGCCATAAAATACAAATAATGAAATGTCACTGGCTACAGTAACCCAAATTACACAAACTTGTAATTATAAAACATATAGTTAGGCTACTGTATACCAGGGATCTCCAACCTTTTTGTGTGCAAGGGCTACATCTAGAAAGAATTTTTATTTGTTATACTCCAATATTTATTATACATAACATGGTGAAGCTTTTTTACTTTTCACCATCATATGGGAAATAATAAAATATCTTGATATTCTGGTTCAGACTTAAAAGCGCTTAAAAAAAATCCTGAAAACTTATGAAAATTTATTTTTTTGTTTAGTTTTTTTAGTTTTTTTTGTTGATTTTCTATAAACCTATTGTACGTGTTATCAAAAACAGTAGCCCAAACATTTAGTATAAATATAAAAAAAAATATAAAAAAAAATAAAATAAAATAAACTGCCTTAACTTCTAAACAAAAACATTAGCCTACTGCATTACATTTAATACATTTATACATAACTGTATTAATATAACATCATTTTTAATAGTTAATTCATAGGTTTTGGTGTGTAATGTCTTCTAACTGGTTTGTTCTCGGAACAATGTTTCGCCTGTTTTTTTTTTTTTTTTGCGTCAATATGTTGAGAATATCAGCGCTGTTTCATCTGGCTTTTTACAAGCTTAAATCACATAGTCATTTGTGGTTTATAATAGAGATAGAGAATTCTGCGCTGAATTGAAATGCTTCTCAGTGGATCGCGCAGCTCTGTGTAATAATGTTCGCGTTATCGAGATCAGCTTTGTCCGCGATCGCTGTTTTTTGGGCCGAGCTGATAATGCGCTGCTCAGATCAAACAAGTTTTGTTCCGCTTTTTAAGCGTTTGCCATTTGATGTTTCTCATACGCAACGCAAATGACAGCGTACAATCAAAGAGAGTTGGGTAATTTTGTAGAGGCAAAAGTTCAAATTGAAACGTTTAGTTGAAAAGGTCGCAAAATTATACCATTTATTCGAAGTCTGGAACCCCGACGGCAAGCCCGACGGGGCTATTTATAGAATGTGTTTAGCGGGCAACTCACAGGCACCACGTTGGAGACCACAGCTATTCAAATATAATGTAAGCAAATTTAAAAGTGCAGCCTTATAAAATGTCAGTGGCTATAGGCCGACTCTTCTTCCTCAGTTGTTGTTTTTTACACGTAGCATAAGTGATCATATTAGTGCCCCTGCTGTTGGCTGTTAATACTGCTTTATTAGACTTTTTTTTTTTTTTTTTGTGCCGACGGCCCTCGGTAACGGTTGGACGGCCGTTCTGGACTTTTCCAGAACGCACAGATTGTCAATCCGTCCCTGGAAGTCAGGCTGGCGGTATCTTCGACGGTGAACGCAGATCCGTAGAACGCCAGCACCCACTCCACATATGTTGCGAAGCTCCCTCGAGGAACCTCCCCGGATAACTGATAGACAGTTATCAGGGAAGGTGATCTGATGGGCTAGATCCAGAATTTTTTCTAAATGTTCCTCGAGAGAGCATTCTCCCTGCTCAAGGCGTATGTTTATCTGCTGGAAAGTCCATGGTGCAAGCAGGGGTGAAAACAGAACAAAAACACTGAACACGGAAAATGGAAAAGAAAAAATCGTACAAATGCGTTCACTTGTTTGGTCCGGTATTCTGTCACGGGTGGTTGCTGGCAGACAGATGAGGAAGACGTAATATCCAATACGAAGGTTTATTCACAAGAGATTCAATTACAAGGCAAACGGATAGCAAAACACACTGAACATAGACAATACCGAACACTGGACTGAAACAGAACTGAACATAATAGGTGTTAATGATGGTGAATGAACCACATGATTCATTCAGCTGTTATGTTGTTATATTATAACAGCTGCAATATTATAATACATGACTACTGCTGAAACAAACCGGACAAAAATTATCCCTTGGTTCTGTCTGTTTTTTTGTGAATTTTAGAAATAAGCAAATAACTGAACAAAAGCTTATTATTTTTATGTGTGGACTTGTGTGTATATGCACCAGACTTTTGGTTGTCAGAAAAAAAGAAAGAAAAAAAAGAAAGTTCAATCATTGCCTGCAGTGGCCACAGCTGTATGGTTGATACCATTCTGAGTCAGATTAGAGCCTCCTTTTTCACTCTTGAGATTTCAACACCATTCCCCTTCTGGCAACAGGAAGATAAAAGTTTGGTGAGAAAGAGAAAAGGCTGCTCATATCATCAAGCTATGCCTGGATGGAAACATATCTGCTGAAAGAATCGACTACAAACTCGTGTTTTTGTGCAATCGGAAAAAAGAAGAAGAATACAATTGATTGTTTGCGTGTTTTTAAAATAAAATGTGATTGTTTTTTTTCAGGATGTCCATATCTGAGCCTGTGTGTGCACTTATGTGTTTTGGTATGTACAGCTGTCAGCTTGTAGCCTAAGGATAATTCCAGATGCTGGAATAGAAATGATGGTATCCTTATTAAGGGGAGAATTTCAGAAAAGCTGGAATGACATTTCGCAAACATTTTATCTGTGTGCTAAGTCAAGAATCACTGTTACTGTTGCTTATACTTAGGCTTAGTGTTTTTAACAAAGCCCTAACCTTAAAGGGATGGTTCGGAGTAAAATCAACCTAGGGTCCTTTGCACCATGACCTCGAGCCAAACACCCCCCAGGCAGAAGCCTTTTTTCCCTTGGTCTATCATTATTAAAGTTAGAGCTTATTTAGAGATATCAGTCGAATGGTTTAGTGCAGGAGCTAATGGATCCTATGATGTATCTCGTAAATTACCCCACTAATAATGCCCAGAATGGTACCAAACTTCTACAGTACTACAAATAGGTTCTGTACTCATAAAACGTGGCATTGGAAAGTTTATAAGTACATCAGGAGTTTTTTAAATAACACTTGCCTGATGGCTTATGCTACCACTAACCCGGACGTCGAGGTCACTTCCGTGATTTGGGAAAAGCCTGTAAAAGTCCTAGCAGAAAGCAATGTATAAGGATGCAGTGTAATTATATTACATGGACCAATTATAATTCACTGTGGGGTGGAGCAGGTTCGGGGCCGACAGCCGTGGGTGCGGAGCGAGGCTGGTGGAGCGAAAGCTAATGAGAGACACCTGTGTGACATAGGGCCTACCAATCTCGAATCCCTCAAAGGAGCTGCGGAAGGATACATTCACCATTAACAAAAAAGGTCTAAAGGGTTAACTGAAACTCTAACAGAGGGTACAAGAGGACAAAAAAAACAAGCCCATATTTTTGGAAGTGGAGGGAGTATGGGAGAATGCCTGCTGAGCATTCCAGGCGGTCTTGTTTGCAGATGCACAATCAATGCTTAGCTAAAGATAACATGCTACTGTTCTACTCCTTCACTCACTCCCACAACCTCTGACTGCATCTGACAACCTACAATCATGCTCTTAAAGCCAGCAGGCTGCGTCCTGCACCAAATCTAGCTTTGCTAAATTTAGTCTTCAAATGATGTGCTTTTGTGCTAAAACAATATGCGTTATATATGTACCGACACCGGTGCTAAACACAGATAGACAGAAAGACATAGGCCTATTAGTGTAATTGTCCCCTTCTCCTAAATTTGAAATACAACTTGCCACCGACTGGCAATAGTCTTGTAACAATGCTCATACTTCTGATACCTCCTTAATTTTTAAGATGAAATAAGTCAATGCTAGCCTGACGTCGTCATACTCAGATTCTAGTCAGAATATGAGTCTGATACTGCTCCATTGGGCTGTGATTATGGGGATGTTTCAACTGAACCAGGAAATAAAATGTCTCTGCACTCAATTGGATAGACCTACAACCAATCAGAGCAACGGAGTAAATGAAGTATGTTCTTCATTCATCTTTCCGATCGACAAATGCCTTGATCGCGGTTCTCTGTTCCTCTTTTAAAATTAATGCGCTGTCGATATATTCTATAACAGACGCGATGGTGGAATCTACACATCTCAATTCTCCAGCGGCAGCCATCTTTGTTGTAAACGAATTCAACCCAAGCGCTCTTTGGTGACGTGGATGATTACGTTACTGTTGATCATCTGTCCATCATTGTATAAAGCCCGCCCTGACATTTTGATTGGTCCGAACAGCTCTGGTTCGAGCATAGTTGCTCCACAACGGATCAAGTCCAGACTGAACATCCCGACCTCAAATGTTGTGGGCGGGGCTAAGTTTGGCTGGCATCCAGGCTAAGGCTAAAAAAAATGATTCTTCAAATAATTTGATGGGTCTTTAATAGGGATGTTCCAAGCTGATCTCAAGGATCGGTATCGGGGTATTTTTAACTGAACGGTATCAGCTCTACTAAGCCCGATCCTTTGTTATACCTTAGCCGCAGGTGTCGTGCAGTAGGCGGTATGCACCTTCAAGTGGGTTTGTTAGCCGCCATTAAAAGGAAAAGAAGAAGCTTAAATGTGCTTTTGTGAATGTAGACTGTTGGTGCATCCCAATTCTCATACCATGCGTCCTAAATAGTATTCGAAAATAGAATTAGTACATTCCAAATTGTAGTATGTTGAAATGAGTGTTCCAAAGATACCCGGATGGTCTACTATTTCCGGTCAGAATCTGAAGTGCAGATCGATGCGCACTCTAACGGCTAATATTGCTCACAACCCATCGCGCGTTGGACAAGGATTCGGTAGAACTACAAACATGAGTGATAAGTGTTAAAAAACTACAAATACTCAACTACAGATACTCAATATTCAATGACTCGGACCAGGTCAGGGGCACAAAAAAACTTGATCGGGGGCATCCCTAGTCTTTAATGATGAGGATTTTTCTTCACTTTGCTCTAAGTCAGGACTAAAAAGAGATGTTGAATTTCTGCATCTGCCTGAAATCTGATACTTTACCCTTGCTGACTATTACGCAAAAATCATAGGAGAAATGACATTTAGTGCTGATTGTACTAACTGAAGTGCTGAACTGTGCAAACTGGTGAAAGGTGATCAGGTGGTTATGTACAAACATGAGCGGATAAGTTACAGTAAATGATGAGCAAGGGCTCCTTGTGAAGTTTTTTTTTGTTCCTCATTGGCTTGGCTTGCTTAGTTGGGGACATTAAATTTAACATTTAATTTAATATTCAACAATAATATTGATCTGTCTGCATTGACACTTTTATACATGAACTGAACTGAGCTGGATGATGACATCACGGTTTACTCCAGAGCGGCGGCTATATATATATATATATAAAATGAACTAAATTAATAACTTTTTAAAACAAAAATGAAACATCACTGAACTTACTTAAGCTGGACTGTGACGCTATTTTCTTCTGGAAACAAACTTTTTATCTCTGTAAAGCTGCTTTGAAATGATCTGTATTGTAAAAAGCACTATATAAATAAATGTGTGATTTGTTTATTGTTATTATTTATTTATTCATACATTTATTGTACTGTATTCATTTTTTGTCAAAAAAGCATGCTGCGAGAAATACTGCAATGGGGATAGCACATTGCATTTATATACAAAATATATATTATAAATGCAAATACTAAATTTGATGTCAAGATAGTAGTAATGTGACATACTGTATAGCTGTATATAATATTTACTGTACAGTATGCAGAACTGTAGCATAGCTTTCCATTCCAAACTCAACCATAGTTTATCTAATCTTTATCTTTTAGGTGAAGCTCAAAGGGAACACAAATAAACAGGGCATGTTTTGGAATCAACAGATTTGAGCATGTTGGCAAAGTATGGCAAGTATGTACGGTTGTCTCATACTTCCATCTAATCTTGATGTTTCCTCTGTTCTTTAAATTTCATTTTCCATCAATCAGCTAACAAAACAATATTCAATGATCGTTCTACAGGACGATTTAATCAGCTTGCGTCGTCGTCTGTTAAAGTGGAAGCGGATTTGACGACTATTTCATTAAATCCCTCTAATCTCTTTACAAGTGGATCATTGATGTGAATTTAGAAAGCTCTCTGAGAAGAGAAAACAAACTACTACTGCCAGACCCACAGAGATAAATTATCCCAACTGATGAGTCAGATTTGACTTCCACAGGGCAAAACGACTGGCCCGATTTCAGACAGCTTAAACTCGATGTAAATCCAATCTAAACTGATGGTTTGACTGTTTGTCTCTTGAGTAGCTGAAATTTTAGCCTATGACTCAGTGTGTTCAACAGCCTCAAGATGTTCCATCTTTTAAGGAAGGGGTTACTGGGAATTGCTAAATCCAAGCAAGTTTTCTTTGAACTCTTGTATTATGTTAAAATTCTGTGTAAGTCATTATGTTATGGGTCAACTGGACCCTATAATTGGAAACAATACAATTCACAAAAAAATCAGTATACCTTTACCTTTAATACTTCTCACAGATTACCAAAAATTTTTGACTTTATTTGCATTTCGATTTCCTGAAGCTCAAACAGTAGAGCATGGTGCTGACAACGGCAAGATCATGGGTTCGAATCCCAGCAAAATTCACCATGCATGAACTGATAAAAATGTACACCTTCAACGTAGTGTACATTTCTTCTAATTAAAATATCTGCAAAATGCATAAATGTAAATACTCTCAGAGGGCAGTTGAGAAACTCACATAACATTATATTTAAATATATTTTACTTTTGGGTCCTTTACCCATGATTTTATCTTTTGCAGGCATGCACACAATTTCAAGAAAATGAAACTAGGTTAACCTGTATTTCCGACAACTCCAAAATTTGTTGCGGGTCAAAGATTTTTAATATACCTGAACATCAGATACAAGTAAATATGTTCACAGCTCATCAAAAACCGGTCATGGCTATTAACCATTGTTCTGTGAAACTCAAAAGATGAACCTTAACCAAACCCCTTAAAAGCAGCAAATGCATTCTACGTCGATTCAAATCCCCCTAAGAGAGGGTTGAGTGGTTACACTAACAGACTAAATGCCACAAAACTTTAGATTTCATGTGGTCCTTAAAGCTATTCACCTTAAACGCTCAGTGTATGCTGTCTGGAAACATCCTGGAAACAAATTTGAAAACATGTAAAACTACAGGAATATTTTTTAATGCTAAAGAAGTTCTCTCAGCCCACCCATAAAGATGATGAGAAAAGCATTCACATTCTAATGGCATTCTCCCTGTCTTAGCGTGATCTGAGCATCTTTATGAGATTTTAGCATGGCGTCAATTGTTAATTGGTTAAAACGGCAAAAAAAAAACGAAAAAAAAACCTGAAAAGAAACATCATTGGATAATCCAAACTTCATCCATAAACATATTGGATGAGAAAGCTGTTCTGTAAATAATTCAATTGTTTTGTAACGGCTGTTGAGTCAAAAGACACATGATATGAATACATATTTATTGTGCGCAAAACCTCCATCTAGAGCAAATCAATCCCAGCTGGATCTCAAACATCTTCTCTAAAACTCCTGTGTTCTGCCAGAAAGAGCAGGAATCTTCGACTGGTTCTTCCTGTTCCACAGCAACCGTAATCAGATTCCATTGAGCTGTCACAGTCACAGTCACCCTGCCAAAGGTCAAACTGACAGTTTAGACGTTTCTGACTTTGGCTTCATTTATATTGACAGACATGGACTGTTTATGCCAAGTCTTAGCTTTGCCTTTTAACATCACTTTTTTACAAAGTAAATTGCAAGGCCATCACTATGATACAGTAGATGTAAATGCCAGAACACAATTCCCTGAAGATTGTTATATATATTCTACTTTAAACATAAATTCACTTTGACATTTCAAAAACATGGCTCTAAATCATCCATTTATCACAATTTTTGAATGACACACATATTTGTCTTTGCAACAAGGAGTCTGACCCAATTTTGGTGTCTTGTCCCATCATGGAAAAAGGCAGCAAAACTGCTTTCTTGGAAGACAAGACCAAACCCTTTCAAATATGCGCTGAAATAACCCAGGATGAATGACGACTGCATGACTGCCAGACTTCATCTCTTAATACCCTGAGGGATGCCAAGACTCCTTGTATGTCTTTGAACTGGCATCGATCAGCTTTGAGTACAAAACTGCCCATGTGAATGTTTGCAGACTAGTTTTGTGGTATGCATTAACCACTGGAAAAATACGTACATAAAAAGAATTCAATGACAAATCCAGCTGCTGTTTACCCATGAAATGTTTACCCTCATTTGTATGAGCAATTGAATGCCAGCAGTGAGACATTGAAGGGCTCTCTTTCTTTGCTCTGATGAATCAGGAAGATGTGTCTGAGCAAGACCTCTGCATTACATGGGCCTTAACCAACACCAACCTTAAAAACTGACCCAGATTTTAGAAAACGTGACCTCAAAGTCAGATTTCCGCTAACAGTGTCTTGTTAAGAGCAAATTGTGAAGAACATAAGGCAAGTTACGACAGTGCCAGGATAGCATGTTGGCGTTGCAACTGAGCAAAGATCATCTTCAAATTATCGTTTCAGTGCATTGACATGAATTCCTTGTTATTGAGACAGGAATTTTGCCAGCAGGGCTTCCCAAATTACCTTTAAGGGGAATTCCAGACAGACAGAACAATCAGTCCCAAATGAAGTTGGATCCAGCCAAACCCAGACTCATTTTTTAGTCTGTGCATGTAAATGTGCAGTGGCCTCAAAAAAGTATTTGGACACTTGTACCACACATTCAATTCTCACACATTTCATTGTCTTATATATCAAGTGACTGACGTCTGCAAACCAAATGCTATAACTTCAGAGTTAACTTACGTGTTCTGCATCATTTTTGCGATTTATATTAGTACTTTTAATAGTTGTGGCAGTGATTTTTATTGGATGTATGAAGTCAGTTCTTCAACCTACTTTTTATGAAATATTTTGCTTATGTTATGTTTGTTTAAAATATACAACAAATATATTTTGTACTTAGTGCAATGGTATTCATATATTTAAGTGTCACTGCAGGTATGGGATTATGATTAAAATCACATCAAACTCAAATGTAACCAGTCCTACTTGACCCGCTCTAAGAGGGTTTCGAACCGGCGTCTCGCCCGCATCTTGAGGAGAGTGGAGTGAGGTTTACTCGCACAGCTCTTATAGCTTGGCTCCGTTACATTCACCCCCCTAAACCTCACTCCCATCCGGATCACAGCACCAAATGTAACCGATCCTACTCAACCCGCTCCGAGCGGGATTCGAACTGGTGTCTCCAGCTTGGAAGGCGGGCACGCTAGCAAGGACGCTAAAGACCCCAGTCACTAGCGAGCTTCTTGAATAAAGGGGAGTGATGTTTGCATGCACAGCTCTTACTAGGTTGCCTCCGTTACAGTCACCCCCCTAAACCTCACTCCCATCCGGGTCACGGCACCAAATGTAACCGGTCCTACTCAACCACCTCCTAGCAAGATTCGAATCGGCGTCTGCGGCATGGGAGGTGGGCATGCTAACAAGGATGCTAAAGACCGCAGTCACTAGTGTCAATCGCTAATGTGCCTCTTGAGGCCAGCGAAATGAGGTTTACTCGCACAGCTTGTACTAGCTTGCCTCCATGACACAATGTTAAAATCGAAAATTACATAAATGCAGACATGTAAGAAAGTTGCATTAAATTAATGGAGACATGTGCATGCTGAGGCTGTCATCAAACATCCCATCAGTGTTAAACACAACTGCAGAAGGCTGTACATCTCAGCTGCCGTTTTGTAACTCCTTAATGACAGGGGCTTCCCTGAGACGGTAGTAAATTACAAAGCACAGAGTACTGTCAGGCTTGTTTTTCTGTTTATGTAGTCTTCTAATAACATGAAACTACTAATAGCGAACATATCCCACATCAATAAGCATATCCCGCAAACTCCAAAATCTGAAAAAACAAAGGGCCCAGATGAGACCAGATTGAACATAGCCTTCTGCTGTGGTCACCAATACATAGTACAAAGAAATGAGTGACTTGCAGCTCAGGGTTTTACTCTAACATACATACAAAATCTTGTAATTTAATAATTTTTCAAACTAGATTTTACCGTTTCCCTGGCAGTCAGAGAATGTGTGGCATTGGCCTCTTTGGCTTTGTCCATAACCCATCCTTGAATCCCAATTACACTCAATCAAAGTCCATTTCAAAACAAGTCAGTTCACTCTCTGTGTTGATTAGCTCATTTATTTGGGAGGTGGAACTTATTTTACCAGACCCGCCATTTTGGGCTTTCAAACATTGTGGGCTTTTTACCAATCTCTGACTCTACAGAAAAAAAACTGTAAGTGGTATTTGACCTTGCAGAAAATGACAATACTAAGGTATTGGTGGTTTACTTAGAGTTGCTAAGTGGTTTCCAAGGTGTTCTGAGTGTTTGCTACTATAGGTTGTTCTGGGTGGTTATATACTGATACAAGTCACTAGGATATTCTGGTCTATAGATATGCCTCAGGCTATACTTCAATATTCTTTTTGCAGTGAAATATTTACAGATTTTTATTTAAGAATAACTTTTATATTGTTAGTAATATTCCAAGACAAACACTTACTGAAACAACTAGATTTACTTGATTATCCATTCATAATTCTTCTGAAAAATCATGCTAAAAATTGAGTATTAATACATCAAGCTTTTGAGGAACGTTTATTTGTACATATTTGTACAAAGCTTTTATACTAAAATTAAACATCTGACTAAGACATATTATTGGGAGATAGAGTAACAACTAATATTTATATGCATTTTATGTCAGCAGTTGAATGATGAGATAAAATGATCTTTTTTCTGACTATTATTTCATATGTCAGGCTTTACAGGGTTTACAAGCCACATGATATGAAGTATCATTCATGTCCTCAGCACAAATAGTTAAATGGGATTAGAATGTATCATGTTTTGCACATAGCTGTGATTCTTGTGCACCTCTGATATGATAGAAATCTGTAAACCAGAACTTCCTGAATGTGCATGACTTCACTAACAACCATCTTACAGATCTGTCTATTTCATCTTCGAGCAACGGGTTTGGCAGACAAAAGAACAGCTGTGGAAAAAAGACAGCCGTGTGTACTCAGTCCTAGAGTGGAAATACATAGAGTACACACACACCGACCCTCAAGCCAATATTTGAGTTGTGATCCATTCAACATTCATACATACACTGATCTTTTAGAAGTACCATGACCCAGATCTAAATGAAGACGATCCAGTATTAGTCATCCTTACCAGTTATTTCTCCTCACCCCTCTCACCCTGATGTGGCCTGTCGAGACCTGTTTTTATGCGATACAAACTGGAACTCAAAGAGTAACATGCTCTAACATGCTCCACTGGAATCTGTTTTCCTCTGCATATCTAGAGGGTATGCTTTTCTCATCGAAGGTTAGACCTGTTTCAAACATACGGAATCTGGAGCAGGTTATAGCAGCAGCAGGGTAGAAATTCTGGGGCCTGGTACAAAACAACTGAACTTTAAAAAACAACTACCTTCCCAGCAGGATCGAAACACACTGAGTACCACCCCAAAGTCCCTAGTTCCTTTATGGCGGGAATACCATCCTGGCTTTAATACTAATACTCTCGAGTCTCAATAAATCTCGATCAAAAGAGTACAAGTAGGCCAAATATACTTCGACATTTCTGTCAGTATATATCAAGTGTACTTAAATGTAATTTGAAGTATATTTATGAGAAATACAAAAAGTAGACTGAAAGCATCCTTTCTTATTTTAAAAGAAGTATTATAGCACACTTAAATAAACTTTATTTTTGTAAGGGTCATAATAAAGACTGCCTACTATAATCTTCTTCTTTGTACGTGCTTACCACAATTGTGACTTATATCTACTTGCATTACTGACCTTCTCGGACTAATACTGACAGATAAAAAATCCTGATACCAATAAGAATACCGATACTGTGCATCTCTTAGCAGAAGACACGATGGACAGCAGATTCTGCTCTGGACAGAAAATAAAGGGATTTCTGGGTTGCCAGACATTTTTGTGATTTATAAAGATGAAATGTCTATCAAGTGAGGGCCATTTAGAACTATATAAAACTTGGTATCAAGTGGGATCACATTTACATCAAAATGAACCCAAACTTCAAGTTGAAGCTATAAACTGCTAAAATCATGTTGATTCAGTCAGATTTGCTAAATAGAATGTGTTTTGCATGCCTAACACTGCAGGTGACACTTGCATTGAGCTCAACAGAAGGATTTTTTCAAACAAAAGATGAGTAATTCCCTACATTATTTTTTGTGGCTTCATAAAAACATACAGCAAAGTTTATTTTGTGCTAAGATTCTTTATTTTCTGCTGATTTCAACTAATTTAACTCTATAATGCTGCTTCTTATACTGAATGAATACTGCAACATGTTAATATGAACGCATAAAAATGAACACGTTGTTGGGTGTGAATAATTTGGTGGGGATAAAAAAGAACAAGAATCAGATTAGATCAAGAAACACAGAATGAAACCTTAAGAAAGAACAGGTGAAAGTGCAGAAACTAGGCCATGATTTGGTTTTCCAGAGAAGGGATCCATTGAGAGCCTCTTGACATTTCAAATAATCTGTAATGAGTTTGGAAATTACTTCCGTCCAAAAATAACCAGACTAACAAGGTGGTCACCGTAACAACCCTGCACCATATTTAAAAACAGCTTGAATGTTTTTCATGTCTGTTCTGTCAAATCGTTTTAAATATGAAGAGAAATTCGGATATGGAATTCTCAATGGCGACAGAGACATGAACAAATCGACCAAAGTCTGGCATGAAACTCAAGCTGAAAAGAATATGAGACAGTTACCCAATATAAATTATTCACAGTACGGCAGTGACTAAGCAGAAACTGAGCCAGAGAGGGAGGAGTTATGCATGAGAGTCCGGGAAGGAATTATAGAGACGTGGCACTGCTGTCGGCCAGAACAAGAGCCAGTAACTGTTACCAAACCATATCAAACAGTAACACCACTCCTATTGTTAAGTAAGTCAAGTGTCATTAGCTTTCTGTGTCACTACTGCCTAGGCATTTTCAATGCGTTGCAGTCCTTGCGTTAAATCTGAATTGTAACTACATACCCTTTTTCTTTACCACAGTACACTATTATCTGAAGAGATGATGTGCCATGACAATCGAAAATATTTCTTGACACTTTACTTGAAGCCTTTATATAATGCATTATGACATGGATAGTTTTGGTCCTGGATACTGATTGGTCAGTACAGCACTTCAGTTGTACCAAAATACACAACATATTAACAGTATCACACCGTTTTTTTTAAGCGGATAGTAAAATATTAATGAAATAAAAGGGCACTTAAGCATACTTAAAGAGTAAAAGTTCACTCTCTTTTTATTTGACTATGATTAACACTATGATTAAAGTGTACTTTTTTAATAATGTCACATTAAAAGCACTATATAGGTCACACTTGATGGTCCACTTTAGACATTCTACTAACTGGTAACTTTGCAACTACATGTCACCTAACTCTCATAGAGTATTAGTAGACTGTCTGCTTTATATATCAGCTAACACTTGATAGATCCCCAATAGACATTCAACTGACTATAATTAACTTTGCAATTACATGTCAACTTATTCTACTACCCTGAACCCTAACAGTCTACTAAAGTCTACTAATACTCTAATCAGAGTTAGTTAACATGTAGTAGTAGCAAAGTTACTTATAGTTATTAGAATGTCTAAATGAGATCCTCGAAATAAAGTGCAACCCTATACTAAAGCATGTTATACTTGAATGTAATTTTAACTGTATGTCATTCAAAGTTCATATATTTTAAATGTACTAAACCACAACTTCATAATTACAATAGCGTTATTAATAATATATTTAAATACATGACAAATGTCAATAAAAATGACATTAAAGTATATTTTAGTTGACCAAAAATGCTTGTCAGTACATTCGGCAGTATTAACTATTTTTCAAAGACAATAAAAAATTATTATAAATTTAGCCTATAATACATTTTCATTTAATTGTAAATAACATGCAATTAAGTGTCTGAAAACATTTCATTACGTTCGCTTCTTTTAAAGTATATTATTTCCATAATTCCATATTATTTCCTTAAAAGAGCTACCTCTACCTGATCTTATGAAATGTCGTTTTTTTTGGTGTAACCTAATATATTTATGTTGATTCACTAATGTTAAATAAAAATATATATATTTGAATTAAATCAATTCATTTAGATGTTACCACATGAAGCATTTTTTAGGATGGATGACACTTTATATTTCAAAGAAAATTTGAATCTGTTTATTGTGTAGTAGCCCTTTTAGTAAAATCATTAAGGTGCTTGAGACTGCATTGTATTGTAAATACAGCACTGTTCATGTTTTACAATCAAACTGTAAAATAAATTATATTTTTTATAAATAATTTCCAACACATTTATTATATGTTATCATACTTACTTATTCAAGTTTATATCAAGTATAGTATAATGCATTACAACACAAAATTGGTGGTGTTCATGCTGTAATGCACTATATTTTTTGAAGGGATAACCATACAAATGCATTATAACATATTATAATCTAAAACATACAACTGATTATATGTATTAAGAACTATGAGCATTGTAAATATCTTTATGTGGCTTATTTTGTAGTCTACTTATACAAGCTTTTAGGAACATCTTAACATATTTTCTTTTGATGACAAATCCCTTTTTTTTCACTTCAGTATGTTAGCACCCCACCCATTTAATGTTATATAAGCAACTCTAATCAAATCCTTGGGTCTCGGTACTAATTGCTGTAAGTCAAAATGGTCTCTTCATGTGTTTCCTGACCTTGCCTGGGTGTGGAGACATGCTTGTTAAGTGGAGCATTTCAACACAGTTTATCTAGATCTGTCTCTCTTACTGGTACAGAAGTGCCTTCCTTTAAGACAGGGTCATTCTTCTCTGAACCAAGAAAAGCATATTTCTGCCCACTTATATGCTTATTCTGCAAAAATGGGCATGAGACAACACTGATGTTGGGGCAGCCTCTGGGGTCAGGCATGATTTGCTATTTTTAAATTCATTGCTGAAGACATCATGGAAACAATCTCAGATGCTAATTAAACAAGACTAAGCATGTTATCCATATCTCGAAAGCAAATAACTAAGGCACCGATCCAAAAGTAGTCTCTTGAATAAGCATTCTACCTGAAATGGAACCTCATACAGTCAGTAACTGTCACTGATCTGGAGTGCTCTACATATGTCACACGAATATGGTGTGGTCAAGTCATGTTGGAAAGTTTACAGTTATAAGTTGAACACACATATATGTCAACACTAGTAGCAGTAATTACAAGTGGGAAACTCTGAACTTTCTTCAAGCCCAGAGTTTCCGAGTTCGGCGCGCATCAGTGAGAAAATATGGTGAACGCAATAGATTCAGCATCTATATTGACAGTAAATTTGCTGAAATAAATGTAGTTTTTTTCATTTACAATAAAACTAGTAAAATGTACAAAATACGGTAGTATTGCACAACTACGATATAATATATAACAAATCAATCTAAAACATAAGATTCCCCCCATAATTTTGTAAAAGTATTTAATTTATTTAGAAAAGGTACATCGCCATCTTTTTCAAACCAAAGTAACTTGAACGCACTGACATCGTAATTATGACTTCCCAACTTGTAAATATGAATTTCCCAGGAGGACATGAAAGCACCAATAGTCTTCTTACACAAGGCGCATGGGGGATTAGCAATTGATTTCAACGGAGTTTGGCTTTAGCTTGTTGCTAAGCTAACTATGCGACACGAACGCACAAATATTGGGAAAACTGTCAATTGTTTGTAATATATTGAACTGTTTTAAGCTATATTTTCGTTATTGAATTCATTTAAATTTACATTTTTAAATTGACATTTTTCTTGCATCATGCACCATCTTTTACCATGCATTATGGAGTTGGATTCTCCATCTAATAATGCCCTAGAATTTGGGCAAAAAAAGGTATCTTGCGTTAAGGATCCTCCTTAGTACAGGAAGCAACGCCTTAAAATCCTACCTATGTAGGCAGCTCACTAACTTTTGGAACAGATTGAGAGTCTTAATACATATGTGGTATCCAAAAGTCCTGAGTGTGACATACTATATGAGCAGGTATGGACAGGTACTCACTGGAACATCTATCTTGATGAGGGCGATGTCTGCTTTCTCATCCACGTCTTTGATTTTGGCGTCATAGGTGGCACCAGTCTTTAGCTCGACCTTCACCCGATGTTTGTTGGCTACCACGTGAGCATTGGTTACGATCAGACCATCTTCAGACACCACGAAACCAGAGCCGCTGGCCACCGCCACTTCCCGCTTGGAGAACACCATTCTAAAAAAGATTATTGATATATTAAAGATATATTGATGAGAAACCCTCTTACTTTCCACTGAGTAACAGCAAAGAATGATCGTCACTCAACATCTTTGATTTAACTATATTTTCCAGCTAGACTTGAGGGCAAGGAAGAACTTCCTCTGACAAATGATTTGTGGAAAACATAATGGTTGTTATCCAGATTTTTCACCGCACTGCATGATTTCAACAGCCTAAAATTTAGGTCGGGTGTATTCTACATTCCAGTCTTATGCAATGATGAAGATATCATGATGTTTAAGAGAGAGATCCAATCTAATCTGTCTACAATGAAGTGGAAAAAAACATCCAATCCGATACTCGTTATTACAATAATATATAGAATAGCAATGCTATTCTGTATATTGAGGATAAAACTTTGTGGAACATGCCATAAAAACATTTTTACGAAGGGCTTGACACTTCAACTCGCACAACATGATTTAGCCATGAGTAACATATTCCTGGAACAACATTCTTGTCAATCAATCCTAGGTCAACCTACTCCAAAAATAAGAGAGAAATAACTGGTTGATAAGAATGTTGTTTCGGGACCAATATGGATGTAATCACACTTGGAAGAAGTCATCTGATATTGATGATAGAGGCCTATCAAAAGACAAAAATAAAGAGGGAATATCTATTTTTTCCCAGTGTTGACTCATAAAGGCAAAGAAAGATTAAGAAGATCCACAAAATTGAAATTGTCCATGTTCAGTATTAAAAATAAAGGTTCCAAGAACCACTTTTGTTTTCCCTAAAGAACCTTTCAAAGAAACAGTTACAAAAAGAAAAACTTTCTTAGGAAGAAGAACCTTTTAATAATCTAAAGAATCTTTTTCCACTGTAGTTTCCATGGATGTTAAAGGATCTTCATGGAGCCATAGATGCCAATAAAGAACCTTTATTTTTAAGAGTGTTGTGTTAAAGGGTGTGTTCAAACTTGGCAGGTTTGGTTCGATTAAAACAAACTGCGGTTAAACTGTTAGTGCGGTTCATTTGAATAAGTGTGAACGCTGCCATCCAAACCCCTGTGGGCACCAAAGAAGTGGCTTCCAAATTAACTCTGGTGTGGTTTAACTGAAAAAATGCAAAACAGACCAAAGACATCTAAACAAAGCAAAACAGGACCTGATGTGACTTGATGTCACAAGACCCGACCCAAAAATTATAGAATGCTTAAGCATACCATTTTTTCTTGACATAGGAGCTATGTTGCCCATTACAGTTCAGTACTGGCATTGGAAATGCCATCTCCTTGCAGCAGATCTTCATTTGTGTGCAATGGAGGATTTCCTGGTGCTGTTTTGACTCCTTTACACATTTTTAGAATCTCTTTGCAAGTTCTCAGCTGGTAAAACACCATCATATATACGCACATACAACGAGCGCATTTAGCCCAGCGCACAGCATTGTGTTGGATGTTCAGTAAGTTCTGTCACAAAATATCCGTCATAAAAGCCGTTTTGTTTGTATGTTTTGTATGTTTTGGGTCAGTGTTAAAAATGAGAGTGTGAACGATAAGCAAAGCAGGAATAAATGTATCATTAAATTTTTTGTTCTCGACCAAAAATACTGGACCAAAAAGAAAATGGAACTACAAGTGTGAACACACCCAAAAATAGTCCTGATAAAGATGTCTTCTTGGAGACATGAGTTCATCGATTGATGGAGTGTGGGATTCAAGATACATACTTGCGGAACAGCTCAATGTGAACCACAGCTGGAGCGATCTTCTCCACCACATCAGCTATGAAGTTATATCTGTGCCGGAGACTATCTGGATTGTCCTCTTGGCCTGGAGAACACATGGCAAACAAAGAGTCAGATTATATGGTACGGCAAATAGACTGTGTTAAATTCAACCCAATTATTTTTAAACAGAATCGAAGATAGTTCTAATTCTTATCATTATTTATTCCAGGACTTGATTATGGATTGCGCCAGTGGTGTCAGGAGGACCAAGGTCCTCAGTGCATGGAGCTCAATGGCCGTCCCTGGGGCAGGGTCCAGTGTGATTTAGGGGAAGCAGGCCTCCCCTCGTTCCAATTGCCGTCACGTTCCAGGGGCTGTAGGGGGTATTGGGTCCCCCTCTGTCCGTTCGCCACATCTTTAAGCGTGGGGCCCGGTGCGGCCGCACTAGTTGCACCACCAGTTTCTCCAGCTATAATGTCAGCCTACCAAAACCACAACCTTAAATTTTTTGGCCAATTTGTAGGGGTGTAACGATTCCCTCATGTCACGATTCGATACATATCACGATACTGAACTTACGATACATATTATTGCGATACTCCAAGACATATGGTAAAAGGTTAACAAAAAATGAACTGTTGATTAAAATGTTACATTTGGTATTACAAATTGAAATGAAATGAATGGAAATTCATTGGAAACAAATAGGCTTGGACTTGGTTCTGGTAACCCAATACACAGGACAATGGTGACACCAGAATAAAAAAAAAATATATTTTTACTTTTTACTTTTCGTTTCAGCAGAGTAAAAAGTTGATTTTAGTTATTCAAGTAGATAGGTATTTTAACATTTTTCACTTAATGAAAAATACAGTTATACATTGTAAAACATAAAGGCATCCCATCATACCCAGAAACACCATCACAGTATTTTTACAGTGCATTTCTGGCAACCACAGTTGCCATCTTTTCACCTTAAATTTAACGTGATATGTTTTACCTTGTATAGTACTTACAACATAATGAAATAAATGGAAGCGAAAAATTGATTTGAATTGAAATTATTTCATAATATAAGAGGAAAGAAAGATTGGTGTGCTGCGAAAAACATGAAACTAGCACAGCTATGTATGAATGTCTTGCCAGGAGACAACAGTCACTTAGAGTTTTAGTTTCATTAAACAAAAATATTTGACCACAGACAGAATGCCATGATTTCTCAAACAGGAACCGGAGAGAGCTATTCAACTAGAATTATTCCATAAAACACCAGCAGACCAAAACTTATAAAAAAGCAAAAATGAATAACATGATTGTGATTTTATGGGAAACAGAGGTCGACTTGTCTAGGCAATGATGCATCCTTAAATTCACAGGAAGTCAGAAAGTGCTTATAAAACTTTGGTCTGAGTCAAACCCTTTTATAACTTTGCACATGTAACACTATCTTTTACCTTGTATAACCCTCCTTTCACAACATCTGCAGGCACGCACATCTGCACTGCCCCCTTGCCCATGTTAGGTAGCGTGCTATTGGTTTCTTCCCTGAGGGTCTGTGTACAGCTCTGTATATCCACTGTTTGAAATCCCCGGTGATAAATAGATCCTTGACCCAAAACACCAAAATGTTTATAACCTTTTTTCTTTTTCTTTTTTCTGGGAGATGCTTGACTATTTGGGTTATAAAAGAGAGTAAAACTATAATGCAACACAGATGGGTAAAACGACATTGCACGCTTGCCAAACCAAACACCGCCTACAACATTATATATCTGTTGTCTTGTCTCCTATTATGAATTATATCAGATGCTAGCTCATGTCTTTTCTTAATGACACTTGGCAACCTCTGAGAAAACCCTAGTCTTCTAAGTTGAAAATTGGTTGTAAATAGGAATTATATTTTACTGTTGTAGAAACACGCTGCTAAAAAAGAAAATTGTTGGCTTATATAACTGATTGCCATTCCCTCCAGCACATCCCATCATGACTCTGGAATCTTGATAATGGAATTGTTTTTCCTCCCTCATAATATGGCTCCACATCTGTAGAGGGGTTAGCATGTTTAAAGCGAGAGAATGTTTCATTTGTTATATCATAGCTGGCACAAAATGTAACACATTTATGCAACCCACATACGAGTCATGTTTTATGTGAAAAGTACAAATAATGATTTTATATGCTTCAGGGACACTGGGAAAGGTCAGGAAATGGCCACGTGACATCTGCTCTTTGCATGTGATACTTTAACAAACTGAAAAGAAAATGTCGCAGCTTTCATAACATTTCATAAAAAGCCCTCCGGTGTTAAGCATTATGGGTTTAAACTCTTTTTAACTAATTTCACAAATTCATAATTCGGTCTGTTCCTAAAAACCAAGTGAGTAAAACAATGTATCTTAGAATGTGAAAACAATTTGCCTTGTGATGCTGTTTATGTTCACTGTATTATTGTTATGTATTTTATGTTGTTATGTCTTTCCTTGTAAAAAAAGACTTTAGCATACTTTAAAAAAAGACTTATTATGGAAAAAATAAATAAACTTAAATGTGACCTGAATGTTTTTGGAAGCTTAATTGCAAGTTATTTACAGTTAGTTGTAATTGCAATTACAGATTCAAATATAATTTTTTTTGACCCACTAAGAATTATTTATTTGATTTCATACCTCTATTTTGTCTTTGAAATATGGTTAATGTAGTGTACTGTGTACTGTAATGGTAAACTAAAATATACTTCAATTTTTTTTCTATTGAAAACTGTCATGTTTTAAAATATATTAATTATTACTTGAAATTATGAAGTTGCAATTTAGTACATTTAAAATATATGAACTTTAAATGTCACATTAAATGTCACATTAGTTAAAATTCGAATCATGTACGTTATACTTGTAATTTAAAATGTACTTTTAAACATTTAATTTGACATTATTACAGTGCACTTTTTAAGTGTGTTAAGTAGTTATAAAAATGAAGAATTGTATGATAAATACATTTATATCTAATCTGTGATTTGATAATATGGTTTATTTCTGTTATTTTTGTTTTGGCTAGTAATTTTACTCTTTATACATGCGACAGATACCGTTTCTTCATACTAAAGTTATGTGTCATTTTATGCAAAATGATGTGTCATTTTGAAATGATATGAAAATCTAGAAGCACAGATGTATCTAGATGTTTTCAACGAAATCAATAGTGTACTGAGAGAGGAGTCTCTTCAGACATCCCCACAGTCATTTCCATTTCAGAAATGCAGCGGCTCTGTGTCCGGAAAATATCCCTTCTCATGCCAGATGAGAAGTTTTCCTCAAGGACAAATCACATTGGGAAATCAGTGAGAGTTAGTTGACATGTCGCTGCAAAGTTACTTATAGTTTAGTAGAATGTCTAAAGTGGACTATCGAAATAAAGTGTTACCACTTATATTATCTAAATTAGATCAGTGTTCCATGTTTCAAATCCTCAGGCCCATTCCAACATTGCAACTCATGTATTATCTAAAATTCTGAGTTTCCCTTTTGTAAATATGACTTCTATTGGTCATTTAATCTTGGAACGGCAGAGGACAGAACAGCAGCATGCGTGCTTTAACAGAACAATATTGTGCGCTGTTGCGGATGCTAATATAGTTATATTTATAGTTATCGTTCTTGGAGTGAACAAGTCTTTACTTTCTATAGTGAAAATTATACGTATATTCTACACCAATTTTTTTTTTCTTCAGTGTAAGCAAAATCGTTTCAGACAGTTTATACTGTGCTGATATGACATAAGAACCCTCACAAATTTATCCTGCGTTATTTTGTTGTGAAACAAAGATCTAGTATCAAAGATCTTTGATGGCCACCAGACTACTGTGTTTGAACATGTTTCGGATAACAGCTAGCAGGCTATAAATCATGTGGAAATTCAGAATTCAGAAATTCCAGGTGGAATTTGGGCCAGTTCTTTTTATGAATGGGGAAACTGTCGTAGATGCACTATGCAAACAAACAGATGTCATTAGCCTCATGTAAACTCAATTGTGTCATCATCGCTGCCTGTGCCAGCTATAAAGGATTGCACATAGACTTAAGAGACAGTTGTGATGTAATGTCGTTTGCGTGCTATTACTAGATCGCATCCTATTGGCTTAAACAGAGAGATGATTCCTTACCAACAGTAGCATGCGTGCAGCCACATGTTTTTTTCATCTTTCAAGAGCACAGTGTTAAAGATGATGATTATAAGTGAAATATTTCTTGAAGCTTACATGTTATGGTTGGTGCAGTGGATGCCATGCAAATGGACCAACCAGGACGAGCTAGGAGCACCAAATCACCACTTTAAATTATTTTTTTAATTAATTGTTCTGTTTTTATCTCAAATATACAAAAATTGAACCACTAATAATGTAGTAAATCTGTAAATTATAGAAAGTGATAAGTGAAAGTGAACTCACTCGCTCGTCACTTCAAAATACAGTGTGAGTTACGTTAACAACGCTATGAGGCAAAGAAGAACATGATGAATGGAAAGAGGCACTTGCCAAAAAGCAAAAATGTAACAAAAAATTAAAGTGGGGACATAAATACCATGTTACTTTTTGTTCTCTCAGCCATGTAAAGAATGAGGTTTGTCTAGATAGTGTACATAAGACTGCTTCAGATTACAGATCTGCAGCTATAAGTAATTTGAGTGCTTAGGAGCAAATGAATAGCCTACATGTATTCCTGGAAATAAAAATGTTTTGCAAGATATGGATTTTTTTGCAAGACAATTAATTATATTGTTTAGTGAGACTCTTGCATGGCATATGCATTACTGTAATATCAAGCAGCCTATTGTTGTATAAGAGCAATTCATCTAATTTCTCAAAAATATAATGTAAATCAATTTATTTTCTTATTAAAAACCCCAAGTCAAAGGGAATTTTATATATATATATATATATCACCACTTTTATCATCCACTATGCTGAAACCATCCAATCTATTAGAAAGGTACACCTCTCCCCAACAAGTGGTTTGAGGTATCATTTGGGAACATGTGTAGTTTAAAACTTACTTATTGTTCAGATCACTAACCATAAACATGAGCAATAGTAATAGTGATGCCTGACTTAGCTTGTCTTATATTTAGAAGCATTACATTTACTGTAAAGTGATTAAAATGATATCTATAAATCATGTAATATCTGACAACTATAAGTTCAAAGTCTAATGAAGTCTAATAAAGTTAAATGATCCCAGAGGGTCCATCATTTCTAAAGCATATCTGCCCTTTTCCACGTCAGTGGTATTTTGCCTGATCCCAGAACTGCTCTGTAGGCGTACAGTTCTTATACTCTGCATGCCACCATCTGAGATTGGGTTGTGGTATGCATTTCCTCCTCTGATGCAAACTCAGCACTTGGGGCAAACCAAAGAGAGTGTGTGTTGGCTTTATGCAGCATAACACCCTTACATCTACTTCAGCTTATGTTTGAGACAGACACTCTTTTTATGTAGTCAGTGAAAATCCACAACACTGATTCTCCTGCTCATTAAAATCACCATTAACTCAAAATTTGATGTCTGTCAGCAATTAAAGCCAATTTTTTTTTTTTAGTTCGGGGAATTTCAAAACCATGATATCACACATATGTCCTTCATGGATCATTTGGGCGTACTATAATGTAAGTGTTTGGGCAAGACCCCTAGTCCTCTCATCACAGGGGCATTGACATCATTTAAGGGTGTTTCTTCATCTATGGGCACTTTTATGTGCCAGAAGTTGGTTATATAAGTTGTTAAATAAAGTTTGTTAACATTTTTACCATGCCATTGTCATTTATTTATCAGGCTACTTTTCAAATACTCTTTGTGTATAGGTTTTATTGTTCCTTATCCATGTTATCCAAAAAAGTTAGTGTACTTTTCTACCATAGTGCGCAATAGTATCAGTGAAGAGCTTTAGATGAAATATGAGGAATGTAATGCATGGGGCGGGGGATTAAAACATTTATTTTCAATGTCAAGGCCACTGTAATTTCTTGAACAAGAACATGTGGATATTAAAACATGCAAACTCAGAGCGAGGGTTTAATTTTGAAATTGCGATGAACATCACTTCACATATTTAGAAACATACTGATGTATTCTCTTGTGTTGGCGTAGGTTTATAAATGATTTACGTTACAAATCTGGTGAAATGACGCACGTTGCGTTCCAAGATGAACGTTATAAGCAACCTAAACTCAACACATGCAGAGATGGCGTTTGTTAACCAAGCTGCTGAGACGTGCTCCACGCATGTAAATGAAAACAGTGCAACACTTCGCAATGGAACAAAGCGTGGCAGATTTTATAAGCGTTACCAAATGCACGTTATTTGAAACCCAAACAAACAGCAAGGTTACACATACTCAACTCCGTCATGCTGATATCTCGAAACAGCTTTTCACCCTGATGAAAAATATCGTCACGTTTTAATATCGCAGGATCGCATGGCACGAGATCTCGTAACACCCCATTATTGACTTACATTAACATTTATGCATTTGGCAAACGCTTTTTATCCAAAGCGACTTACATTGCATTTCAAGGTACATTTTTTATATTCTTATCAGTTCTCAGTTCTTGCTTTCCCTGGGAATCAAACCCATGATATTAACGTTTCAAGCGCCAACGCTCTACTGTTTGAGCTACAAGAAAGTTAGGACTTAACTTTATTATTGACCTGACTTATTAACTTACAATCTCAGGTGGTATTTTAAGTAAATATATTAGGTTAAAGAGGTTCAGCTGACAAAAAAGTTGGGGAATCCCTGCATTGCACCTATATGAAATTAGGAGAACTTGTACATTTGAATGTGTTTGAAAGACAAAAGTCTTCCAAAGACAGTAATACATGATTATGACTCACTGAGTGATAATTCAAATAATAATTAAGGAGCTGATTATAGATTTGGAAGAACTTCTGAATATATGGAAAAACAGCTCAAAGACTGTAAAATGTGACCTAGATCTGGATCCTCAGAGAATAGGTTTCTTAGATAATGTCCAGCCTCAAGAACTCCAGATGTAGATTACATCATGTGATGGGAGATGTCTTGCTGTAATAGCTTTGACTGAGTAGAAACAGAGTTTTGGCTGTAGATCTTAGATGAACTGTTGAGCAGAACTTGGGTGCATGAACACTCTTGACGTATAATGCTATTTTTGGCCAGTCAAACGGTGACCGGAACAAAGGTGAGGTGATAACTTAAAGAGCCAAAGGGAAGACGCAGAAAGCCGGGTTACATGGATTTGTGCAGACTGCGCCAGGCTTGATTTGGAAATCATTATGTCCAAAAAGGTCTGGAAACACCTAATTAATCACATTGGAAGAGGCTTGTTCAGTGTGTTCAGAAGAACAAAACAAGTTTAGTACATTATAGATCCATAACTAAGCCTAGTGCTGTCTGTTGCCTAACTTTGACCACATACAAGGGTCCAGGTGTGGTCAAATTTCCCATAATCCTGCTTGATTTCAAACTCCGGGTCTTTTTTCAAACTCTCACCGGATCTTATCCATGAGAGCTTTCTGTACTGTCATCCTTAGAAACTTACCAAAATGGTCTTAGATGGTAGCATAATGTTACTGAATACTTTTTGACTCTTTCTTAAGGCTAAATGTGCTTTGATTGCATTTCTGCTTTATGGATAACAATTCTGGGGAAATGTTTGGTGGAGTTATGATGGGCCAGATCCCTTTGAAGCACTGGATTTATGGAGACCACACTGTCTGTTCTGAAACACTAACTTTTTTTGAATTTACTTTTCCTCCTGCAATTCCAGGAGAATCTGGATGAACTACGACTGACTCCTCTTTCAGGGAAGGGTCCGGAACTCTTCCTTGTGTGGTTATCTGCTATGTGGATGTGTTTTTGCACTCTATTCCAGTATGTTTCCAGTGCCAAGAATAAATCCCGGGCTAATGGGGCTTCCAACGAACTGGCGAGATCTAATAAGCTTCTGTGTTTACCGTCTTGAGAAGGAGCCAGTTTAAACCACGCAATACCAGATTCTGAGAGTCTGCCAGCACTTTATTTTTTGGGGAAAAAATTATTTTCTAATTATTTAGTAGACGAAATGTCAACAAGTCACATTATATTAGCATTTTATAAGAGAGGGTAGGCATATGTAAGGATAACGCGATATAAGCATTATAGGGCACATCAGACACTTTTATTAGACTTTAAGGAATGGATTGAATTTAATATTCTGTCTGAAATAGCCTACTCTTGTGTTTTGACTATTCAATTCAATTCAATTCACATTTATTTGTATAGCGCTTTTCACAATACACATAATTTCAAAGCAGCTTTACAGAAAATGCATGAGTCCACATACAATTTAGAGTGATCTGTTATCAGAGGTAACTGTCTAAATTATGTATTTCAGAAATGCGCATACAAAATAGCGAAAAAGGTATTAATTTAAACAATGTAATAATTTAATGCAGAAACAATGAGCTCACTGAAGTAATGAATACTTGTTTGTTAACAAATGATTATGACATTTAGAAAAATGTTGCATTGGTGCACTATACTGTATAGCTTTGACTTTTCTGCAGACTAAATCCCTGCATCATTAAACCAATGCAATGTGATTTAGAGTGCACTTAGCGAACTCACAATAGTAAGGAAGCTTAGCTCACTACGTTTTCACATAATAACACCCAAGAATGTTGTTTAGGTGTAGGCAGCTCACTAGTTATGGAAATGCCGTCAAAACTCTCTCCAATCTGAGACTCCTAAAACTCAGTCTAGGTAGGCAGCATTCGTTTTGAACGCCAGTCTTACCTTTCCCGCAGGCTCCTCTCTGGATGAAGATGGTGGGCGGCTGCTGGAGTTTCTGCGCCCGGTTACTGACTCTCTTGAGTTCGCAGATGTTCCTGTAGGACACCCCATCACTCCCGCATACGGGATCAGGGCTCTTACACACGCACACGCCGGTCTTTCCTCTCCTCCTCACTGTGGTCGTTGTTCCGACCCCATCGGACACAGCGCACTCCAAACCCTCTCCACACTCCGGGTCGCCCAGTTTCCCTGTCCCGCCGCAGGGCTCATCCTCGCCGGCCGCGCACACTGGGCAGCAGTCGCACTGGTCCAGGATGTCTCCGGCCAGACAGTCGGCCGGTGTGGGCGGACACAGACTCTTATCGCAGCGCTCCGGACAGCCGATCACATAACGCTTAGAGATACGCGCATCGCACAGCAACGGCACCAGAATAACAGACACGCATAGAACCCACAGACGCATTTTAATATTAGTTAATATTATAGGCTAAGTAAAATCTCTTCAAGTGACTAAGTTATGGAATGCGTCACAGGACGAATAAAAATATAATGCTCGTAAACTTGACAGAGTTTGTTGTGCTGTCGAATACCCGTTATCTTGCGCTTAAATGAGAGACTTTATAAAGCTTGAGGAGTATAAACAGCAACGCCGATTGGTTGGGTGTGTATGACGTCAACGATGTGGGTGGGACGAGCTGCAATGGTGCACAAATATTGTGGTAACAAATCCCATGCAGAGATTCAAAGAAACTTAAAGGAATAGTTAACTTCAAAATGAAAATTCTGTCAGCATTTACTCACCCTCAAGTTTCAAACCTGTATGCATTTCTTTCTTCTGCTGAACACAGTGGAAGATATTTTGAAGAATGTCAGTAACCAAACAGTTGATGGACCCCATTGACTTCCATACTAGGAAAAAAATACTATGGAAGTCAATGGGGTCCATCAACTGTTTGGTTACCGACATTCTTCAAAATTTCTTCCACTGTTTTCAGCAGAACAAAGAAATTCATACAGGTTTGAAACAACTTGAGGGAGAGTAAATGATAACAGAATTCTCATTTTGAAGTGAACTATTCCTTTAATTTAACCAAGAAGAAGAAGAATAAAAACCCACCCAAAATCTATATTCTGAAACCAGCTTTCAGAGGATTGAAATTTTTCAGTTAGAGTGTCTATATTTATTAAAACGTTATATAGAATAATAGGAACATGTGTATGTTATTTATAGTTGCAAATTACATTGTGTTATATTTCATTAGCCTATATATTAGTACATCATAGGCTATATTGTAGAAATAGGCTATAGGCCAAAATAGTCTTTGGCTAGGCCAATTATATTTAACAGTAAATAATATACTGTTAATAAAAGAGTAAATAAAAACACCAGGTTCCTTTAAAATGTTGAAATATATTTTTTGAGTGAAAGCAAAGTTTCTCAAGGGAATGCAAAGGTTTTGCTATAGTGAACACAAATATCAATCAAAATATGATTTTTCTCCCATCTCATATTTGTAAATAATAGGGAAGAATGGTTAACATAACATTATTTAATATAACATTATTAACATATTTTTTTCTTGAACAGTATGTGTCTTTATCATTGCAAATAAATTGCTGCCTTTATACAGTATGTTCAACACGATCTCACGATCGATCTCAAAACTCTTTTTGGCGTATAAATGATACGAGAAATATCATTCGTGCTATAGATATGCACTTTCGTTAGGGGGTCCATCATGATTTTTGAGTCCTCGTGATCAAAAGTGTTTGGAATCCCTTGAGTTTTATAATGAAGGTAGATTTTAGCTGAAAGGTTGAGTACTTTTCATGAAAGTTGGTGCAAGTTGCTGGATACTCTTCACTTCACAGCTCTGGTTAATAAAATTGTACGATATATAGTCATTCTAGGCTAAACACTGATCCAAACTCATGCACTTTTGTGTTTAGCATTGTGGTCAGATGCATGAATTTTTAGATGTGTTTGTCACAGAGTTGCAGGTCCAAGCTGTCCTCCCATGCAGCTATCTGAAGGGAGTTGCTCCAGCATTACGGGAGTGGATATCCATCATATGCTTTGCTTACTGATCCTAGGCGACATGTAATATTTGTGCCTCTGGAATTTGAAGTCATGACTTCCTCATGGGGCCAAAATACGAAATGAATAGAAATCAAATGTGTCTCGTTAGAGGAATTTGCTATGGCTATTATGCTAATACTTAGCGATTTGTAGTTTTGTATTATATTCTCTAGAACCGAGCTCTGTAACTTTCTTGATCAAGATCAACTCAATTTGTAATTATGTGTCTACAAAAGAATGAGGAAGAAATGTCTTCTTGCTGCACTTTTTTCACTACGCCAGATTATTTTTTATTTATTTTTTACACGTTTATGGACTATTTTTAATTTAGGAATATTAAATTATAGAAACAATTAAACAATTATTTTAAACATGAAACTAAAACCACCAGTAGTTAGTTGCCAGTCACTGTCTTAATGATTGAGTCATTGAATCATTCTTTCAACTGATTCGTTCAAAACAGCTGATTCATTCAGGAATGAGGCAAGTGGCTGTCTTTGTGAATGGGTCATTGAATTATTCACTCAACCTATTCGTTCAACAACTCAGATTCATTCATTCAACAACAGAGACTTGCAATTGTTCTGATGTGTGTGTGTGCAAAACAGATTTTTTTTTTTGACAATTATTGTTTCTAGAATATAAGTCACTTAATATTAACTTCTCTGACCTGTTGTATAAAATCAATATCATATTTGGAATTGTACTGATATTTGGGAAAATATGTCGATATAACTATATAATTTGTTATAAATATAAACTTACACAGGCATTTTTGGCCCCCACATCTTGAATTTTGGGTGCATGTTTTTTTATATTTTAGTGGATTTTTTACACTGCTGGATAACTACCCACAACATTCTAGAATTGTGGTGGTGAGATTACATGAACAAGCAGCACTCACATTTTCTTTACAAACTAAATGCTAATGCCAAAATATCCACTTTAACGTAAGGGTATGCAATGTCAGACGCTTCCAGTTATTATAGCTGTACAAAAACAGACAATTATGCTGCTCGATGTTGCAAACTGATATTTGTTATCATATTATTTTTATTTACTATTCCAATCATAGGCATGGTGGTTTGTCACATTTTACTATTTACTGTACTTTGTTATTCTTCTCGTTATTTCCCTATAGCAGCTAATGCATCGAAAGTCTTGCACATTCATAGGAAATATCTTACTTCCACATTAAGGTGGATCGTTTGGTTTGAAACCCAGCAGTTTTAATACTAAAGTGTAATACAAGACAATCCACTTGCAAAAACATCTTGGCTCTTTACTTTAATGATCTTTCTTGGCCATTATTCTCCTCGGTGGCATCTTTCCTGTGAAAGCCTGTGTTTGTTGAAGTTACTGTTACCAGTGTCACCTCACTAAGGGTGTATTTTAAAGGGAGATCAAGGGTGGGAATGATATGATGATATCATCAGAAGATTGTATTGATTCCAGAAACACGCTTTTTATCGAACATTACAGCACAGCTATATCTACTAAGGACTAGATCTAATTAGCAATAATACTTTACGAAGGAATGCCATTACATTTGAAAACAACATGTAGTATGTAGTTCACAATGTATGACCTGTATAATAATGGTGACGTTATGAAAAAAGTTATAAAGTCAGTAATATATCAGTGTCTTACATTGGATATGGCTGAGGTCCTTCCTATGTAGGTTCATGGGATTGTTCAGCTGCTTTATCATCTACCTGGCGAAAAGTGTAGGCAGACCATTGAGGAAATGAAAAACACATTTGAAATATCCTTAATGTCTGTAAGTAAATGGTTGCTAGATGAGTTACATGCTGAGCTTAGGGTAGATGCATTGTATCTCATGCTTATCAAAGCTGCATTTATTATGTGTCCTGAATGCTGAATAAAAGTATAATTTTTTTCTTAAAAAAAAAAAAAAAATCTTACTGAACCCAAACTTTTGAATGATAATGTATTGTTTTATCACTAAAAACGACATTGATATAGGGTATGTTTACACAACAACGATATGCTTAAAACGGAGAAGTTTTTCCTTTGAGTTTTCCGCATACAGACGACACCATTGTGAAAACGATCCCCATTCACACGGATCCGTAGCCTGGCTAACGTCAGACCTCGTCTCATTGAGACATGGTCTGGGAACCACATGTTCATTTTCTCATATTTGAGGCGTGGTTTACGAATGCCCAGAGCCGTTTATTGGGCGCTACGAATGTCTATCAAATGCGCCTGTACGTAGCTCATAGCCAATCGTTTCAATTATACCAGATGACGTTTGTAGAGCGACAGAAATTCGACGAGGAAGAAGACGATGGGTCAGAGATTTATGTGTACACGATGGCGTTCAGCGACTAAACTACTTAGAACACTATCTAAGGCTGCATCGAAAGGTAACTTCGCGTCTGCTGCCATGTTGGATCCATAGATATAAACAAACTGCTTCGGTGTGTCGCATAGACGTCGTCATCGTCTTGCTGCTCCCTCCCCGTTCTGTGATTGGTTCCATTTTTGAGGGGAAAATCTGGTCCATGGTGTCCAGGCTGCCTAGCCAACGCTATCTCACGACCAATTCGTACGAATTCGTACGAATGATAAAAAGTTGGCTAATTCGTACTAATTCGTACGACCTCACTCGTACGAATTTGTACGATTTGTCTAAACCCACGTGATGGGTAGGTTTAGGGGCGGGGTCAGGGGTAGGTCATTCGTATGAATTCATACGAATTGGCCAATTCGTAAAATATGTACGATTTTGCAAAAAACTTACTAATTCGTACGAGTCAGGTCGTATGAATTCGTACGAATAAGCCACCTCATAGAATTTGTACACCCGTGAGATCGGGCTCGCCTAGCAGCGTGAATAAAATCACGCTGCTGGCAATGCAGCATGGGGAAACCCAGGCTAACGGATCCGTGTAAACGACTAAAAAACCTGTATCCTGGTGCCAGGCCTTTAGATGGCGATTAAACACTATATACGCATGTGCATGACATAATTATCTTCAGAGATTCGCGTTTTTTGTTTACACGGAGACCGTTTTCAAAAGTTTGCGTTTTCAGGCACCCAAAACGCCGTTGTCGTGTAAATGAACGGCCAAAACCAACAAAGTTTTACGTTTTTAGTTGAAAACGGTGTCGTGTAAACAGACCCTTAGTCTAAGCTAAGGGTACGTTTACACGACAACGATATGCTTAAAACAGAGAAGAGTTTCCTTTGAGTTTTCCAAGTTTTTTAGTAAAACTTTGTATGCGTTTTGGCCGTTCGTTTACACGGAAAACGCAAACTTCTGAAGACAATGACATCATGCAGTCATGCGTATTACGTGTTCAGTCTATAGTGTTTCATCGCCATCTAAAGGCCTGGCAGCAGAATACAGCGGTTTTCGCGGATCCATGTGAATGGGGATCGTTTTATGGTGTCGTCAATATGCGGAAAACTCAAAGGAAAAACTTCTCCGTTTTATGCATGTCATGTAAACGTATAGGCCTAGCCTATGCTAAGCAAGTAGAGAAAATCAGGTGCAGATAAAACTTTAAAAATAATAGGCTGCTTTACAAGCTACTTCCTTTGAGTCTACAGGAGGTGTCACAATCTTCCTTTTTTTTATATATTTTTTTAATAATCTCTCCAAGACGTATCACAGCTGCATATTGTGTTGATCCAATCCAGAGCAGTAGTTCCTCAACACTTTTCATCATAAAGAGCTGTAAAAAGTTGGCAATTTTACACACATACTGTAAACACACTGACTGCGTGGACAGACGTGAACAGACATGTGGACAGACATCTGGACAGACGTGGACTCACACACGCATGAGTGATAAGATAGATAGATTTGTCTGACGTGCTGTTCTGCATTGCGTGTTTCAGTGCTGTAAGTAAACACATATTCCCCGCATCCATTCATCAGGCTGTTCACTTCCCACTTTATGATGTGAGAGTATCAAGCTGGGCTCATGTCAGATAGAGCACAGCATTCCGGGAAAACTGGCCTACCTCCTCCCAGAGTTTCCTGAAACAATCCCCAGGACAAGTGAGTCACTTTTTCACATTAAAGAGCATATTTCACTCAAGCAACTTTCAATTATGGCACATCATTTGCTTTAGCTATGTTTTAAAACTATAATGAATCAATTTCCAAAGTCAAACAGTAGGCTAGCCTATGAAAGCTTTTTGAAGTCACTGAATAAAAAATAAAAAAGTTAACTGCGACTTTTTATCTCAGACTTTTAAGTTCATATCTCACAATTCGGACTTTATAACTCACAATTGCTAGTTTATATCTCATAATTCTGAGAAATAAAGTTTATATAAATTCGGACTAATTAATTGTGGGATATAAACTCGCAATAGCGAGTTATGAAATCAAAATTGGTATATTTAAATTCGCAATTGAGAGAAAATGTCAGAATTGTGAGCTGCCTTTATATATATATATATATATATATATATATATATATATATATAAAGCCTTAACCTTACAATTCGGAGGAAAAAAAAGTCAGAATTACGGGATATAAAATCGCAAATGACCGTTCGCAAAGACCCGCCCCCTTTAGTTAGCCTACCCTGCAAACAAGCCAGCACGGGCCCTTTACGGGCCCACTTAGGGCTAGCCTAAGGGCCCCCAGCGGGCTGCCCGCGCAGGGCCCATGAGAATTTGCTCATTGGCAAAACGTTGGCCCCTTAGCGCTGGCCCTGCACGGGCAGCCCTCACTTAGCCCCCAGGAAGCCCTCACTAAGCCCACACAGGGCCCGCACTATTTATCTACAACAATAAATCTGTTTCACTATAAATACTTTTCAGCTACTATAACTTATTCTATACATCTGAAATGGATGCAGTCACCACATAACTAATGTCTGTATTGTCAAAAAATGTACAGTAGTCAAAGGGATTTCAAATCAATGTATTTATTAATTACAAAATATAAAACATTCAATTCAGGTTAATACAGGTTAATAAAGCTAATTTAACACTCTGAAAGGGACTAAAAATTCTCTATACAAATATAAAATAATTCAAATAAACATTAAAAAAAATACTGGTAACACTTTATAATAACATTCGATGAACTAATCATTTACAAAACATTCATAAATGATTAGCAAGTGATATACTAACATTTTATGTATGTTTTGTAAATTCCATTTACAAGTGAATAGCAAATGATTAACTAATTATTAACGAAACATGACTATGCGTTCATAAATGATTAAAAAGTGATATGTTAATTATTGTATGTATGTTTTGTAGATTCAGTTATAAGTCATTTACATTTGATTAGTTAATGATTGACAAAACATGAATATGCGTTTCATAAATGTTTAATAAATTGTTTTTTTTTTGTATGTATGTAGCAATTAGAGGGTGCAGAAGCATAAGATCAACGAATCTTATCTACGAATGATGTGTAACACATTTTCCAAGTGATGAATAGTGTACACTTTAGATGTGTTGTAAACGATTTATTCATGCGTTTACACATCATCTATAACAGGTGTTGAACACTGTAGTGTGTACTCACTGCAGTGTAAGTGCTGACTGGTGAGGGTATAGACAGCTGTCTTCTGTAGTGTGTAGTGTAGTGTGCACTGCAGTATATTCTCTGACACACATGGAGTCTTTAACCACTGTGCACCTGATGTGAGCAAAACATACAAAAAAAGTAACAATTTATTAATTGAGGGTGGCTCGCTGGAGGAGGGTGGCTCGCTGGTGGAGGGTGGCTCGGGGTGGCTCGCTGGTGGAGGGTGGCTCGCTGGTGGAGAGTGGCTCGCTGGTGGAGGGTGGCTCAGAGGGTGGCTCGCTGATGGAGGGTGGCTCACTGGTGGAGGGTGGCTCGGGGTGGCTCGCTGGTGGAGGGTGGCTCGCTGGTGGAGGGTGGCTCGCTGGTGGAGGGTGGCTCGCTGGTGGAGGGTGGCTCGCTGGTGGAGGGTGGCTCGCTGGTGGAGGGTGGCTCGCTGGTGGAGGGTGGCTCGCTGGAGGAGGGTGGCTCGCTGGTGGAGGGTGGCTCGCTGGTGGAGGGGGGCTCGCTGGTGGAGGGTGGCTCGCTGGTGGACAGTGGCTCGCTGGTGGAGGGTTGCTCGCTGGTGGAGGGTGGCTCACTGGTGGAGGGTACAAAATTAAATTAACAAATATAACAATAAAACACTAGACTTCACTGTATAAATTATACATAGATTCTTAATAAAGCTACTGTGTTAAAGTTCTTATAGTTTTGTTATATTAGGGATAGTTAACTGTTACCCCAAAAAATCTGTTATCATTTACTCTCTCAAATTGTTTTAAACCCTAATGATTTTCTTCTGTTGAAAAAAGTTATTTTGAAGAATGTGGGTAACCAGACAGGTGCTGGTCCACAGTGACTAGTATATGTTTTTTCTACATTGGAAGGACCAGCAACTGTTTGGTTACCCACATTCTTCAAAATATCTTATTTTGTGTTCTGCACAATAAAGAAATTAAGTTTGAAACAACATTACAGTGAATAAATAATGACATTTGAAATTTTTGGGTGAACTATCCCTTTAAGGACAAGCGGCAGCATGTTTAATATTGGGATGCTGTCATTTTAAGACCAGTATGCTGCTCTATACAGCCACGCATCCAGTTTCCTCTCAAATGTTTTCTGCTAAAATGGCGTTTTTCGGGGACTAAAATAGGCCAAGGCCGCGCCCCCTTGGCGGGCTCTGACGTGTAATGGCGTGATGCTAGCTCATTGGCGCACACGTCAGAGGCGCCCGCGCCATTGTGCGCAGCAAAATCAAGGAAAAGGAGTTTCCCCACTGTGTATGGGGAACTGAGGTTACGATAGTAACCAAGTAGTTTTCTCTCAAATGTTTACTTTCACTACATATCCCATAACCAACTGAATGCACTGATACTAACGTTACCATCTTCAAAAGCAGATCGGAGCCATTTTACTCGTCCACGTTCAAAATTCGAGCACAGCCGTTAGACGAACGTAGTTATAGCTTAACTTTTTTTCCTTAGACTTTAGCAGTTTACTGTGACAATCTGACGTGGTAACATACAGAATATGGTAAACGAGGTGAAAAGGACCATATTTAGCCTATATAAGCTAACTAACGTTAGTTTATTGACAACCTAGCTGCTAACGTTACTCCGTTGTTGTTCGACAAAAATTGGATTAACAAAAAAAAAACAATAGGTACTGAAAATACAATAATAGCAGAACACACACACTATAGCAAATATTTACTGTTAAAGATATTACTCAATTTACAATTAAAACTCACCTCAGAGTCAGGAGAATTCCACTGTGAAGGCAGAAACAACCGTTAGGAAGGCGGAAAGTGACGACTGCAGCGGCGTGCAGCCTGTAGCGCGATGATTAATCAAATACGTAGTTGATGTTCGACGCATGCGCGGAATTGGATACTTTTAACACGCATTTATTAATCTTTTATTTAATGTAATTTAAACTGTAATGCCGAGTTAAGGATAGAAAAATAGATACTTAAATATATATTTCATTAGATTAATTATATTAATTATTATTAATTATTAAATGCAGGAAGGTTTCTTCAAGCATCTCGGAGACCTTCCCAGTTTTTTCTGTTTCTTATCAGACTCGATGATGGTGAGATCAGATCATACCGGCTGTTGTCAGATTCCTTGTGCATACACAAATCTCACTGGTTATTACAATTAATGGCAAAAAGAATGTTTGGAAATTAAACTGATAAACTGATATTTCCTACTGACACACTACAGCAAAATAACCGACTTAAAACCTTTTTTTTTTTTTTATGTAAACATTAATGTATATATTTAATACTATATATATATATATATATATATATATATATATATATATATATATATATATATATATATATATATATATATATATATATAGCATTGAATGCTCTACAAATAATTCTTATAAGTTAATAACAAAAAAGATAGGCTATAAATTACATGAAAAATAGCACTCCAAAGAGCGCTCAATCTCTATCTCGGCAGACATTTTCCTTCTAAATATTTAAAAATTGAGTGTATAGCCTAAAGTTAAACTTATGATCTCCAATGTTGTTTTGAGTGTTGTAGACAATGGTGTGAAAAGCAACTATAATGAATAAACATTTATTTGACTTGACTGAGGTGTTATTAGTCATGTGAACTTGTCTTTTCTTTCAATTTAATCTAATTTTTATTGTTGAAAATGTTTAGCTATATTAGAATGATATAAATGGCATTAGGCCTATACGTCTATGGGAAATGGTATAAAAACAGACAAAAAGAAGAGAGAAGTTTAATTTAAACTTTAAAATTAAAATTTAATTTAAACTCAGCGAACTCTGCCAGAGTGATGGATATCATAATAACTAGTAATAACTTCTTCATATCTCTGGACCATCAATAACTTTACATGTTAACCTTCTCAAATAAATTAAAAGCCTATTGTTTTATTCCTGATATGCAGGATTCAAAATTAACTAGGTTGGTAGATTTTTTTAAATTACGCGGCAGCCAGATTTTTACCACCAATTGCATGGTACACTGTTAATTTTGGATTACATTACAAACATCATATCCAGTAAAAATAATAGGCTTTTTAAAGTAAGATTTCACTGTAAAACTTTACTGTAAATTTACAGCGAATTTCCTACAGAATTGTACTGTATTTCCATAATACAGTATTTGGCTGTATCTTTTACAGAACAGCTGTAAATATACAGCACATTTCTGTTTTCAACCCGATAAATTCGTAATACAGTATCATACTGTAAAAGCACTGCATTGTGGGATTGATTTCTTTCGCGCTCAATTCAGTTCAAATGTGACGCGAGCAGACAGTAGCTACAGGCAAACTTGATTTGTCAGCGGGATTCAACTGAACAGAATAATCATTCCTGTTATCAAGATAAACAGTGTCTGCGAATCTGTGAGCAATTTTTAAGCTTTTGTGAGCTTCGGTTCGTGTTTCAAACAGTAGTTGCCTGTGACGCAGCAGAAAATGGGAGACATTAACTTTACATGAAGACGGATGGAAGAATTTGTCGTCTGAATAACCTGCGCCTGTGACGATTAGTGGGATTTAGAGTTTGAGAAGATGGAAAATTGTTCAACTGAGTGATACGGTAAGCCAATATATATATATTTTTTTTTGCGTTCGCATTTCTAACATACGTTGATTTCACGAATGCTTATATGGTTTGATTTTGCAAACGCGGTTTTCTGCCGCGGCCGCGCAAACAATTCACTCTGTTCCACCTGTTTACCAAGTAACGTAAACGTTAACTTCGATATTTCACATAATAGGCAACATATACCATGTTATTTGCATGACCTGCTTTTGATATATATATTTTTCGTTTCAGGCTTTGTAATCTGATGACGGTCCAGTGCTAATGTAAGTACTTTAAAGTAGTGTTACAGTTATAGTCTATGTGGTAAAAAAAAAAAAAAAAAAAAAAAATGCTATCAAATGCTGTCAGTTCTGTGATCGTGCTTTTGAATCGTTGTCATAATTTTGCTAGCACAAGAAAATCAATGTTCCTAATGCTGTTTTCAAATGTAGTAGCAGCTATTCCTGATTGCCATGCCATGGTCCTACAACAAACAATTCAAAGAGAAGTTAGACGGTGTTATCCTTCAAGCAGATAAGTAGAGATTATTCAACAAATCTCATTAATCTGTAATATTTTTTATGTTTTGGTTCTGTTGATCATGGCTGTGCTGTCCTTTTTAAAAATTGTTTCAGGAATTTGCATCGCTGATGTCCAGCAATCTACATTTGACAGAGTCCACGCCTTATTTCCTGGTATGTAAACATTAAAGGGGTAGTTTAAACCTAAAATGAAAAGCCATCATTTACTCACTCCACTGCAAAATATATTTTTCTTAATTAGTGTTTTTTTCTTGTTTCCAGTCCAGATATATAAAATTCTTACATGAAGAAGCATTTAATAGACAAGTAAAAAATTTCTTGTTTTCTGAAAGAATATGTCAGAATTTAGTGAGTTTATGCTTAAAACAAGCAAAATAATATGGCAGTGCGTTTTAACGTTCTAACCCTAATCAATTTACATTTTTAGGTGAAAATTTTAATTTATAGAACTATGAATAGATAGACAACTACATCGAACCACAGTGGAACCCACAATAGTTATTTTAATTATTAATATTATTTATTAATTCATTTTATTATTATTTTTTTAATTACAGGTCAATCTCTAAGCAACCAGTGCTGGACATTACGTTTGGAAGGTCAAGGTGTGTGTGGAAAGGATCACAGCCTAACTTCATCACTGGCCTGGCAGCGCTGTTTGCCGCCTCCTATAACTTCAGCTTGCAGTACCAGGAAGAGGCAGCACCTTGAGTTTGTTCAGAGGTTAGTCATTAGCATATTTGCCATTCATATAAATATTAGACTGAATTGTGACTTGTCTTGACAGTATTTATTATGTTGACTACTGGTATGAACAATATGGCCCTGTTTTCCATACTGGGCTTAGCTTAAGACAGGTCTAGGCCTTAATAAAATTAGGGTATTTAAGCAGCTTTTATAAAAATGTCTAATAAAAAAAAAAAAAACATTACTGGTGTGCATCTTGAGACAAAACAGTGACAGTCACATATTTCAGATATGTCAGTGCAAGTTGTTTTCAGTTGAAGGATTAGTGAAAATTCTGTCATTAATTACTCACCCTCATGTCGTTCCAAACCTGTAAGACCTTCATTCATCTTCAGAACACAAATTAAGATATTTTTGATGAAATCTGAGAGGTTTCTGAACCAGCCATAGACAGAAACATCTTTGTAACTTTCAAGGCCCAGAAAGCTAGTAAAAACATTGTTTAAATAATCCATGTAACTACAGTGGTGCAACCTTAATATTATGAAGCGATGAGAATACCTTTTGTGCACAAAAAAACCCAAAATAACGACATTATTCAACAATCTCTACTCTTTCACGTCATTCTCCTACGCTGTTGACGTAGTGTAAACAGTGTCAAGTCACCTTCATTTATATAGCGCTTTTAACAATATAGATTGTTTCAAAGCAGCTTTACAGTGATAATAGGAAATTACAGTAACATAGATTGTTTTGGCTTTACAGCAGCTCTAGAATAAAGTTATTAGATCGACTATTTTTGACTGTCAAAATGCAGGCGGACACAGTTTCCGTGAGTTGTTCAAAATCTTTCTTTTTAGTAAACTCTGTGTACACAAACAATGTTCTCAATGCTGGAGTTCATGTGTAGAGTCTCTGGGGATACTGAGAGCACAGTTTCATGTTGTGTCAAGCCTTCTTAGTGTTTTAAAAAATAGCGATTTTTGATGCTATCATAGTCGTGCCACAAGCACTCCCATTCAAAAGGCAATTTGACCGAAAACGAAAATACGGTCAAACTTAAAAGTGGCGTTTCCATCCTAATTATGCTTTTAAACGAAGGTTTGCCTCGGGTAGATTAACAAAAAGACCCTAGGTTGCATTTTGGCAAGAGTTATCCTTTAATACACTCCGGCCCACTCATCCTCACAAAACAGTGTAGGAGAATGACATGTAAAAGAAGAGATTATTCAACAATGTCGATATTTTGTGGTTATTTTGCACACAAAAAGTATTCTCGTCACTTCATAATATTAAGGTTGAACCACTGTAGTTATATGTACTATTTACCAATGTTTTTACCACCTTTCTGGGCTTTGACAGTTGCAATGACATTGATGTCAATGGAGGGACAGAAACCTCCCAGATTTCATCAAAAATATCTTAATTTGTGTTCCGAAGATGAACGGAAGTCTTAAGGATGAGCAATAATGACAGAATTTTCATTTTTGGGTGCAAACATGCATTTTAGTCTGGTAAATGTCATGTTTAAAGTGTAAGTTGCAGGTTAACCACCACAGCCAATAAATGTGTAAATTAAAGTGCTCTATATGTATATATTTAATTATTTCTGTCTTAAAATGCATTAAAATAACATTTTTTGGGGTTTCTTCAAAGGTAGCGTGTTTTTTCAGTTACTGGGTGATGACGTCATAAGAGGAACTCGCAACCCATACTCTGCTAGATTCTTACTGTATTATGGCTATTTGGAGAACGACTGAGGATGTGGGAAACCATCAAATTCGTTATGGACCACAGCCCTACAATTTTTAACCGGTCAGGCGTGAGAGAGGGGAGCCATGGCACTCAAAGAGTTATTAATGCTTGGTGTGAGGAGAATTAATTAGTGGAGGGTTGGCTTGGTGTCCAGGTGAGTAACGTTAGCTACGTTAGAGCTAGTCTACTTTTCAAAATATTGCCGTCATGTAGAATAGCAAGGAGGGACAACGACTGAAGACATTATTTACTTACAGTACATGGTGTCAGTCAAAATCAGAGCTGTAGAGATGCACACACTGCACAGGCATCAATCGCGAGTCTCATCGACGCCTCAAATGTCATGTAAGTTAATGTCACGCATTATCAATTTCTCACGATTTAATTAGCGATGTTTATTGTCAGAAAAGAAAAAGAGAGATCGATGTCCCCATCACTGTGTTTGTGTGGGCGAATCAGCAGTGGAGAGTATGTGCTGCCGTGAGGTGAACGCGAACAGCTCGACCTGCGACCGGCTGATCTGACGTGCTTGAACCCGTTTGTTTTGCGATTAGCTTACTCTCATTTCAGGCTGGATCACGTTCCCCTTTAAGTCAGCACACACGAGCATGTTTACAATGGAGTTATTTTATTCATAATTTTTTTTATCAAATAAAACATACAACCAACTTTTCTGAAGTTATGTAAGGCGAATATAGCTGCTAGCGTACGGTAACTCTACTAGTGAGTTCCTCTTATGACGTCATGCCCCATCTAGTGGAAGGGAGCGGGAGCGGTTAAAACCACTGTTAAAAGTGCCAACTTTTCATATTATATCAGCATTTTGGTATAAAAAACAATGGTGGGCGGTTCTTATCTTTATGTTTAATAAACACATTGCATTACTTCGTGAAAAATTTAACCTGCAACTTACACTTTAACATTATCATGTAGTCATGTATGCAATAAACATTGCAAGGCTTGCAATTAAAGTTAAATTATTTCTGTCACAAAGGTTTGGGCTGGATTCTGGCAATGTGTGCTCTATATAAACAGAGTCTATGGCTGCCTTTCCACTGATACTCTGATGGGACCTGATGAGGGGATGATATTAAAAGTTGTAGAATAAAACTTTAAATCTGGCAACCCCACTTCCAAAAGTTTAGTTAGTTGACAGTGCACATGTAAACAGACACATTGAGTTGATGTATTTTAACCAGGGCAGAAAAAATATCAGTTATTGATCACAACATCCAACATTGCATTTTTTTTTCATGTTGTTCAGTTTTATCCAAACAGTTTAGTCGTTAAAACCGATATCTGGTTTTTATTTACACATCTTTTGTGCTGTCTCTCTTTGTAAAAATATATAAACTCAGTCCATAATATTTCATTGTTTTTTCCTTTCTTTTCTGCCTTTTAGACGATTTCCTGACATCAATCCTGAACGTGGATCAAAAACAAAGAAAGGACAAGTAACTTCAAAGAAAACTGGCCAAGTTGTGCAAAAAAAGAACACTGCAAGCCTACAGGTGTCCTCACTTCTGCGAAAACTTGAAGACTTTGAATGGGATTTCGTTTGCACTTGTATGGACTTCAAAACAGAAACAGCAATTCACTGCCATTATAAAGCTTGGAAGAGCCAGGACATTTTTTAATAGAACTCCGATTGTATTCGTCTGAAAGAAGAATGTCATGTAGACCTAGGATGACTTGAGGGTGAGTAAATCATGAGCTAATTAAAATTTTTGGGTGAATTATCCCTTTAATTAAGTGCTAAGTGTTACCTGTTTGTTGTTAAGTGTTAAAATTGCATTTTATGTTTAAAAAAATTCAGCCAACATGTTCACAGAAGGCAATTTTCTGATCTTTGCTTTTAACCAAAATAAATGTTTTAAAACCCAGAAAATGTTGTTTTCTTTTTCATAGTGTGACTACTATACAATTTATTGCTGTAGACAAGTTTAATATTGTAAAATGATGTGGTATATACTGTATTTGGTAATTACAGTGGAGTACTGTAAATGCTGTTTACTGTACTAGTGCTGTAAAAATACAGTATGTGGCTGGCAACCCAGCTGCCAGTATTTTACTGTAAATTTACAGTACAACGTTTTACAGTACAATACTGTAAATGCTGTTTACAGTACTAGTTCTGTAAAAATACAGTATGTGGCTGGCAACCCAGCTGCCAGTATTTTACTGTAAATTTACAGTGAAAAGTTTTACAGTGTTGTTCTTAGAGTTTTTAAGGGATCATGTGTTGTCTTGTAGACACAATCCAGTGCAAATAATGGATTTTTTCTTTTTCTTCCTGCTGAGCAGAGTTATAAATGGAAGGTCTTATTGAATTTCACATTCAATTTTAAAAAGCAGCCAAAACGTAATGAAAGTGGGCTACCTAAACAAAACTTGCATGGGCCCAAAGGTACAAAAGCTGCTCTGGGCCCGAACGGGCTGGCCCACAATGGGCCACCATGGGCTTAATGTGGGCAGCCCGCTAGTGTGGGCTGCTCACAGTTAGCCCGCGGTGAGCCCAAAGCTGTGGGCCTCGCCTGGGCAAGCCCACACTGGGCCTGTTTAGGTTTGGTGTGGGCTGGCCCTAGCCCACTGTGCCCGCAAAAAGCCAGCATGGGCCCCGCAGGGGCATGTTTGCAGGGTACTGTTTGCAATGTCGGACAAGCCACGCTGCTCTCACGGCACACCATGTTCTCGCACAGTGAAAATACATCGCGGAACAGAGAGGACACTGACAACGCGCTGACAGACAGGACAGACCAGGTTACTTTTGATATTAAACAAAGTCTCACCTTTCAAATTTGGTAATTTTTTAAAGAAATTTAAACAATAAATACCGTTTTGTGGCTCGTTAATGTGTCTGACAGATCGCTGTAGAGCCTTTGTTAAAGCTGCTCGTGAACTGACCATCTCTTTCTTCTAATTTATAGCATCAAATAAATATGAATGAACATAAGAAGGTATGTTGTTTTAACCGCGGAAAGACGTCAGTACCAGGTCAGTAGCCTACACACAATTTTTCAAGTTCAAATCCTCCAATGTTAATCTACTAACTCTCCAGTCCTGACTGCATGTCGGACAAAAATGGCGGATTATGATTGGTCAGATCGCCTGTCAATCAAACGGGTCAATATTGTGAATTTATAATTTTTTACAGTCTTATTTCTCAAAATTGCAAGTTTATCTCACGAGTTTAAAACTCGCAATTGTGTACGAAAATCAGAATTGTAAGATGTAAACTGGCAATTGTGAGAAAAAGTCAAAATTAAAGGGCGAAGGCCCCATTATTTTTCTTAAAGGCACACTATGTAAGGTTTCGCCACTAGAGGTCGTTTATTCAAAACAAAGGCGTAGCTTGATGAAGCCTTGATTTCTTAGAATCATGGGAGTTGTTGTCTTTACGTCTTGGTGGAGAATACGATGGGACTCGGGCAGAAATCATATTCATGGATGACAGATAGTGTAGGCAATTAAAGATTTATTAACGTTACGAAAGCCGTTGGAGTGTAATGAGGCCGCTGGAGTGACATTGAGGATGCTAAATTGCTAGCGGATTTTTGATGATTTTTGTTTGTTGTATGAGGCTGATCACATGGATGCGACTATTGTGAGTCAGAGTCATAGCGCCACCAACTGGCAGCAGGAACTGTGTCACTTTTTGGTCATTGCAGTGTTATGGCCACAGAGATGAGATTTAGCCATATGTGTTGGCCAGAGAAACAATACCCACAAATCAGCCATCACCTAAGCAATAGCCAAAACCTTCCTATGACAAATATTCATAGATTTTAAGAGAGGATTTATAAAGATATGCATGAGCCCTTTTGCCAGCATTTACATAATAGCATTAATCTAATGAACTCCAACCATTTATCAGTTACATTAGTCAAATCCAGTCTTTTATTCTCTTAATGATCTTGGATCAGGAAAATGGATTTAGCTTACCATAAAAATGCAAACACTTAAAAAAGAAAAAAAAAAAGAAAGAAATGGTAAAAGTTGAGCCTTTAGGGCCATACTTGTAACGGGACATCTTTGTACCTTATTTACCCCTAAAATTAAATACCTTAGGGGTTCATATTACTCCTAAGGTACTAGAGTAGAAAACTGGTTACCAACATTCTTTAAAATATTCTTCTATGTTCCACTGAAGACATAAAGTCTTACAGGTAATGACATGAGTATGAGCAAATAATGACAGAATAAACATTTTGGGGTGGACTATCCCTTTAAGGGTAGCCTACTGCCCTAACCTGGTGTGCCCCTAAAGGTACTTGAAAAAGATGAAAAAAACAACAACAATCAAATCAAATGTACCGTAGTTATCAGATGTTTTTATGAGACGAAAGACATTTTCTGTCGTGAATAAGAAACTGTACGGTAACAGGAGCAAACCAGCAGAGGGCACTATATGAACACCATAAGAAAGGCTGAACAGGCCTGAAGAACTGAAGCGTCAATCTTCAACCGCTATGCTAAAGGAAAATTCATATTCTGGATGTTGAGGTGGACTCCGTATTCTGAGCTCAGACGTTCATGATATGAATCAATATAGAAATATTTTACTCCACTGACTTGACTGTTTTTCTTCATGAAAATGGTACGACATTACATTAGGGCTTAAATGTATCTGGAAATATGGATATGTCTGAACTAACTTTTACCATCTAATGCGATGCTATTCGGATATTTAATTACAAAACAAATCACACACACGCACATTTTTTATTGGACTCCACAAGACCTCTTAACATGTCCTGTAGTATCTATCACAAAGACCTGCAAGTAGCGAGGTGGCGCCTCAGTGGATTGGATTTGTTGATCCAGCACATCCCATATATTCTCATTCGGATTGAATTTGTAGGCCAGGGCAACGCCGTTAACTCTTTGTCATGCTCCTCAAACCATTCCAGAACAATTTTTGCAGTGTGGCAGGATGCATTATCCTGCTGAAAGAGGCCACTGCCATCAGGGAACATCATTCCCATGAAGGGTGTACGTGCTTTGCAACAGTTATTAGGTAGGTGGAACTGTCAAAATTACATCCACATGAATGCCAGGTCCCAAGGTTTCCCAGCAGAACATTGTCCTGAGCATAACACTGACCTTCCCACAGTGCATCCTGCTCCCATCTTTTCCCAAGGTAAAGGGAAGTTTTGGTACCAATCACTGCATACCTGGAACACCCCACAAGACTTGCTGTTTTGTAGATGCTCTGACCTAGAAGCCCACATTTACACTTCAGGTCTTGATGCCCAATTTCGATTTGTTGACTGTATCCATTTTTTTGGAGACGACCAGCTTACGTTTTTTAAACGTGACCCTTATCTGCATTTACATTATACACTTGGCGAAATAACCCAAGGTAGATGTACTGACCTGGAAAAGGCTGAAAAGGAAGTAAAAATGGCGCGGTTTGCAATGGACGCAGACGAAATGATAATACCATACAAGCTTTTGCTTTCCGCACCATCTTTAAAGGTCAAGTAAAACATTGGTGTCTCAAGGTTTTTCTCGCTTACACGTTCGTGGGTCATATCTGTGCCACATGGGAAAAAAAAAAAAAATGGAATTGGGTCACTTGAACCATGTAATGTAAATCTAAATTATTAAAATCTTCCCAGCCTGGACTAGAATCCGAATGAGCTGATCTCAACTGGATTGAGTTTTTAGTAATGACGAGTCAGGCTTCACAAAGCTCTTCTTTAATGAACAGTCTGGAACTAGTACATCCATTCTACAGTAAACTGAGTGAAATTTGGTTAGGATATGATTCTGAGGTAGGATGTTTCTATAATACATAGCCTGGGCTCAAGCACTAATCTACAATAGAGAACTGGATTGCTGATGACATCTTAATATTTGAGTCACCGTGCAGCCATATTGGAAATATTACCAAGCTATAATCACAGTTTTATGTTGGAAGTCTGGCTATACAGCTGTATCACACAAACTTCCCTCACAGGCCTACTTGAATATTTTAGTGTCATGAATTTTACCTGCTTATTGAAAAGGTAACAATGGCAAACAGCTGCTGGATTAGGCACCTTGCAAATGTCAAAGTGTTCGCTCAGAATACAGATTCATGCATGAGGCTCACATGATAGAATTTGTTGTAGTGTAGCCTATTGTATTCGAAATAATATATCTGCTAATAATGCATATTGTCATGTTTAATATTTTCTGCCTAATTTCCTAATACATTTATAAAATACTGTAATAATTGCAAAAAATTATAAGTCTTAAAAGAACGGTTTTCAATTTTAATATATTTTCAAATGTAATTTATTTCTGTAATTTATCAACAGCCAATTCTTCAGTCTTTAGTGTCACGTGAACCTTCAGAAATCATTCTAATATGCTAATTTGGTGCTCAAAAAACATGTCTATTATTTAACATTGATTTTAAATCAGGTTAATGATATTTTCTATGGCCTGACAAAACCCTTAAACCTACCCATCACAGACACACGCGCAAAACACGAGATTTAAATACAAATCTTTTTTAACTATAGTGAGGACCAGTAAAATGTCCTCACTAGTCGGTCATCATAATATTTTACTATAAAGTGAAGGACATTTGGCTCTAACAAGTATAGCCAAACCTGTACACACACACACATTGTCTTCATATTTTATGGGACTTTCCATCGACATAATGATTTTTATACTGTACAAACTGTATATGCAATTCCCTAACCATAACCCTACCCCTAAACCTACAATCACAGAAAACTTTCAGCATTTTCACATTTTCAAAAAACATTACAGTATGATTTATAAGCTGTTTTCCGTATGGGGACCAAAAAATTTCCCTACAGGGATAAGGAATTTGGATATATTTGTAGGGACATTTTTTCCTTGTAACGTCGTGTAGCTATACCTGGACCACACACACACACACACACACACACACACACACACACACACACACACACACACACACACACACACAGTCATCTCAATACTTTTGTTTTTATATTTATATAAAGTTGATTATTATAATTAATATAGACTAACCATGACTCAAACCCTAACCTTAAAAGATAAGCAAAGACATTATTTAGACTCGTTTAAAAAAGTTAATCATTTTTCCAGCCAAATACAAGACAAATACATACATTACAGAAAAATAACAGGGTGCAGCATATGAATCCTCAAACAACATACAGTATATATCAGTCACTGAATCTGTTTACATTCACACTAATAATACTCATACTAACATATGGACCCTTTTCACATTTCCAGGGAAGTCGTAATGGTTGGGTAAACTTCTATAGTGGCAAATATAAACTAAAACAAATATAATTTTTGCATTCCCATTTGCTTCAATAGCAAAATAAAATAAATAAATAATAGTGTTTCTATGACTTTCCAAAAAAAAAAAAAAAAAAAAAGAAGGAAAAAAATACGAGATTGATTACAATGATCAGAAGAGTCGGATGTAGAAACATTCACGCATCAGCAACTAGTTTTCTGTCATTTATTGCCAAGGCAACACAAAGTATAGTTCATGATTTATATATATATTAAAAACTTATAATTAGATTTACAATATTAATAATTGTGGGAATGCATGATCAGTCTGTGAAAAGGGTCCATACAGCTGCATTTTGCTGATACCTGTGCTTTGTTGGTAATACTTTAGGTTCAATTCGTTAACAATATTTAATGCATTAGGAATCACGAACTAACAATAAAAAAATACTCACAGCATTTATTAATGTTCTGCTAATTCTACATAAATACATTTCAAGTTGAAAACTCAAAAAACATTTCAAATACAAACATTTATTGAAAGGTTATAATTAATATTTATCTCAATTGTGAAAAATTACCGTTCATCATTAGTCTGTGATAGACTGTGTAATGGATTAAGCATTGTTAACAAACTGAACCGTTTTGCCTAACCGGTTTATCAAACATCTCTGGAGTGTTTCTCTGTGTAGAAATATAGAGTCATGCGTTCACATGCATCTGATAAACACAAGTGCCACTAAAAAGAGAGCTTTAACTCGCCATAAGAGTGGCAGTATGTTACACTGAAATATAACAACAACACAAACATTCTCTACAGCATTATGAAACATATCAGTAAAAGCTATTTCTATGATGTTGTGGTCAAACACTATCACAAAGTCCAATTCAATTTATACATAAAGCATTCAAAAAAGAAACGAAAATTAAATTGACAATAAACAAGACCACCAAGGATCAATGGCCTCTAAAGGAGGAATATGTTACTATAGGAAAAAGCTTAAACTTGTACCCCAACAAAAAGGATGTTAAAGCACCAGAATAATTCAAATAACCAGAACTTATGACATGTTGATCTTTTTTTTTTTTTTAATAAATACCTTTTATTATATTTTATTATAATATTTTATTCAAACAATATATTTTCCAGTTTAACCCATATAGCCTTGCAAAAGTATTAAACATCCATATTTGCGATCATACGTTAAGTGTTTTGATGCCTGATTTCACGTGAAACAAGTGAATTCACTTTGTGTACATAGTATTTTAGGAAAAAAAGGGGGAAAACACAATAGATTTATAATACCTGCCATAATATCGCTTATTGGCCATAACGGAAAATAATTACAGGCTATTGATATCAATGTTTTGTTTAAAATGGGGCTATATGTAGAATTCAGAAACCTTTGTTATTAGCGACACCGGTGGCCGTTACGTGAACAGCAGCCAGCAACTTCTTGCTCATGCTCGCACTCGTGGACATGTGACGTACAAGAGACTGAATATGATTAAATGCCCTGATATACTCACAGCGAAGTTCTTTTTCGTCCTAGCGATGTAAATATGTTTGCACAAGCACTGCAATTCACCGGCATCATGTGGACAAATTGAGGTAATTAATAATTACTAGGGGTGTGACAAGATATCGTGCCAAGATTCTAAAACCAGTTCAACTTTTAAAAAACGCGTCTCAAGACCTTGCGTTTTTTCCCCATTCCACTGCCAGCATCTCGCATTTTACAAAGCAAAAATGCGTTCTGTGTGAACGGCCCCATATCTTGTAGAATGCGTGCTCAGCACTGCCCCTACGGAGTACGCACGATGACGAATTTAAAAGTGAAAGCAAAACGTAAGCTCCCTGATGTCTCCCAATATCAAACCTATCTCTGGACTGTGTAGTTGTGTCTCTGGTCTCTGTTTGCACTTTGAATACTGAGAGAGTACTTTGATTATGGTTGCACTTGCATTATTTATACCGTTTTTATTTCTATGTTCAATTTGTGGAAGAGTTCAATTAGGAGGTCACACACAGCCTCAATCAGAAGTTCTGGAAGCTCATAATTCATAATAATAATAATTAATTACATTTATATAGCGCTTTTCTGAGTACTCAAAGCGCTTTACATATGGAAGGGGGAATCTGAAGAGACTCATGAGTTTGTGGCAAAACCTTTTACAGTGCTTGTATATTGTTGTCGTTCAATGCATTTGATAATTCATACTCAAGAGTAGAACTGAAATGACACTCATTACAAGATAATTAGTTAAAACATTTCAAAATGCACCTGCAGACTATTGTTCCAGTCATGAATTTTGTCATTGAGGATTTCTATAAAATATCGTGCAAAAATCTTGTCTCGTCTTGTTCTCGTGAACCCAATCTCGTGTCTCGTCTCGTGAGATAAGTGTCTCGTCACACCCCTAATAATTACACTGTTATGATAGTTTGAGTATTAAGTAGGCCTATATTTGAGACTATGGACTATATAGATCTGACTATGTGAGACTACAGTTTTAATGAATCCCTTTTCTTTGCATGACACATTGATATAACAGTACAGAATAGCTCTTTCAGCATTATCCTGAACATTGTATAAGCATTTATTTCATGCGTCATAGAACAGAAGAGAGTGAGCGTAAAGCCCAAAGTATGCTTTGGCCGTCCGCCTACCGCGACGGTCCACGCACTGTCCATGAGACGTAATTTTCGTCATCAGGAGGGTCCGCGGACGGAAGGTGCGCGTACTGTAGCGCATGTGCGAGTGACTTGAGCACTTAAAAACAGCAGTCCACAAGATGCGCTTTGAAAGTATACTCCTTTAGTCATGAGTGTGGAAAGACACATTCACCATGTGCAAATTTTCTAGTGGACTAGATGTGCTTTCAAGCACTCAAGTCACTCGCACATGCGCTACAGTACGCGCACCGTCCGTGGGCTGCACGTGGACTACTGCGGACCCTCCTGATGACGAAAAAGACATCACATGGACAGTGTGCGGACCATTGCAGGATGGGGACGGCCTAAGTATACTTTTGGCTTAAACGTCACATCCTTTTGATTTTCCCAGCAAAAAGGTTCCCAGTCCTTCGCATAAAAAAACTGTTTATAGGCTCTCGTAGACAACCTAGGAAATCAGGGAAGGTCTCGTTTTTTAAGTTTGGTTACAAGCTGTTCAAACATTGGAAATAAAAAAGTGATTAATACATGTAAATTCTTCCATATAGCCTCTTTAACAAATTGTCTGGTTTATAAATCTGTATTATAGTGTACACATCTTCTGAAAGGCTTGAGAATGACCACGGAAAACTCCAAATTCCATAGTCCTCCATATCCCATGATGTACTGGGCTCGAGTCCCTGATCTGCTTTTGACGTTAATAGTTTGTTGTAAAGTGTGTAATATACCAAGTACATTGTTACACCTTGGTAACTTGCCGCTCTTTATCTTTAGGGGAAGCCGGAGGCTGCATTACTTTGCTCCTCCGTTGCCATTGCGACGAGTCATCAACATTTACTTGAAGATTTGGGGCGTCTCCTGGAGCGACAGGCGTGCTCGGGCCCCGGGCGGCAAGCTGTTCAGGTCTGGCCCCTCCCACGCCATGCTGAGGGCCCGAGGGGGAACGGCATTCTGGGTAATGGAGTTCGGTGGGGAGGGGTGAGCGAGGAGTTGGGAGACACTGTTCGCTGTAGTAGAACATGGAGGTGGGTTCAGCGTGCTCCTGCAGAGATTGAGTAACGATTATAGAAACAGCACGGCTAGAATGCAGCAACAGTCAGGTCAGAGAAAACGGCTTTGGGAGAGAGGGAAGACGGAGCAAAAACTCAAGAACAAGGAGCAGGTGAAGAAAGAGGTACAGCAGGAAGTTTAGTACAGTTTAGGACATGGGTCACGACAGCAAACAGTGGCAGTGAAAGTTACAGCAAGTGGCAGGCTGCAGATCATTCTGGGATATAGCAGGAACAGGACAGATGGTAGTGCAGAAGATGGGCTTGTTTTTGGATTGTTAGTGTCTCAGTGTCACATTTAATCTCTGAAAGGAAAGAATGAGAGGTGGACATCAGCTAAAACAGCATTAGAGGAAGTCACAGGCAGGACAAGGATTCAATATAAAAAGTTTGAATGTTCAAGTCGAATGTTCGCATCTTTATTTGAACGAACAGTTGTTAATGCGTCTGTTCAGATTGACACGAACATTTGCATGCATACTGTCTGAGAGTGAATTTACATTTTCATTCAGCCCATCTGCCGTTTTTTTTCCCCACATTGATATGAACAGACAAATAGTATGCAAAAATAGGACTGAATTTTCGTGGCGCACGTTTGGTCTTAATTGTTAAAAGAAGTACACTTTGGTATACTTTTAAAAAGTGAATTATCCTTAAAAAGGTGCACCAAGTCATTTTTATTTATGTTTTGCTGGCTGTTTCATCTTCATTAGGTGCGTTCATTACCGTTTATAAACTTGGTTCAAGGCTGGTCATGTGACCTCAACATGGTTGCTATTATGCAGAATAAAAAAAAAGTGTAAAAAAATGACACTTCTGATTTCTTTCTCTTTTTTTTTTTTGCATTTTGCTGTTTTATTTTATATCAAAATCCATTTAATTTATGCTGAGCCTATTCAGTTTAAAAGAAGAAAGATCTATGCTGCCATTATGCTATTTCCTGTTTTGGATGTCAGCCTGATTGACACACTGGTGAATAGTAAAAACCTTTGTGTCCAATAAAATGAGCTAGATTCATTCTCTCATATCTTCATGTCACACCATGCATTACAATTTAGTTCAAACAAACTTGTACCTCTTTTCATTAGTATTAAGATTTTGACATTCCAAAACTAGAATAGATCCCTGTAACATCAAACATCAAAGAAAGTTTTAAAGTAAAAGCAGAAGCAGGTGAGGTTATGAAATGGATTGTAAAAGGTAAGTAAGTAGAAGTAAAGTTAAATGTGATGTTAAATATAATGAATACAATAGATAACTGAAGATAATATATACTGTACAGTATATGAGGAAGAAATGTTGCTAATGATTATGATAATTTGGCCATTTTAGCCAAATAATCATAGACCTAAACTTACAAACAGTGTTCTACAACGAATGCCTTTCAATTTCAGTTATATTTCCACTTGAGCTTGGTTCGGCACGGCAGGTAGAATGCGTGTAGTGACATCGCCACTTGTGACCAGGATTGGTCACTTGTCTGTTGCCTGGCTGCCAGTTTCTCAATAGCTGGCCAAGCGCGTTATTTGAACGAAGTTAACATGAGTTAATAATAAAATTAAAATAAATATTTGATCATCCTCCATAATGCTGTCGCTATTTTACATCTCATACCATCTGTAAACTCTGGTGTTAAGAAGGCAACGACTGACGCATTTATATTACATTCCAAAGAGCTCCGTCATCAGTCCCACAGTGGAAAATGAAACCATATCCGTACCGGCTGGGCCGGATCGGCACGGAATGTAACTGTTAAGCAATGAGAGGTTGTTTCGGTGGAAAAGCGGCTTAAATGTCTCTGGCATTCTATTTGCACACAGAATTATCTTTCATCTGCATACTAAAATATATAAAAAATGACTTACATATTTAAAAAAAAGTTTTTAATTTAGTTTTTTACTCTAGTAAATGACATTCAAATGTCTCTGTAAATCACCATTATCAAATATTTGCATTACTGAGCCCTAGAGAGAAGTGTGGGTAATCAGATGAATGGATGAGATGTTTAGTATGGATGTACCGAAAGTATATTAAAAGAGTGAATGGGGATGATGGGTGTCAAAGGTCACTCTAGCATGAGTGCGGGGTTGGTCTGTGAGGTTGGATTGTTTAGGTGAGGCAGCTCTACCCTGCTCAGATCTTGTTCAAAGTCTACAAGCCTCTAAACTCTAAGCAGGGGGCTGAGTGCAAACAAACAGGGACAAAGCGCGAGGGGTTTGATCTCAACACATACGTGCTGCATTCACCATTGCAGGATGTATACCTCTGTATACAAGGGTTTGAGAGCCGTCTGGCCTGACGCATCTGCAACACAGCGCACATTCATTAGGCACGGACACGGAAGAACAAGAGACAAAAGGGCTTTTCACACTGCGCTTAACCCTGGGTTAAGACCATAGACAGTATATAAACTGGACACAGCGACCCCATAGGTTTCAATGGAGAAAAGTGAAGTCAATTAGAAGCTCTCACTTCCTGATGGCTGAGCGTACTGCGCAGACTCAAACTGAGCTTGACGACGTAGATGTGACGCGAGCAACCCGTCTGTCTTCTAGTAGCTGTGCCAAGAGAAATCTGAATCATTCCCTACTAGAGATGCACGGATGGGCTATTATTTCATCCGCAACCGCATCACAAAACTCAACATCCGTCCGCCATCCATCCGCACCAACGTTTTTGACCAATTTTCAAAACCGCACCCGCCCGCCATCCGCTGATTGGTGTATACATAATATTTTTCATTTGTTTGGTTCAACCGCCCGCCACCCGCCCGAATTTAATTCAAATATTATTTTTCGTCACGTCATCCGCCCGATCCGCGGTTTATCCGCGGAGTCCGTGGCTGTAACCGCCAACCGCGTATCTCTATTCCCTACCGAAACTTGCAGAGACGGAGAGTGTGAGTAGGATGTGTCCATGAGCTAGGAGCAGGAGCACTTCGTCATTTTGCCTCCACATCCCCCCGATTGCGTGCGAGCTTCTCCTCCTGTCCATACGGTAATTTCTCTACTGTGCGACAGAGAGTCGCGTGGTTATGACGCAATCGTTAGCCTATTTTTACAAAAACTGCATCTACGGGGTCATAACGTAAGATACAAGGTAATGGAGCCTTTTATACATTTTCGTGTTTCTTTAGAAATAAATAATGGACAAATGGAGTCTTTAAACGCCTCAGATGTAAAGTTATTCGCTGTCAAAGTGACGCCAAAATGAATGGGAGTCAATGGAATGCTAACAGCAGGTGATGGTCCGCTAATCAATGGCGGCGCCCGGGGAAGCTTCAATATTTTATGAAACCCTGCCCCCCTGGTTAAGACAAGTAATTTCACTCGGCGGCCATCTTTGAAATGCATCTCGGGCATGCAAGTGCAGCTCTTATCTCTTTGAATGGGGAAACATCAAGTTCTCCAAGCTTACGATTAAATTTCATATTTGAAATCACCGATAAAATCTAACAACTGTCTCATAAATTTTGTTTCTAAACGCTCAAATCATGAAACAAAACAGAAAACTACATTTTTCAGGCTGGATCAGGCTAATGCGCATGCGCAGTGGAAGCATGCGTCTGAATGTTTCTATAGGAACCGGAGCTTCTAACGCCAGCTGCAGTGACGCGATGACTTTACCAATCAGCGATTGGCTCTTATTTAGAAGGTGGGACTTATTCCGCCATATTGAGCGTTGTACTTTTCCCCATTCAAAACAATACGAGTGACTTATCTTGTGTTATTCTATAGACATTATGCGCCAGAGAAACAAGCATGCAGCCATCTTTAGAATATTGTCTATGAACTAACGTTTTTGCGGTAGCTCTGAATATTTCTATGGCATCGCTGTCGAGGAGTAATTAGCTGGTGAAATGGATTTACTTATTGTAGAGTAAACGAAGTTATCATGAGCATTGTAATGTTTAAAGCAGATGTCTTTACAAATGTCAGAAGATTTTAAAATGAGCCGTTCATTCATAAATACATAAGATCGCGGTGAAAATACAAACCGGAAGACAAAAGACAACGAGCGCAGCACTAAAAAGGGGCGGGGCTACATAAGGTCTATGGTCTTTGGAAACGATTCAGTGTTAGAATGTTGCGACTAGATGCTTAGCAACCGACAGCCAATCGCGTACCCACAAATGTAAAAATACGATTGTTAACCCAGGGTTTAAGAATGTAAAATGTGAAACGGCAGCTTATAAATACCCAGGTTTAATTGTTAACCCTAGGTAAATTATGAGTGATGTGAAATGTGAAGCAAGATAACACAGGATTCCGTTTACCCAGGATTTAGAATGACCCAGGACTATTTTAAGTGTGAAAAGCCCAAGAGAGACAGACAGACACAAAGAGGGTATAGTAGTGTATGTCGTCTGGTAAAGTCTGGTAAGTTAGACCAGTTTTTGAGTGGATAATGACAAAGGTTTTTAGATTTAGGGTGAACTATCCTTTTAAGAACTTTGGTTGTTCCATTGGCCAACATAAATAAGGGACATTTTGAAATTTGAAGATAAACATGGTTGGGCAGGACATGGACAGTGTGGGTGGCTACAAAACACGTCACAAATGGCAAATCAATCCAGAAGAGCACAAATCGGCTGAGAACTCAGAATGTGTCACTAAACAAAGTAAATTCTTACAGAGGCTGCTGAGCGTCCAGGACCCCGTTGGGCCACTATGGCCCCAGAGATAGCCTTGATCCAGCCGTGCATCTCCTCTGGGCTGTCCGACTGAGACAGAAAAATACAGACAGCTTTAATGTTTATATGTTAACACATTTTGTAAATATGATTAAAAAACAATGTTAAAACATTTATTCATGCTTGAAATTATTTACATCAGTGACTAATTGACCCTTCGCAGGGAGTTTAATTGACAGGTGATCTGACCAATCATAATCCGCCATCCGCCGAATCCGACATTTTTGTCCGACAAAGCAGTCAGGAGAGCTAGTAGATTAACGTTGGAGGATTTGAACTTGAAAAACGGAGTGTACTGACGTCTTTCCACGGTTAAAACAACATTCCATTTTTATGTTCTTTCATGTTTTATTTGATGCTATAAATTAACTAGAAGGAAGAGATGATCGGTTCACGAGCAGCTTTAAGAGGCTCTACAGCGATCTGTCAGACACATTAAAGAGCCACAAAATGGTATTTATTGTTTAAATTTCTTTAAAAAAATGACCAAATTTCAAAGTTGAGACTTTGTTTCATATCAAAAGTAACCTGGTCTGTCCTGTCTGTCAGCGCTTTGTCAGTGTCCTCTCTGCTCCGCGATGTATTTTTCACTGTGCGAGAACATGGTGTGCCGTGAGAGCGGCGTGGCTTGTAGGACATTGCAACAGTAACTAAAGGTAACAGTAACGTGTTTCTTTAAAGGGGTGGTATAATGCCCTATTCACAAGATGTAAAACAAGTCTTTGATGTCCGCAGAGTGTGTATGTGAAGTTTTAGCTCAAAATACCCCACAGATATTTTTATATAGCATGTTAAAATTGTCACTTTTTGAGGGGGAGCAAAAACGCACCATTTTGTGTTTGTCCCTTTAAATGCAAATGAGCTGCAGCTCCTGGCAAAGGGGGCGAAGCTTCAAGAGCTTGTGTCCTTTTACCTCACACACACACACTGAAAATTTCAAAAACTTTTAGCCTTTTATGGTCAAACCGGAGTCAGACAATGATGGAGAAGAGACTCAAGAAGAAGTGACAACATGTAGAAGCAACAAGACGTTTCTGAATGGTTAGCTGATGAATTTATGTTGCGCATGTGTAGTTATCTTCTAGTCATTGATTAGCATATTCTGTCTTGATAATCTATAAATCGTGTTCCGGGGCGGGGGCGGGGTTTATGTAAATGTTAGGGTTGGTGATGTCACTAACCTGAGAGCCGTTTGTTGTAGTCCCTAAAAAATGATTTCTTTAAAAGAAAATATCTCCCCTTGCTTTGAACTTTGAGCATTGTAACTATGCAGATGTTGTTTATGGTCAAACAGCAACATTACACATTAACTAAAGCTAAAAAAAGTGAAATCATAATCAACCACCCCTTTAAGACGACCCTTTTGACAGCAGGTTTGGATAATGAATATTTAAAATCACACCTGATCAGCATTTCCACAGATGGAGCATCAGTCATGACAGAAAGAGAGAGCGTGCTGATTGTAAAGTTGACAAAAGACTTCTCTTTACCGAAGGGCATTCATTGTCTTGCACACAAGCAAGAGTAGGCAATGCACAATGCATGCAAGTCTGTAACTGGATGTAGTTTACCACCAATCTAAAAGAAAAAGCCAGACTGCTCTGATGCTGCCACTCATGTTAAAATCTCACAGCTGAAGATTGGGCAGATTTTCTCCATTCGCTGAGTTGTCATCAGTTTCAACACTGCCAGAGCTGTTTGGCAGGACTTTCCAGCACTCTCCACACAAATGCAGAATGCGTCTGTGGATGTTTCCTGCGCTAATTTGGATCGGTGAAAATGCAGTGGACTATTGAGGAAACTCAGCAGCACAGTTTTGTTAAAGACCTTGCACTGATGAAAGATGTGCTGCGTGAGTTACAAAGCCTCTGCATGAATCCGCAAAATCGAAACACCTCTCACTGATGCCAGTTGGTGGACTCGTTTGTCTATGGAGATCCTGGAGACCATGGAAACAACACCAGCAAAGGCAGAAGTGAGGATGACATCATGCATGTTCAATGGAATCTCACTAGAAGCCATCAAGGAGAATATCAACAAGGTGCAGTTCCTGCAGGCTGTCATTTATAATCTCTCTGTACGTCTCCCTGACTGGTTTCTGCAAGCAAAACCTACCTGGCCTCCTCAGATGAATATAAACGTAGCTTTTCAGCCATGAGTGATACTGCTAACAAGAGGAATATTGCCTGAAGGCCAAAAACCTTCTGTCCTGTTTCTAGACGTAGAGCAGTTTGACCCAAAATCGTTTGTGCTCTATTGGCTGAAAGATGGCCATCGGCTGTCAACTGCAACCAAGACAGGAAGGCAAGCATAGACAGAAAGCCAGACAGACCACTGTGGTCTGTTCTAGGTGGAAAAGTTATGCATTAACATTTATTCTTCCACTGACATTAACGAATACTGATAGTATTTTGCCATCCTTTTGCTACTGTTACTGTTTAAAGTCATAAACAGGTCCTTTTGAAGTTACTGACTTCTACTTTATCACTGCTTTCTGAGACATTATGCCATCCAGTGAGTTTGGAAGACATCTGATTATTTTCTACTGTTTTTGAGACATTTCAATGTATTTTGAAGTCACATGCTTTTATGGGTCTTCAAGATCCTTATTTGTAGTCCCCTGGTTCTTTTGCCAAAGTTGGGGGGAGGGGATACACAGCTCTACAGCAATTTGAAAGTGATTGCAGTACCAGTTTTGGCCACAATCTTACATACGGCTCCTTTAATACTCCATCAAATGAAACAGGCATGACTATCTATTGCTTGAAATGTTATGAACAGCAGCTACGCTAATTCTTTTCCAGTTGCTTTCTGTTTCTACCTTGGGATGGCCGTCCTGAGGTAACCAAAGATTACGGCAGCTCCTGTTTGGTTCTAGCCTCTTAAGAAAATTTTAGATGACCCAACACATGTGAACTCCATGGACTCCAACTCCTGCGATGACTTCAGATGAAGCAAACTCTGAATCAACATGCACCACTGCCAAAGTTTCTATATATTGTTATCATTATGATCACAACTTGTAATAACTGCTTTAATGAGATCATTGTTTCTGTCTAAATGAATACATGATGTTAGCTAACTGCAAGATTTGTATTATCTTAGAACTGACATCATGACATATGGAGATAACTTGGACACAGTCATCTCTGAAAACAAATTACTCTAAATTGTAATGTAGACATCCATTTTCTGTAAAGCTGCCTTCAAATTATATGTATTGTGAAAAGCGCTTTACAAATAAATGTGAATTGAATAAATAACTATGACTTCTCCCAAAATATGACTACTTTTATTTTGTAATATTATGACTTTATTCTCAAAAACGTTACTTTATTCTTGAAAAACGCATATTCTCAAATCATATAAAGCTATATTTTTTTTACCTGCCACCCTGAAACGTCATTGTAATATGCATTTAGTTCACCATCAAATATCAATGCATAAATTACATAAAATTAACATGAGTTTGACATTCCTACCTGAATGTAGAAAGTTCTTGAGGTAGTAACCAGTTCAAAAAGATTGTCCCTCATCATCAAGTCACTAAAAACATAATTATAGGGACATTTTTCGACCGTTGAAACATTACAGCAGTACAGATGCATGATGAGAAAGCTGTTATTGTTTATTAATCTTGTGTACTATTATGAAGGGTCTGCCCAAGTCCCAAACTGTGGAACTTTTAGACATTGTGAAATTTGTCACGTGGTTACATTAAGATAAACTTGGCTGCCTGGAGATAAATAAATAAAAATATAACAAATTCCATTTGTTCAATGTGTGGTTTCATCCGGAAGATGCCATTTAAAAAATTCTCATCTGCAAGTTATTGCTAATGTCACGAATGTTTCTTAAAAAAGTAATTCGTCAGATTATTTCATATTTATGATGTAGAATGTAAGTGAATCTGCTCTTTTGAGATGTTTCTAAAATAGACTGCAATGCTATCCAGATGATTTTGCAGACGCATTAAACATGTATGTTCCATATTGTGATGTACATCCGAGTGTAATGAATTATCAAAAAAGAAAAGATGCCTGGTTCTGTGCATGTGGGTGTTCAATTGTGAGCGGACTGACGAAAATGCATCTTAATACTAGGTGTAAACAGGGCCTAGGTAAGCCATCCAGACACTAATTGAGCATTGCGTGACATTTGTTTGAGAAGTTCGTCAACCTCTGGCTAAACCAATGGCGTGAGTATGGGGAGGGACTTCCTGTTTGTTGAGCAAATGAAAGACAGGTTATAGCAGAAGCATATTTGGAAACAATTTGACAAAAAACTAAACAAAAGCACAAATGAAGCAGTACTGACCTTTGTTTACACTCCTGCACCTTATTTACTTCTTTCAGAGGAACAACTCGTAACGGTTCTCGGTCCTAAAAAGAGAGTTTCATCCGGCTAATTAATATTGTCTTTAGTTCATGTGAACGACTGTACAAGCACTGAGCAAACATTCCAGCTGCGCTGAGTGTGTGCAGAGAGGAAGTGCAGGCCCGAGCAGGATGAAATCACACAGCGAGCGCAGGCCTGTGATTATCAGCCCTGAAATAGACTTTATTGACATCTACTGTATGATTTAGCCTTTGACCAAGCCTCATTCCTGCCTACAATATGCCTGCGCTCCTCACACACACACACACACTTGAATATGTGGTTTACGGGGACTCTCCATAGGCGTAATGGTTTTTATACTGTGCAAACTTTATATTCTCTCCACCTACACTAACCCCATAACAGTATGTTTTTAGTATGTCTTAACCCCTCCGTTTAGTATGTTTTTCACAGCAAGTGTCCTCATAAACCATGTTTACGTTGTAATACCCATGTCATTATACACATTTGTGCACTCATAAACCACACACACACACACACACTGAATCAGTAGCTTCCCGTAACAAGCTCTTTTCACCCAAGATGTCACAGTTAATGTTGTTTTACAATTATAGTGATAGGTCAAGAATTGTATTTTGGATCAAATATGAAACCTTTTAACATTTCTTGTTGTCACAATGTATCAGGTAGTACAGATATTGCTATACTATTTATAGCGTGTTAGATATATTTGTACAGTATCACTGCTTTACATTATTTACACATGGACTGATGTGATATGTATGTGTATATGAAGTATTTTACAATGAATTCGAACATGGCTCATCTGATCACAATTTAGGGTCAGAACTAAGTACACAAAAAAATATTTAGACCTAAATTTAAGATTTATGTATTTGAATTGCGTATACTATTTCCACACTTTTAACATTGAAAACTAATGTGAAGCATGTTTGTCAGTCATGAAACAGGTTAGAAACAGGTAAGATCTCAGCACAAAAAAAAAAAAAAAATTATTATTAATTATTCACATATATTTGATTTTATTTAAATCATATTTTCAAAATGCATTTATTCAAATAACTTAGAATCAGCATAAATATGTTCATTGTGGAAAAAATATAAATATATTCAGTTAAAAAGTATGGACATGGAACAAGCTAAAATGTATGAGTCTGAAACAAATTGGATTTACATATGATGATACATATATAACCCTGGTTATTATGCATTTAAAACACATTCAGTTTATTAGAACTATAACAGAAATCGCACCTGTTTTATTTATGTATGACTGACAAATATATCACATTAAGCTTATTAGTTTGTTTATGTTAAAATGTGGAAATTTTGTCAGCATAAATACAAAATGTAGGCCTATATACTGTATATATTTCACTGTCAGAGGCAGAAGATAAGTCTCTGCTATTCTTAACTTCATGGGAATAAAAATAATTAGGCTACTATAAATCTGTGGGAAATAATGTTTGTCAAAAACTTTTAACAGGAAGTTGTGTGTTTGAACAGTGGAACGACTCTCCATTGTTCTGCCCCCTCAGTCAAAACAATTTATAACCGTTTACCAGGATTTTAAACCACTACAGCCGAAAAGTGAGCCAATGATGGCTCCCTCATCAGGCAAGAAGACATGGAAGCTGCTTTTTTGTAAGAGGAAACATAATATGCCAAACAACTGTCCACCCATCCGTACTCCCCAATACTTTACCCGTAGGGCAAGTAATTCACAATGTTTAAAGCAGGACTTCAAAACCCAGGGTTGAAATTAGCATTAACCTTTCAAAATTACAAACGTGGTCGTCCACATAATGGCAGTGAATAGTGACCAGCATCAAGCTTTTAAAAAAAAGTATAACAGAATTATCCAATGCAACATGTCATTTATTACAAGTGTTCTGGGGGTGTATGATAGGGTTTGCTGAAAAACAAACTAATTAAACTAAAATTAATGTATTATTTAATGAAAATCCTGACCTTGCCCGCTGCTCTGTGCTCGACTAGACTATGTTGTGTTTTTATAAATCTTGATTTCTCAACTTGTGTGCTTTTTCTGGGCGAGTTCGAGTGAACTACTTTGCTAATAGAGTGTCATGAACGCGTGCCGTGCTTTGAAAACCAACGGCCAAGGTTAGGAATTTTGTTAAATAATACATAATGTCTGAGGTTTTTTTTCCTAACAAACCCTCCCGTATACCCCCTGAACACTTGGAATATGACACGTGTCGCATGGGTCTATTCTGTGATACTTTTGCATCTTTTTTTAAAAAAGCTTGACGCTGGTCGCTATTCACTGCCATTGTATGGATGCGCGCGAGCAGGGCATAAAAAAGGGGCATATGGCATTATAACAACACCACAGTGACTAAACGATGACATAATTTTCATTTTAGGTTGAACTATATATGTACTTATTAACTACTATTAAGTACTATGGACTTGTAGCTCGTTGTCTACGTTTCTATGATTGTAATTAGGTGTCATTTGTGTTTTAACAGCGTTTAGCACACGAATATTGATCCGGGAAGTTCGAATCTGTGAATATATTGCCAACCTCACTGAACTCCTTGAAGCACACTGACCGCATTTCTGTATATTTGAGTTCAAGTTCAAACACTATGAAACGCTTCATTGTTAAATGAAACACTGCTAGTGGACATTAAACAGGAAGTGTCTGTCCGATCGAGCTCACAACAGTTTTTGCGAGGGAACGCAAAGTGTCTCAGGGGAACGCAAAAGTTTTGACAAATATTTTTTTCTAATGGTGTTCTACTAAGTACTAAAGATGCTTGTCATGAAGGGGTTGAATAACTTTGAGACTGCAGAAGTCATTCAAAGTTGCATTTTCAGTTAAATTAGGGGAAACCACTCGAAACATTTGTTGTGTTGAGCTATTCCAATTAATTTAGTTTGATTTGTTTATTGCAAACATCTGAAAGTCTGTAAATTTGGTCAATAAACCTGATTTGCTAAACCTGAATAATTTCGATTGCAACTGTATGTATATAAAATGCGTCAGATGTTTTGTTTCTAAATATAAGTTGATCAAAATTCTGATGAAATTTAAAAGGGAAACGTGCTTCCTATGTATTCCTAAAGCAATCGCCACTGATGCAGACATGTTTAGACACAGACTGACTGTTAACACACAGCAAGAGGAATTCATAACACTGTGAGCAAGTTCAAACAACCACCCAAGCACGTGCGCACACACACACACACACTAGACACATGCTTTCACACTCCCACATGAGTCACTGGTCTAATTCTGGGGGCACATATGTAAATATGCTTCATTGCTGAAATGAGATTGGACACAGGATCAGATGGCATGAACAATACACAGGCCGGACTTTCACTTATCAGATGGGAGCTTACAGACGGGCTCATGGACGCACAGGTGCAAAACACAATGAAAACAAAGAGTCAAACAGGTCAATGGGTTCTAGCAGCATTCAAAGACGCAGGACTCTGGAGACAAGGAGGAGGAGGTAGAAAGAGAAGGAGAGACTGACCATTTCTGATTTAAAGTAGCTGAGTGCATTGTCATCCAGCATGAAGTATCTCCTCTTCCAGTTTTTCATCTACAGAGAGACAAAAAGACACCTCAGTTTGCAGAATTTAAAGGCATGTAGGCAGTGTGATTATGCATTTGACATATGACAGATCATGTTCATTTTGGACACTGCAGCAAGGCTAGTAAAACCAGTCGTTTTAATAAGAATCCACACAATCAGGAGTTTTTTGCATGGGGGCGAAAACATTCCCCACATAGATTTTGTTTATGTTTGAGTTGGTCATGTAAGGCCAGAAAGCTGCTTGGTCTGAAAGTGACTTTGGTGTGAACTGTGCTTTATACATTGCTATGCTATTGACAATACAACCTGGTTATTTTTTTTCCCTGTGACATTTCACCTAAATTCCGCTAATGTGAAAGCACCTTTAACCCTATAAAGCCTACGGTGTAATACTGGATACACACATTTCTACAGGCTTTAAATGATCAACATGATTAAAAACCTGTTGTACACAATCTACTGCATGAAAAGAACACATCTTTTTTGCTGTGAAATATTTACTGATTTTTATAAAGTAAATGTAAGAATAATTAGGGCCCAAGCCCTGAAAGGGCGAAGGCCCTATTGTTTTCGGTAGGATTATTATTATTATTATTATTATTATTATTATTATTTTGTCAACCTTTCGGGCACTTTTGGGGCCCTTAACATGCTCGAAAACTCTTGAAACTTTGCACACAGGTCAGAACCCGCGGCCATCAGGGCCGGGCTGAAGCTGGTACCCGGGCGTGGCAGGGGGGCTCGACAGCGCCCCCTGGAACGGGATCCGAACACGTGTCCATAAATCAAACACGCTTGCATGTAATAATATGAAACTCGGTACACATGTAGATCTCATCGGGCCGAACAACTTTCGTGCTCTAAGTTTTACGCCAGCCCAACAGGAAGTCGGCTATTATGGGTTGTTTGGAAACGCATGGTCTGGTATTTGAAACACTTCTCCTAGGGAATTCACCCGATCGCCACTAAACTCGGTGGGAATGAAGTCAAGACATTGAGGATGCTAAATTGCGGACGGATTTTTGATATCTCAAACGGTTTGGCCGTGGCGAGGAAACGAATTTATGGCGAATAATGGAAACAGGAAGTGTGTTATAACTTCTGCATACATTAACTGATCTTGATGAAACTTCAGCAGTGTGTTCGTGGTAAGAGGCCGATCACATGGATGTGACTATTGTGAGTCAAAGTTATAGCGCCACCAACTGGCAGCAGAAATATATCACTTTCAAAATGCTTTGAAATCACCCTCTTATTTTTACCCGATTTGCTTCAAACTTTATGTGTATAATGTAAACACACGGCAGATGTAGACCTGTGAAAGGATTTTTGATATCTTTAATACTGTTGCCGTGGCAACGCTTCAAACTTTAATATTCTTTTTTGATGCTTTTGAAACTCTTAACATACTTGAAATTGGATGAAACTCGACAGACACATCACATTTATTAGCCAGTAGACATGTGCAAAGTTTCAGAAATGGGCGTGGTGAGGGGCTCAGTAGCGCCACCTTTAGTCATAAGTGGGGGGGTTAGTTTTATCAACAGCAACAAAACTTGGTATGTGTATTGTTCTCATCAAGACGGACAACTTTCTAATTGACATTAACTACCTCCGACCAACAGGAAGAGAGATATTTTGGTTTGAATGTGGATTTTCTGAAGAATTTTCTCTCCCTCTCTCTGTGTCTCTGTGTGTGAGAGGGGAGGGGGGAATTTGACTATTGCTTTTATATTGTTAATCAAGGTTTCAGGGGCTTTTGGGGTCCTTAACGTGCTCAAAAACTCTTGAAACTTTGCACACAAGTCAGAACCCCCTGCCATCAGGGACAGGCTGAAGCTGGTACCCGGGCGTGGCAGGGGGGCTCAACAGCGCCCCCTTGAACGGGGTCCCAAAACTTGGTCCATAGATCAAACACGCTTGCATGAATTAATATGAAACTCGGTACACATATAGATCTCATCGGGCCGAACAACTTTCCCCCGGTCAAGTTTTACGCCAGCCCAACAGGAAGTCGGCTATTATTGGTTGTTTGGAAAACGCTTCCTGTGGAATGCGAAGTACTCCTCCTAGAAAATTCACCGTGTCCCCTCCAAACTCGGTGTGCATGTAGTCAAGACTTTGAGGATGCTAAATTGCGGACGGATTTTTGATATCTCGAACGGTTTGGCCGTGGCGAGGAATCGAATTTATGGCGAGAAAAGAGAAACACGAAGTGGAATAACTTCTGCATACATTAACTGATCTTGATGAAACTTCAGCAGTGTGTTCGTGGTAAGAGGCCGATCAGATGGATGTAACTATTGTGATTCAAAGTTATAGCGCCACCAACTGGCAGCAGGAAGTGTGTCACTTTCAAAATGCTTTTGACAAAAGTGGGGGGGTTAGTTTTAACTCCAGTCAAAAAAAATCAGTTCATATATTGATCTCATCGACCCGGACAACTTTCTAATTTAAAGTCATTAGCTCTGACCATCAGGAAGTCAGATATTTTGGTCTGAATGTGGATTTTTTTGCAAAATCAGCCTCTGAATTTTTAGCCACCTTTATCTAAGTGGTTATTTTATTCCCACCAAACTTTTTCAACATGATAAAAATATATTAATGATGCTAAATTGTGAACGGATAATAAATATCTCAAACGGTTTTGCTATGGCGAGGGATTAAAGTAATGTCAAAAAAGTAAACACTAAAAGGCTCATATATTCTAAAAATGTAATTATACACCATTTAATACTACATAAAAGTATACAAATATCAGAACTTAACTCATTTTATTCTTTTTTTTCAATTTAAGAATGAAGTTTAAGTTTAAAAACTGCCAGAATGGTTGTTTAGTCTAAACAATAAATAAATAAAGTCAAACATAGTGCTATACTGCCCTCTTGTGTTCAAAATCAGGTAGGCCTATTATATCTATATAAAAATATACTAGGTATGTGACGGTGAGAATATTTTACCACCGGTTAACTGACGTGTGACACTGCTGGGGGCTTTTTAATCGCTAACTTAAAAACGAAAGTAAAATATGTTCGTCCGCACGGACATTGATAATGGTGCGGAGCAGAGCGAGCGTTTTCAATAAATTCCTATGGAAGGAGGAATGACCTAAGAAACGTTGACTCTGTTCTGCTCGTTCCTCGCTGAGGACGCACACCATTATGAATGCCTGTGCAGCCGTGAGCATTTTAGTTTCATTTTCGGGGCGGATTGCTTGAATGTATTTAAAAAAAGCACAATGTTGTGTTTTATTGCTACTGTACAAAAATATAAGTTAACACTTTGCAGTTTGAATGATGTTCTGAACAAAATGACAGAGTATGTTTTTATGTGTCCACTGTTCAATCGCGCCCTCGTTTTAGTGATTCCCAAGTTATTTTTTCATTTAAGTTTTTTTCATTGTTCTAATCAGGTCAGGCAAGTAAAATGATCTGTCTTATCCCTTACATTTTTATATAATTATATAAATATATATACACTACTGTTCAAAAATTTGGCGTCAGTAAGATTTTTAAGCTAAGTTTCTTCTGCTCACCAAGGCTGCATTTATTTGATTAAAAATACAAACAAAAACAGTAATATTGTAAAATAGTATTCCAATTTAAAACAGCTGCTTTCTATTTTAATATATTTTAAACTGTTATTTATTCCTGTGATCAAAGCTGAGTTTTCAGCATCATTATTCCAGTCGTCACTGTCACATGATCCTTCAGAAATTATTCTAATATGATGATTGATGCTCAAGAAACATTCATTATTATTTTAAATGTCGAAAACAGTTATGTACAGTCTTTGATGAATAGAAAGTTCAAAAGAACAGCATTTATCTGAAATCTAAAGCTTTTGTAACATTAAACACTACCGTTCAGAAGTTTGGGGTCAGTAATAATTTTTATTTTATTTTTTGGGGAAATAAATAAATAAATCAATACTTTTATTCATCGAGAATGAGTTAAACTGATAAAAAGTTACAGTACAGACATTTATAATGTTAAAAAAAATTATATTTGAAATAAATGCTGTTCTTTTGAACTTTACATTCATCAACGCATTTTGAAAAAAAATCTGTACACAACTGTTTTCAACATTGAAAATAATAATTAATATTTATTGACCATCAATCATCATATTAGAATGGTTTCTGAAGGATCATGTGACACTGAAGACGGGAGTAATGATGCTGAAAACTCAGCTTTGATCACATAAATTAATTACAGTGTAAAATATTTTAAAATAGAAAACAGCTGTTTTAAATTGGAATAATATTTCACAATATTACTGTTTTTGTTTGTATTTTTAATCAAATAAATGCAGCCTTGGTGAGCAGAAGAGACTTCTCCTAAAAACATTAAAAATCTTCCTTACCCCAAACTTTTGAACGGTATATATATATATATGTATGTATATATATATATATATATATATATATATATATATATATATATGTTTGTATAATATATATATATATATATATATATATATATATATATATATAAATATAGCTGCGAGCAGCGATGGAGGGCCAAAGCCGGCGGTACCGCCACCCCGGTGCCTTTAGGTAACTAAAGGCACCGGGGTTGCGGTGCCACCGGCTTGGGCCCGTAATCGCTGCTCGCAGCTATATTTTTTATATTGTTATTATTATTTCAAGATAAACACTGCTGGTTTACTTGATTATACATGCATTAAAATGTCTATCTAAATTGATATATCAATGTTTATTTCTCAATCATCATTGTATTGCATTGCATTGTATATTTTGCCCCCCACAATAAAAGCTACAGAGCTTTGATCATAAAACTAAGCATTTAAAAGTAATCTTACTAAGACATTATTTGGAAGATATAGAGTGAAAGCTGATATTTATATGTATGTTATGCAAGTAGTCTATACTGTTTAAAGATCTCACAGATTTACATTACAAACGATACAAATTTCATGATATTTTTTGGCCATATATAAATATCAGCAGCTGCACCAAATTGCATATTTTTGCTCAGTTTGGGCCTCTGAATAAATTTGAGGTGTTTTTTTTCTCTTCTTTTATTCAATAAACTATTCAATATGTCAGGCTTTGCAGATTTAACGGCACATTATCATTTCATGCATTCTGCACTTCTTACTTACCACAGCTCCCTGCTTGACACAAAATCCGGCTTTTATGACCGACTGGTCCTGGTTACTCCGGCTCAGGTAATACGGCAGCGGTCCATGAGGTTTCCTCAGTCCGCTTCTGTCTGCACCGTTCTGATCTTCACCCTTTTCCTGAAAACAAATGCAATGCAACAACATTTAACACATTCATTTTTTTTACATTAGTATAAATTACATTAGTATAAACCAGTGTTATTTTTTGTTTTAAATAACACATTTTTCTTTTAGTTTTTAGTAATTGTATGTGCTTTTGTCAATCTATTAGGTTTTTTTTATTGCTTTTTAGGTTTAAGTTTTAGTTTTAGCTTTTTTTTATTTCCAGTTAATAATTTTAGTGCTTCAACTTAAATTTCAGTTTATTGCCAAGGAAGTTTAGTTTAGTTGAAGTTTTTCAACTAATATTTATATTTTATTTTATTTCAATTAACATTGTAGACTTGGAATTAAGCCTTTTCCCCGTCATTACTTGATTCATGGGACCGGACACCAGTTATCTAGCAAAACATGTTGCTTATGTTTAAAAATGGAACGTATACCTCATGTTTGCACATGGTACAATCCACTTTCCATATTAAGAAACTTCCCTTCAGTGTATACATTTGCATCAGTTGAAACATTCCTTTCCTTGTACAGAACATGCCAACTGAAGTATCATCATCAGTGGATCATCTCTGCTCAGTGAACGGGTTACATTGCACACATACCTCGAAGCAAAATATAGCTCATCCCAGATCTCTCATCAGCACACATGTACAACATATTCTGACTTCACAGAATATATTATGAAATTATTATGAAAATTAATAAAGAAAAAATAATACAAAAAAATAACATTAAACAGTAATTTTTTAGTCTTCATCATAAATGTTTTAATAGTTTTAGTTTTATCCTACTATGTGATATATGTCATGGGGTTATCGGCAGCTGTGTGACCTGTGTGGTGGTGATGATGGGCACTCCTGCGATGATCTCGGTCTTGTAGGACACTTGTTTCGTGGTGCCCGACGTGTCCACACACGCTTCTGCTGTATTATGAGCCACCTGCTCGCCTGACTTCGGCACCTGGAGAAGAAACGAGGAAACAAGCCTGTTTGAGAAACGACATTCTATATACGAGTATTTAAGAGTATTTTGAATTCCCAAAGCAGAAACAAGGACAATCAATTCCAGGTCAAACCATTCCATTTGGAGTCCATGTATAATTTATATCCTGGATGCTGCCCAAAATGTGCTCAAAAATACTGTATCCTGAGCTGACTTCACATATTATGGGAAAATCAAAGAGAAAAACATCACAAACCCAAGGGATTGTCCTTTTTTAATATATATATATATATATAAAAAAAGGACAATAATGTGATATATATATATTGATATATATAAAGTACAGCAGAAGCAAATATATATATGCAGTAAGACAGTATTTGCTTCTGCTGTATTTGATTCAAGTCTTATGACCAACTGTTCCATCCTTCCATAACAGCTTCTTTGTAAATTACATTTGTTTGTATTACACTGTTACAGATTCACAAAACAATCTATAATGACATGTGTCGCTCAGACTGTTTAAATTGAACTGAAATCACCAGGGAGTATGTGAAAATAAACTTCAGTCGCATGTTTCTAATGATGAGAATCTGCACAGCTGTAGGTGCTACACACAGCAAGTAACAGTAGAAGTTTTGAAGAACTTTCAAAGTCTGGGGTGGGTTTTTTTGTGTGTGTGTGTGTGTGGGGGGGGGGGGGGGGTCCTTTTATTCAGCAAGGACACATTAATTTGAGCAAAAGTGACAGTAAAGACATTTATAATGTTAGAAAATAGATGCATGTTCTTTTGACATTTCTATTCAAAATAATCCTGAAATTTATCAAGGTTTCCACAAAAATGTTAAGTAGCTCTTTCTTTCTTTCAATTACATTTAGCTGACGCTTTTATCCAAAGCGACTTTACAATTGCCATATATGTCAGAGGTCGCACGCCTCTGGAGCAACTAGGGGTTAAGTGTCTTGCTCAGGGACACATTGGTGTCTCACAGTGGATTCGAACCCGGGTCTCTCACACCAAAGGCATGTGTCTTATCCATTGCGCCACCATCACCCACAACCAGTTGTGCAAGTAGCACAACTGGTTTCAACATTGATAATAATAATACGTTTCTTGAGCACCAAATAAGCATATTAGAATCATTTCTGAGGGATCATTTGACTGAATACTTTGGCAATGGCTGCTGAAAATTCAGTTTCGCAATCAAGAATAAATTAATAGTAGGCTATATAGCAAAGTTTGTAATGCTTTTTATGTTATTGGAATAAAAATACTGAAAAAATGTATTTTCCCTCTCAGAATAAATGAATAATTTGTCCTGGTCCAGCAGATACAGTGATAAACCGCCTGCTAGTAAAGATCGACTGACACTAAAGCAGCATCTGTGGGAATGGCAGTTCATCGTTCACTGCCTTCAGGCTAAAAACACCACACTGATCAATACACCATCACTACACATGCTGGCACTACACACTCTGACCCAAACCAAACTGTCAGTTGTAATCGTCTTAACAACTTAGCATTCAGTGGCAAAAATATGCATCATTACACAGCCATTAACATTCAAAACAATGTTATCAGCAGCATGGAAATTGTGATTTGACATTGTCCACTTTGAATATTCTGATTATGCATGCATCATAAATGTATAAGATGATTAAGCCAATATTGACTTTTCAGAAATCTGGATGCCTGGCATGGCAATACACCAAAATGAAGCAAATTCTGTAAAATGCTTTTGTAAAAGCAGGAAAACAACATGCATGTCTCTTTTTTAGAATAAAGGTTAACGTTATCAGTAGCTACGTTTACATGGACACTTTTTGTTTGAAGTCATTTGATCTTTTAACATGCGCTCGCTGCTCGAATATACAGACTGTCCCGCTGTTGGCACATACACACACACACAAAAAACCCAGAAGTAATATTGATCTATTTCGGGAAGCTTTGCGCCGTGCTGCTTATATTTATTAAAGGGGTGGTTGATCATAATTTCACTTTTTTAACTTTAGTAATGTTGCTGTTTGAGCATAAACAACATCTGTCAAGTCACGATGCTCAAAGTTCAAAGCAAAGGGAGATTTTTAAGGACTACAACAAACGGCTCGTAGGGACTACATGACATTCCTCCCGGGTTAGTGACATTTTAAATGACATTTTCACATCAAAATTGACATAAACCCCACCTATAAATGCAATTTATAGATTATTATGACAGAATATGCTAATCAATGATTAGAAGATAGTTAACTCCACATCAGCTACATAAATTTAAACATAAACAAAAAAGTTTTTGAAATTTTCAGGACACAAGCTGTTGTAGCTCCGCCCCCCATGCTGGGAGCAGCAGCTCATTTGCATTTAAAGGGACACACACAAAAACTGTGCATTTTTGCTCACCCTTAAAAAGTGACAATTTTAACATGCTATATAAAAATATCTGTGAAGTATTTAGAGCTAAAATTTCACATACACACTCTGGGGACATCAAAGACTTTTTACATCTTGTGAAAAGAGCATTATACCACCCCTTAAAGCGGTATAAATGCCCCTTCCCATGGGCAAAACAAGACATCTGTGGATGACAGTCTGAAGCAAACGACTGCTGGGACGACATTTCACAGACAATAAGTTGAATGAGAATTTTAGAATGACACGAAATTGTTACATTTAACAACAACACCTTGTTCTGACCGTCATCATGTCACATGTACAGAACTTTCATGTTTTGGTTTTCAATGCAATCATGTCCTATCGAATGGATTAGAAAAGGTATAAACCACCCCTTACAATCCGAATGAATCAGATTTAGCCAATTCATTCTGACTGACGTGGTTACAGTCCGATTACAAGCGGATTAGGGTCCATGTAAACACAGCTAATAGAGGGTACGCGCGTGACGTCACTGTCGGCCGGAGTGACTGCGGTTATGCCCACCAAGTGGCAAAAAGACTGAGCGGCAGCATTTGTTTTCAGCCAGAATGCACCGAAAAACACACAAAACACATCTAAAATAGGAAAGAGCTTTGCGATTGACTGTACAACTGCATTTGACAAGAAATCTGAGGAATTCTTTTACAGACTGCTGAAAGCTACAGAACAGAGAAGCAAATGGATCGCTGCAGTTCACAGAAACAACTAGACTCCAGGCAGCGAAAGGTGGATCTGCAGTTATCATTTTGTGTCAATATTCTGAATTTAGGGGTAAAATCATACCCTATATATTGTATTGACAACTCATCAATTAAATATTTACCATCGTATAATGATGTTTTTAAATAAACACATATATTTTTTTAGGCTGGACGAAATGATGATAAATATAACATTGATATAAGTGATCACATGGATTTAGACCTACCTATATTGTATTTATATAAAGTGTTCACAGACAAATTTGCTTTATGTATTTCCCCGGCATCGAAATCAGGCACAAATAAATGTCAGGAAACACGATTCCTGGCTGCATGTCAATATCAGTGGATCACTAGATCTTTAGTTTCAACCTTTAGTTTAAATCGTTTGTTTTATTCGCGTTTTCGCAGTTTCCCCATTAAATCCAGTCACTTAGTAGGCTCTTTTGCCACTCATTCCGGCTGAGGGGGGCGTGTTCCGGTGGGAAAGTGATGTCAATGCATACCCTCTTTAAGGGTTGTTAACCGATTTCATTCATTCACTAGAGATAGAAGGGTTAGGCTACTTCAAAAATGTACTCCAGTATAATAACTAAAAATGTGATTAGTAACCTAATCCAAATATCAATATTAACATCATCTGACTACATTTAGTTACTTTTATGAGACAGTAGTTGACCAGATGATTTCTAGTTAGTTTCTACAGTGATGCATCATACTATGGTGGTTAAGCAGTGAGTTACGTCATTGTATGGGAAACGCACCCCTTGTTAGTAAGAGGAATCTGATCCAAGGTCAGGGACTCACTGTGATTTTGGTGGCGTTGTTGAGTGCGCTGACCCACTCCACTAAATCCTGCTTGTCATTCGCCTGCAAGTAAAACTTCCTCATTCCAGCGTTGATGACTGTGGGAAAACACACAGATTTATATTTAAACAATCTGGAGGTGTTGATATAATAACAGTATTGTGCCATAATGGATTTGTCAACATGTCACCCAGACAGTCTCTTCCCCTTTTTAAAGTGCATTTCTAGGCCTGAATAATTGGTGCTGTCACACTAGCACTTTTAGAGCGCACCTGGGTTTGTTTGACTGCAAAATTTGGTTCATTTCGGATGATGTGAATGCTGTTTAACAAACTCGCACACCAGGGTTAGTAGTTAACTAAAACTAAACCAATAAAACTATTATGTTACTTGAGATAAAATAAACTTAAGCTTAAATTGAGTTTTTGTTTAATTTTAGTTTTAGTGCTGGACAACGATTAATCGCATCCAAAATAAAAGTTTGTGTTTACATAATATATGTGTGTGTACTGTGCATAATTATTTTGTGTATATATAAATACATACATATGCATGTATTTAATAAATATTTACATGTATATACTGTATATATATATATATTTATACATCATTTATATCATATATGCATATTTTATATATAAATAAAAATTCTTAAATATATACATGCATACGCGTGTATTTATGTATACAAAATAATTATGCACAGTACACACACATATATTATGTAAACACAAACTTTTATTTTGGATGCGATTAATCGCGATTAATCGTTGCCCAGCACTACTGTTTTACTACATAACAATAAAAGTATGGACTTGCCCATGACAAGTAAAGAACACTAGAAGGTGAAGTGAGACATAGTTAACATTACAGAATGAAAAAGAGCAATTTCCACTAATTAATTTCAGGAGAGAAAAATAAGGTCCAGTTCACACAAAATGCGCTTTTGCGTTGAGGTCAATGGAATGGAAAAAAACAAAAACAAACCTTTAAACAAAAAAAGTTTTCTTTAACATAAGCACTGCGTTTAAAGAAAGAAAAAGAAAAAAAGATGCAAGAGCAATGGCCAAATACATCTTTCTAAAGCACATTTACATGAAAAACAATGGAAAACCAGCACAATGGAATGGCTGCGAACGCCGGCTCCTATTATTAAACACTTCACACTAGGAGACTCAATATGTGACTAAGTTTAGTATCTGTATTATGCTGCTCACACATATGATGTCTCAAACACTCTTGACAGTGGCCTGTAGTCCACTGCACCGGGTAAAGTCCCAAAACCTCAAGTGTGTGATTGTCTCTGGCTCTGATCTCAAAAAAAAATAGCTGGGGTCAGGGGTCATGGTCTAACATGCCCCCTGGTCACCCTTCCTTCTGCACACTGCATCCTCTGAGAAACATGGAGAGAGAATCGCTTGCTTACCGAAGCAGAACTCCGCCTTTGGACGCAATTTGGTGGCATCGCTGACCTTTAATGAAGAAATAAGAGCAGACTGATAACACTAAACACACATGCACACACACATATTTAAAGGTGCACTAAATCATTCTCCACTATAAAACATTATGCCCCAAAATGAGAAATCTGTTAGTACGTAACTATTTGATATTTGCCAGTACATTTTTATTTATTTATTTGACCTTTGTAAGGGCATTTTTTATAAAAACCTTGGTAAATGTATCTGTGTTGTTTTAAGTATTGTCAAATACTTCAATTTAACCAATTCATTCAATCAGTCAGAATACTATAGACAGAGACCAATACAATTTTACACACAGTTCAGTTTACACACTGCAAAGGTTAAACAGAATCTGCATCTGACACGGCATGTTTATTCACTGCTTAATGTTGCACAAAGGTGGCATACATAATGTTGTATAATGCAAACAGCATTGTAATGTATATAAATGATAAAAATTAAAAAAAGGTTGGGGTGGAATATTATTACAATAATCATTATTGTAGATTATGGCTCTTATTATAGTAATAATGATTATTAATGGTGAATAATATAGTATAGATATAAACATTTTTGGGTGTGGGAAAATAGCACATCATACAGATTAGAGAGGTTTATGACAGTTTATTGCTTTTTACGAATTACAAAATCAAGACTTCACATTGCTTATCTTAGTAGCAGGGCTGGGCGGTATGACGATATATATCGTTATAAAATGTTTATCGTTAGAGATTTTGATATATGGTGTATATCGCGGTATGTAAATATATAGCACTATTGACACTTAAGAGTGATGAAATGCATGAATGAGAATATAAAGAGTGGGATGTGCTTGATGTTAAAAAGAGTCATTTTTCATTCATTTTTTTATGTTGTAATGCAGTCAGTAAAATGAAAAGATCTTATACTTATCATATAATTAATATTTATGTGAAAATAATCATACAAACTTTAAAAAAATATATAAGTTCATGATTTATGTAATGTTCTCTGTTGTTAGTGTTTTTAAGGTCAGTGTGTTATGAATGACGTATGTTTTCTGAATGAAAATTGTTGGCAGTGTTGTGGTGAAACGAGCTGTTTTGTTGGTGAGAATAACTGTTTGGCCAAGTTTTTATATTGGTATGAAGAGTTTTGAAAATGTAGCTTAAGTATTGACCGATGCTTGTTAGCAATTGAAAAAACTGTAGCATACATTCAGATGAAGACTCCTATAACGGTCTGGAAAAAGATGTTTTATTATACATAAGAGTGAAACTCTTCACGGCAGTCGTTTTAGATCGGATTACATGGCCAGCCATTATGACTCATTTTATCTCTGTAACCCCAGGAGAAAAATGGTGAATCTGAACACGTAGAAAAGTCATGGCACACCTTTTCTGCACAATTTAAAGTATAATTTATGTCTGTGAATTTAATATAGTCAGCATTGGTCAGAAATGACACACCTTGGATATATATGTTAGTTTCAGGGAGCCGACGTTGGATGTTCCTTCTGGAAGATTCTGTAGAGAGAGAGGGTTGAAGTCATTAAAACTAAAATTATGATACACACTGACTTGATGTGAGAAGTTTGTTTTGAGCAGTATCTGAAAAACAAACGTGGACAGAATACATTCACGGCGAGTGTACGGTTTTCTCCAAAGTTGTAGAATTGCATAGGGGTCTATGAAAGTTTTAGCACACATCTACAGATGCAGTGAGGTAAATTATTCAAAGTCAGACGTGGCATCAATAAAAGATGCTGGCTGGGGCTACTGACTGAGTCTTAGATAAAGTGATTGGTACAGAACCTGCAGCAGCCAGGAGAAAAAAGAGAATCCATTTAAAAGAAACAAAGAAAGAATATCAAGAATAAAAATAAGACAGGTCCTGACATGGGCTCTTTCTTAGAGAACTCTATTAAGAGTTCTCTTCCTCTAAGCTACATGCCATTAAGACACTGAAAACATCGTAGTTAATATCAAGTTTCCACTCAGATTCTATTAAACAAGAGTAAAAATGTCTGCAGAATGATGCAACCAAATCTGATTTCAGCATCTTGAAAATCTCGAGTAACACTTTTCAAATAACTTCCTGTTAATGTTAGTAAATGCATTAACATGAACAATACATTTGTTACAGCATTTAATAATCATTGTTAACATTAGTTAATAAATATACAGCTGTTCATTGGTTCATGTTAGCTCAGGTCCATTAAATAACATAAACAATACAACTTTCGATTTTAATGGTGTATTAATCATTAATAGTGTATTAAATTAATAAATGCTTCAGAAGAATTTTCATTGTTAGTTCATGTTAACTAATGAAGTTTACTTATGTTAACAAATGGAACCATATTGTAAAGTAATACCAAAACATGAAATATATGCAGTGTTTTAGAGTGTCTTTCGGTACACATTTCAGAGGTTAAGAGACATTTCAGAGAAAATGTATATCCATCCTTATCCTCACAAGAATTTTTTTTTGCAGTATGTGTGAAAACTAACCTAAAATAACATTGACATACCCTCGCCTGCTCAGGGAATACACAGCTTTTGTACAACAAAAGGTTCTCTAGAATGAGAAATTATGGGAAGATCTTAATTTTTCACGTCACAAAGTTTTCATGTTTTTACAATAGTGAATCACAAACTCTTGGCTATTACTATCTGTGTAGGTTCATGCCATGTAACTTAATGAAGACAGTCAGGAACAATTTAGTTTGCAAGACTTGAATCTAAGACAAAGACACCCTCATAAAGGTGGCCCACACAGATGCAAATACGTGCACATACACACACTGTAACGGTGCTCGACCTTAATGGTTTAAGTGGTTTGAACTGGAGGCAAAGACAAGACAGATCAATGCAAACACTTCATGAGATTATAAAGTCCACCAGAGGCCACAACGCTCATATCCTTCACCTACAAGCTCGTGGGAAGTGAAACTTCTACACAGCCACAGCAACGTTTCGGTGTAAAAACAGTCAATATCTGTACTAACGGTTCGCAAACTGCTCACAAAACTAAAAATACCAAGGTGTGTAGGAGAGGAAATGTTAACATTACACAAATGTTTTGCATAAGATTCTAACTATGATAGCCGAAAAAGGTCAACTGTGGCTTAGGCGACACATCGTCTTATTGCAGAACTACTGCGTACAGTATGTCTATCCAGGGGCGTAATTTGCAGGGGCAAAAGTTTAGAGATTTTATAAGCGCTAAGAATTGGAAGCAAGCAGAGTACGGCTGTTTCTAAAACACACAGTGTTATCTGTTGTTAAAAACTAAGCTCAGAATCGATTGGAGAGAGAATTGCGATGCATACTGAAAATCTCAAAATCGATCCAGAAGCCCTGGTTTATTTAATTCTGTCAGGTCCATTAAGTCAAGAACACACAGACAATAAAAATAATTAAGAATTTTTATTGAATAGATTGCAAACAGGTTGATGTTCCTGAATTGAATTTGGCGGTATGGCTCTGTTCAGGGAGTCCTCTGACCTTTCATGAGCACCATGAAATAGCAGAGAGTCAGAGGACAGCAGCAGCAGCATTAGGGAACGTTCACACAGTTTAGGACTGTGAGAGCTAAAATATCCCCCCTGTGAACAGAGCAGGCAACATGACATAAAGCAAAATGCCACGTTATGCATAAGGAGGAGCTGGGGAGGTGGCGGGCAGCAGTAGCGAGCAGCAAGCATGTATGAGCAAACTGAATGTGCTTTAAATAGGGCGCCTTGTTTGAGCTTGGCCATTGAGCAGCAAGGGGAGCTAACCAGCTAATGCAGCTCAGCTGAAGCAGATCAGCTGGCGGGACAGTGTTGAAGCTATTCACCTTATTTTCGAACGCGGAAGTAAATATGGGTCCAGTTTCCGGTTTTTGTGCGGCACTTCCGTTTCCTCGCTTCTCTGGGCTAACTAACGATATCGATTGCGAAGGATTATGCAGAGTTGACAGAAAAATGTTACACATGCCTTAGCAGATGAATACAACAAAGAACTAAAGCCCCGCCTCACCCAGGTCAGGTACTGGACCTGGTTGAAAACACTCATGCATAGCTCAGCTGGCAGATTGCCAAAACTTCGCCGGCGCCTTCAGCACCGCCCTAAACACGGTCGAGCCAACGCTGGACTAAGTTAATATATCTATGGAGGTAGGCTATTTTGTCATGTCAAATGTATTAATAATGTCATCAGAATGCAACCAAAGCACATGATAGCAATAAGTAGATGGCTATAAATAATTATAAATCATACAAAATAAATGCCATGATGATCATGCCATGATGACTAGATTTTATACAGGGGTTACTATAATGATTTTGTTCGTAGCCCAGCCACTTTTCTGGTATCAGGTGATCTTCTGTAGGTCTTGTGTTCACGAAATGAAAAGAACAAACATACGGTCGTTTCTTCAAATGGGCTGCGTGGCGTGTCCGTTATTTCGGCTCCCATGTTAACCGGTTATTTAGAGCTTGCACACTGCCTGCGTGACACGCGCGTCTCAGGGAAAACGCGTGCATGCTAGAAATAGAATCGATGCCTATTTTTCACGCGACACGCAAGCGTTTTGGAAGCGTTTCCAGGCAAAATAGAATAGGAAAATATGTTTGTATGTCATTTTGATATGAATACATATTAATAAATGACATTTTGATGTTTGAATTTAGGTTTTGACATAAATGCAGATATAGCCTAAATGTAAAAAAATATATATATATTATCGATTTTCAAATATTGCACCTTTTAATACAGAACGAAATATTCTGTAGCCTTTTTGCCGTCAATACTGCCGACGTTGTCTTTGCTGCTATATATTTATGTTTAACATTAAGTGCCTTCCACAACTCTCTCCCCATATGTCGAATATATCACCAATGAGGCTTATCATGTCACCTAGCAGCAGCAACAACGCCTCGTCAGAGACGTTTCTGGTGTGCAAAGACATAGAAAACACCACGCAACAGAAACGCCACGCAGCCAGTGTCCGGAAGTGCCTTCTTCTTCTTCTTCTTCTTCTTCTTGTTTAATGGCGATTAACTCCAAAGGAGCATTACCGCCAACCGGAAGTGCCTGACCGGAAGTCTCGCACAAAATACCGTCAACTGGCTGCGTCCGTATTTCCGTTAAAAATAAGGTGGATAGCATTAGCAGCATCTTGACTACCTGGCCTGCCAGAACTGACGCTGACGCTCAATTTGTGGTGCGCAAATCTCATTGCATTTTCTGCCAACACCATTCTTCACAGATTTCACATTTTTGGTTCATTTTGGATTGGACAAGATGAATGTAATAACTTGCGGTTCAGTAAGTGCATCTGATTAATTAAGTAGCAGCTGTTAAATAATTTAGTAACAGTAATCAGTGTTTTTGATCAACTAAAAATCACATAAATTCTGACAACACTGAATTTGTTGTCCACATTGGCAAAAGAATGTACACATCATTCCATTCCAATATAAAAAACAAAAAACAAAAACATAATCCCAATGTTATCTGTAACACAAATATTATGTGAAATTTAACTGGGCCAACAACTAGCCCCTGAGGAACACCATACTGTCATATTTGATAAAGTTACATGTTTTACATGCAACAAATTCCACAAAGGTGGTAATACAAGGGAAGATACGGTGGCCGAGAGGTGCAAAACAAATCACAATTACAAAAACAAAAACAAAATAACAATTCAGAAAACAAAATAACAATTCAGAAAACACAACGACAATTTAGAAAACAAAATAACAATTCAGAAAACACAATAACAATTCAGAAAACACAACGACAATTCAGAAAACACAACGACATTTCAGAAAACACAACGACATTTAAGAAAACACAACGACAATTCAGAAAAAACGGAAAAGGTAGGTATATTTTGAGAATGACGTACTTATCGCTGAATGGACAAGATACCTGTCAATCAAGCTAGAACCGGAATCAAGCGATACTGTCTGGAAGTACCGGTAGAAACAAATCGTACCCATCAACGTGCCATGGAGCAAAGTTCGGTCCCATGGAGTGATAGGTACGCCTAACGAATCTACGACGTGTCCTTGTTCTGTCCCTGGTGGGTCGAGTTCTTGCAGCAGCCGCATATGTCATCACGTTTAACACGCAACTTCTGCAGAAGTACTAACCACATTGTCCGGTAGCCGAACAACTGTCCTGGTCGACGCAGCTTTTAATGTCGTGGTATGTCGAAAAATGAAATAAAAGAGAGCATTGCAGTGATGGCTTCTTTGTTGGTGTATTTACTCAGAATGAAGCATAAGAGAATATGCATAACAAAAGCTCAAAACATACATTCTCAACATGTATATCACTTTTTTTTACAGTAATGACCGTTGTACACATAAGTGACTTAAACATTCCATCACACTAGAAGGAAAAATATGATCAACAAGCTATTTAACACTCTCTCTGTGCAGTTCTCATGCTCTAGCTAGCCCCAAAATGACGTGTGGCAGCTGTAGTAACACTCTAATCTCATGCTTTTTACAAACAAAATAAGACTGAAACAACATCATGTACTCTCATACACTCAAATAATATCGACATAATGAATAGCGGGCTATCGCGCTAATCGCGAAACACTCATGCTAACCATGTGCTCAGGCATACTAAACTCATGACACACTATTAATATAGTAAATATTATGTGGTATGTTGCCAGCATGTCCACAATCACGGCACATGAATGTCCTTCTTCAAAGTAAAGTTTAATGTGTTCTATTTTCGCATAGCAAAACAAAGTTGATCACAAATTTCTTGATTGACAGGTGTCTCGTCCATTCAGCGATAAGTACGTCATTCTCAAAATATACCTACCTTTTCCGTTTTTTTCTGAATTGTCGTTGTGTTTTCTGAAATGTCATTGTGTTTTCTGAATTGTCGTTGTGTTTTCTGAATTGTCGTTGTGTTTTCTGAAATGTCGTTGTGTTTTCTGAATTGTCGTTGTGTTTTCTGAATTGTTATTGTGTTTTCTGAATTGTTATTTTGTTTTCTAAATTGTCGTTGTGTTTTCTGAATTGTTATTTTGTTTTCTGAATTGTTATTTTGTTTTTGTAATTGTGATTTGTTTTGCACCTCTCGGCCACCGTAGGAAGACCTTCAGATGTAAAATTAAGAACCACTACATTTAGCAGTGAATAGACAGAGAGAATGAGATGAAGATGGGTTGGTACCTGAGGGTTATCCATGTACCACACCAAGCTTCCCTCCAGCGTGTCCAGAATGAAGTAACGTCGTAAAAACTTGCCGCTGTTCTCCATTTCCTCGATGTCTAGAAAGCCACAGATCCGATTCTGACGATCTACGTACGGCATTTCTGAGACTAAGCATTACCCTGGAACACAAATAAAATGATTCTGATTATAAAGGAGATGAGAATATGTGAAGGGTAGAGAAAGGGGTGGAGGATGGTAATTAAAATAAATTTGGCATCTTCGTGTGTAAGCGTCTGGCATTTCCTATGATGTCATCCGTGGTCATGCTTCATGATGGAAGTGACACCTATTTCATTTCAAACCTCTGTGCTGATGAAAACCCTGTCAGACGAAGCTGTATGAATACAAATGACTTGATTGTGACATTACCCAAGCTGAGAAGCAATGCATACACACTTAAACGGTGTAATTTCCCATTTACCTGCAGCCTCTCTAAATGTCAAACAGCACTAAGGTAATTGTGAATAATGCAGAAGTTATGCCCATATCAGGGTATATATTTAAAATGTGAGACCAGTCAAGTATTGGCATGCGTCAGTCCTTTTTATAAGGCCCTTTGATGTGTTATATGGATATTTAAATGAACATAACTTCAGTGTTTAACAGACAGGGCTCGATGTGGGGGGATGGCATCCCCCTTGTTGAAAAAAAAAAAAAAGACAAAAAGCATAGCCTCTGTAAAACCACCATCCCTCTTTACCATCCCCATTAGATTAACAGTGTAAAATTTACCATAACAAATGATAAATTATGACAATTGGCCAAGCAGAACTCACAATTATAATGAGCTGCACACAAAGCTCTTTCAGTTCTTCTGACATGAAAAACAAATGGATTTGGAACTTTCGCTTTGTCGTGTACAGTGTAGGCAATCTCAAGCTGAAAGACCGTACCGCTAATAGTCTGAAATACTGTAAGCACAAGCTGCCGGCCTCTAATAGCTAAACCAGCATGGAGATTTTGACGGAGATTCTGTTTCATTTAATTTACTGTAGAAGAAAAAGGATGTGTGCTAAACATGTGACTGTGAGGGACTGAGAGACGAAAGAATAAGAACAACAAGAAGAACAACAACAACGAGAAGAAAACCAGTACATCACAATAGGATTCCAAGAAGAAGAAGAAAAAGAACAACATGAACAAGAAGAATTCAGTACAAGCACAATAAAAATGACAGTCTATGCCTCGGGTTCACAACTCTGGCCGACAAGATTCACTTTTAATGCACAGTTTAGCTCTATCCTTGAAAATTATGTCATCAATTACTGACACTCAAATCGTTTCAAAACACAAATTAAGATGTGATTGTGATTCCTATCCTTCCATTGAATGTACAATCCACCTAAACTTTGACACTTCAAAAAGTTCATAAAGAGATTGCAAAAGTAGGCTTATCCATATGAATCGAAGGGTTTAATCCAAGTCAAATACGTAAAACAGAAGGCAAATCATACTTAGTTGACGTGAACAACCCTCACTGGTTCTCGCAGAAGCTTAAACATGCTTGCATCACAAGCCAGAACAAGCCTTAAGGAACAAACCTCAATGGTTCCAACACATCAAGCAAGCACGTTTGAGCTTCTGTTTACCATATCTGATGTAGCCTCGTATATGTGCTCTCATATAAAGCAGTCATGTCTCTTCTGAAGACTGGGGTTGAACCACTTGATTCATATGGATTAATTACAAACTCTTTATTAACTTTTTAAAGCGTCAAAGTTTTTGTTTGAATGAACTGTCAATCAAGATACAGATATCTGTCAGGGTTTATTGCAAATATCTTCATTTGGGTTTTTCGAAGTTGAATGCAAATGTCTTTTGAGCAAAATATACATTTTTGAGTGAAAAGGGGGGAAATTTTGTAAAGAACAGAATGAAAAAAATCTGCTTCTAGCAACACAAAGCCAGTGTGTTTGCCATACAACGAGCGAAGTGCTGTGTTACAGGAGAACAATCTGAGAAAGCACTTCAAAGTCCAAGCACTCAAACTTCAACACAATTTCCTCCAGACTCCGATTCTTGCTGACATAAATTGAAAAGCCTAACAAGCTATCATGGTCAGATAATGTTTCTAGCAAGAGAAAGCTCTCAGCCTCTTTCTATGTAGCACGGATCCTCAAAAAAATAAGTCGAAGAAGAAGAAATCGTCCACTGGCTCAAAACTACGAAAGATTTCATATTAACTGCAGTAGAGGAAATTGTGATAAAGTCAGAAACAATATCATTCGCATCTATTCAGAAAATACTGATTTCTGACTCTAACACAATGAAAAAGAAGTAAAATACTGACACTCATAGACTAACAAAAGGTGTCACTACCAGTGAATGAATCCACTGCTGCAATATAGGAAAGCTGTGTCTATGTAAGAATTTTGGATGGCACATTAACTATTGATTTCATGAGAGCACCACTTGTTTCAAAGGCTCCTTTGAGGTATGTCAGCCAAGCACAGTGATTTACTCATACATCAAATGGAAAGAGAAATGGAAATGATATTGTGGATTCAGGCAGGAGAATGATGCTTTTCTCCATGGCTACCATGGAGAGCTGTAACATTTCTAACTCAAATGCTTGATGAGAATTTCATGGCCGAAGTGTGCTTTCTGTGTGACAGCTTTCATCACTCGAACGGCCTTAATCTGGGATTGAAGTGAAGGGATAAAACGGTCAGTGATGTTTTAGCGATAAGCAACGGAATTGTTTATGTTGTTGTTTTTTTGGAACACTGCAAAAATGCTACACTTTTTCAACACTGCATGACAACTTGTCAGAACAAGTTAAGATACTATGAAACTTTGCTGCAAAAGTTTTACGACTTCAAAAACATGTAATTCAATTTACCAAGTACTAGTGATGCAGCGAGTTTGTTCACATAACTGGATGAAGGCTCCTTACAATTAGAACTGACAGACATCCAAACATCACCCGATCTGAAGCAGGGGCTTAGTCTGGGGATCACCAATGTTGGCAAATTATATTCATTCTGACTATGTTTTGTGAAACTAACATGTAAGTCAAGCTTCTCAAATATTTGAAGTTTTTTACTGTTACGAAACACACTATTAAACAGTGTAAGTGAAGTAGCACCAGATTTATTCCAGTAGTTTGCCTTATTTTATTGTTATGTTAACTTCTGCATTATTTACAGTTTCTTATTTATTTGATGTAGATTTGATTTAACATAATTGTTCATATACATATTTCTATTTCTTCAATCTATCGAAGTATTTGAACTAAATATTGCTCCTCAATAAAAGAGACACTGAAGCCTGTTCTAAATGTTGACTTCTAAAATGTGGCAGATCCCTGCAATACGTACCAATCCTAACTCAGGCTCATTGGAAAAAGGTGCCTCTACCTACATTTTTGCAAAACTCCAAAAATTTACCATTACATCGAATTTGCTGTAGTTTCCACCTGAAATTAACATTAGAGGCAGTAAAACGCCAACAAATTTGTTTCCTTTTCGCAACACATAAACAAAGTAAAATAGTCCAGGCTTGGTCCTCTCTCGCCCTTCACTTGTCCTCCTTTTATGCTTCCATAGCTCCTCCGTTCTCTCACGGCTCTTTGCTTGCCATACTTCAGTTAAGGCGAGACACTACAGGTGAATAGGGTACAATTTTTAACTAGCAGATATCACCATGAAACTTTCCCAGTTGATTACCTACATTACAGTTTTTTTCAATCGCTAACAAGCGCTTACCCATACTTCAGATACTTTTTCTAAACTCTTAACACAGACTCACACCTACAAAACACAATTGGCCAAATGGTTAATTTTCTTCTCAAAAACACATTTTGTTAAATATATACTAACTCTTCATTTCAAAACAGAACACATGTTTCTCTGCGCACACACTAACTTTACCAAAACACTGGAAATCTGACTCAAAATGAAATTATTCTGTCAAAGAATAACACTTGATTTCACTTCACAAGGTACATGCACTCAATCAAAGTACACCAAAATACAGGCTATTGTTGACATTACTAAACCTGCATAGACTTTTATGTTGTTTTATGTATGTTTTATGACTTTTATTTTACAGGTATTTGCATGCAAAACGTGCAATTCACCGTTTTACACTAAATTCTTGGTTGGGAACTGTATGTCCACATGTACAGTACTGTTCACATTCATAAGCATTCCAGTAAAAAGCAAATCAGTTTTTGTGAACCCCCACAAAATTACTGTATCTAATCTCTGCGATCTTCAGGGTTAGGCCACATGTTTTCATCAAGATCACATCTGATATCATCCAAGGCGATGCACCTGGGATAAAACTGCTTGGTATGTCGGATCCACCCTTGGAGCCAGCATCCATGGCTTCAAGGAGGGACATCTGGTCATGTGGCTGATGGTCATAAACCTTCCACCTTCACATTACATTTCGTCCAGGTCGACGCCTTTTGGCCAGATTGAATCCTGCCTCATCTATATGTATATGAATTCATGAGGGGCCTGGTTGGCCTCCAATTCCATAACTCTCAAAACAAAGTCTATGTAAATCATGTCATTACTGTATACTATACTGTACTGTAACCTATTACTGTGTAGGTTACCTACTTGCAAAGTGCAAAGCTTATAGAACTGGACATTGAATTGAATATACAGTACACTATACCTGGACATATTGTCGTTGTAGCTCCTTGACTCTCTCACTGATATACTGTTTTTGAACTGATATCATTGCAGAAGCAGAGGTTTTTATAAACTTTCATATTGTAAAATATTACGTAGTACAATTTGAAATAACTGATTTCTGTTTAAAAATATATATGTCATGTAATAAATTGTGGAAAATGTAATTTATTCCTGTGATGAAAAGCTGAATTTTCAGCATCATTACTCCAGGAAGATGCATATGGACTCGAAAAGCTTGTTTCTTCATGACATTGTTCAAAAGCAACACATTTTGCTAGCAATCAAAATCACATTTTGCTAAAATCATGAAATTTACAAAAATGGTAAAAGTTTAATTTAAATGGTAAATAAATAAATGCAGTCCATACTGTATATAAGGTTTGGAATATTGTTTTTGCTATTGTGGGATGTTGTGTGTTAACATTTGTAAATACTACAAAAACAGTCCATAATTTTGTTGGGAGGTATAGCTGTCTGTTAAGAAAATGTAAGCATTGTGGAAATGTGTTCACTGACTGCATATTGTGTTAAAACGACAAGAAATGTGTGAATGGTATGGCCACAAAAGACCGATGCTGTGCTTTTTGTGTTTAGAGTTTTGAAAATGTGACAACTGATTGGACAAACGCTTGTTAGCGACTGAAAAAAACTGTAAGATGAGAAAAAAAAGTATTATAAGTTTTCTGTAATTTAATGTTTAAATATGCAAATTAGGCCATATCTAATTAAATATGTGCTAATTTGCATATATTTTAAAAAACTAAATCTGAGTATTGGATAAAGCCAGGTTAAAAAATATTTTTTCATTGTGTTCACATATTAGATGGGAAAAAATTACAGAGGGATTTATGGATATCTACTTTTGTTATCCTGTAAATCAGAAAATACTGTCAATAGTCTTAAAAAAAAAAAAATTCGCCATGTTTTTTGGAATAAAATGTTATATAAATATATTTACAAATCCCTCAGTAAATGTCTTGATAATATAACTAGGTACAAGACTGGGAAGTTTGATGTATATAGGTGCTACTGAAGTGGTGATTTTGGACTTGGAGTATAAGAGAAAAGTCATTTTGAGAAAACGGGCTTTAAAGATTTATCATCAGCCAATGAGATTGCGCATTCAGCCCTTTTACTTTCACGACTGGTTGCTGATAAAAAGGAAATGACCATATTTGGATCCGACAGGATTGTACAGAAGAGAGAGAGCTTTCCAGCGGTGCATGTGATGATAGGGTGACGGCAGAGATCGCGGAGCAGCACGTTGATTAAGAACGCCAACTTTTGTTGAATTAATGAGAAATCTACAGACGCAAACAGACAAAGTGTAATAAAATAAAGACCTAAATGTGTATTTCAGACTTTTTTTCACCACAAGTCTGAAAGAAGACATGTTATTGAAGACAAATATCCAAAAATCTCACAATTGACCAGTAAAAAAAAAAACGATGTTTTTGCCTGCCGTGTCTCGCCTTAACTGAACTATTAGAATACCTGTCTTGCATTAACAAAAACTACTTACAACTAAATACAAAAAAGACTGAAACCTTAATCATTGCTCCAGACCAAAAACTACCTCAAATCAAACAACACCTCTGTTCCTTGGGCTCATCCGTCCAGTTAAGCCTTAGAAACCTTGGTGTTTTGTTCGACCAATCGATGTCTCTGGATCGTCATTCTAGACAGTTGGTCAGAAACTGTTTTTATCATTTGAGAAACATTTCTAAATTGAGAATATTGTTGTCCAAAGCTGACATGGAGATGATTATCCATGCCTTTATTTCTTCTTGTTTAGATGATTGTAATTCTCTTTTTACTTGTTTCAACAATCTTCTCTGAGTCGTCTCCAAATGGTGCAAAAGCCAGGCTTTCAACAGGAACCAACAGAAGGACACACATTACACCGGTTTTATCCACACTGCATTGGCTTCCAGTCAAACATAGAATTGATTATAAAATTTTAGAGCACTACATGGACAGGCCCCCCAGTACATCACAGACCTGTTGACCCCCTACTCCTCCTCCCGCACTCTGCGGTCCTCAGGTCAAAACCTCCTGATGGTCCCAAAATCCTGCTTTAAAACTCGGGAGGACCTGTCCTTTCAGGCAGTTGCCCCTAAACTCTGGAACGCCCTGCTCCTGTCGCTGCGTGTGGTCGAATCGAATCTGTTGATTCTTTTAAAAAGCAGCTGAAGACAAGCTTTTAGTTGATTGGCAGATGGAAGAAACACGTGAAAGTGTGTGAAAGTGTGTGAAAATTGTAGACTGTTGCGTAAAAGAAATGGCAATACTACCTCTCATAAATAACATGAAGACTTCACAAAGCAAGTCTTACGATTAACAGCCTACACGAACACCCGTTTGATCGATCTGCAGTGTAAAACAAACAAAATCAAACGAAGATTACAACAGAAATGCAAATTAACACATATTTGCAAAAAGAAAAGTGAAATATGTTCTGCAATAATATTTGTAATAACAATGTAATAAAATGTTGATGTATATTTGTTTCGGATAAATCTGATCATGCTGTTTATCTCCCCTCAATGGACATTTCACTTTGAAACTACCGCAAAACATGCAAAAAGCAATGTGATATAATTTATCAAAAATGTAGCGACGGGCACAGATTTTCCATGCTCCTGGGTTGGCCAATACCCTTACCCTTCTCTCCAAAGAAATTTCCTGTCACTTTCTACTGTATCTGGGAGGGATAAGCAGTGTGCACAACAACTATATATTATCATAAAAGACTAGTCAGCATGTTGTCTGAACAACTACTGTAGTGGAGCAGTCATAGATAGATAGCCCTGTATATTTAAGCTGTGATTGTCGGGCATTACAAAATATTTTGCATTTAGTGTGGAGAGACAAATGACCTGTCACTGAAACCTGTCAGGTTGCTGCTTATACACAGTTTATGGAGTAGAGTCAGAAATGACATGCCGTGTACTCCTCTTTGAGCAGTTGGGAACCACTCTGGCATGATAAACATGTTGTCACGAGTGGCTGGATTAAAGTAGCTCACGAAGACGAAGAGTACCACGAAATGGTCTTTAATTCAATAATCCACAGCACATGGGGTAAAAACACGGGGAACACATCCAATTTACAGAAGAGACAGGACCAAGAACTGAAAAAAAAGAGAGTACTTATACAGGAACTAAATGAGGGAACTAATGAGATAATTAACAGGACAGTTGAACATGATGAATAATTAGACATAGAGAAAACTGGGTCACACAAGCAAAAAACAAAATGAAACTAACACATGTGAGGAAGGTGGAGATTTGAAAGACACTGTGAGTTTAAAGAGGAAGAGAGAGTGTGAGGCGGTTTAACCCAGGTACAGTGTGTACACATGTGGATAACAGTACACAGTACATAACAGCTTCAAGTCTTTTGCCATGGCTGATGGGAGTATTTTTATCATGCCGATTTTACCCAGAGCAGGCCCCCAGTTTAGGCTAAATGCCACATTATTTCATAGAGTAGTGAAAGCAATAGCAATAACAGTATGTGCTGAAGAACATTTTAACAATCATTTCACAGAACTAGCAGACTATAAAATAAAAAATCTTATTGATTTACACAAAGTGGAACCCAAATCGTATCTAGAGATCTAGCATTCACCAAAAAATATATATCCCACAAATATATCGCTGGCCAAAAATATAGTTTACATTTTGAAATGCTATAAGCAGTTGAGATTTACTATAAATCACTGAGTGTGAGTATACTGTATATACAAATAAAATTGGATATGCTTTTATATCCAACTTTACATACAGAGCTGTAGGATAAAATAGTTTACATTTTGCGAAGATATTAAAGACATTTTTAAGACATTTTATTACGTGTAACAATGTAATAAAATGTTGATGTATATTTGTTTTCGGATAAATCTGATCATGCTGTTTATCTCCCCTCAATGGACGTTTCACTTCGAAACTACCGCAAAACATGCAAAAAGCAATGCAAGCAATGTAATCTCCCACAGCCAATAACCTTCGCTCCTCCTGCTCTCCACTAACCGAAGAATTAGTATCTAAACTTATCCTCTCCAGTCATCCTACCACCTGCCCTCCTGACCCCATCCCCTCACACCTTCTACAAGCCATCTCCCCCACACTTCTTCCAGCACTCACACACATCATCAACTCATCCCTCCATAGCAGGCTCGGGTAACTCCACTGCTTAAAAAAACAACTTTAAAAAGTCTCTCTCCAACCATTCATTGCGAAAACACTTGAACGAGTTGCTTTCAACCAAGTAACATCCTTCTAGTCTCTGAACAGGGTCAGCTCCCTCCTACTTTCAGGGTCAGCTACTCCTACTTTGTGGGCTTTCGTGGCGTAGTCTTAGGCCGTGTGTCCACCAAAGCGTTTTTACTCGCGGCTGGCGTGTTTTTTCAATTGTTTTCAATGGGAGCGCCGCGTTTTTAAAACGCCATGAGCGTAACGAGGCGCTGAGCGTCTTTTTCACGCTGAAGCGCTGAGCGTTCGGCGTTTTTTACTGGTCGCCGAGAGTTGAAAAATGTTCAACTTTTGGTAAAACGCAGCGCTCATCACTGTCACTTTTTACCCAACCGTCCAATCACAGTGGAGGAGGGGCGGGACTAATACCACACTGACCAACCGCGTCCGCCACATGATTCTGCTTGTACAACGTCAACAGATAACAACAAGCATAATAACGGAACAAAATCAAGAGCCAGAGAATTTTAATATAGTATACAGTATTAGTATATAGTATTTAATATACATTTTAATATAGACTCACTCAACACAGAAACAAAATATGTGTGAAATGAGATACTAGTAAGACTTTTGCGGATATTCCGTATCATAACAAGCAAAGTGTCTCGGTCTCAACCGTCTCAACTGAAACAACGCTGCGCTGCCAAAACGCTCTCAAGCGCCCACAGCTGAGCGCTTTTAGCAGAGCGCCTAGCGTTTTCAGCTGGCTAATAACGCTTTGGTGGACACACGGCCTTACAGTGGTTCCTGTTCTGACCAACAGATGTTTTAGTGTTCATATTGGTCATCAGTCCTTCTCTAGTGTACCTCTAAACTGTGGAGTTCCACAGGGATCAATCCTCGGGCCGGTATTGTTTACCCTGTGCATGTTACCTCTGGCTTCCATTTTTAATAAATACGGAGTATCCTTTCATCTATACGCTGATGATACTCAGATCTATTTTCCCTTAAAACATAATGATAATAGTTTACAACTCCTGTTGGCCTGTTTTAAAAAAAAAAGCTTTGGCTTTCAAGTAATTTTCAAAATTTAAACGAACATAAAACTTAAATAATTCTATTTGGGCCCAAGGAAACCTGTGTGCTTGATGTTGACCGTGTTTCTCTTGCCCCATATGAAACTAAATGCGCTAGAAATCTGGGCTTTCTGTTTGATTGCAACCTAAAATGTGATAAACAGATCAGTACTGTTGTAAAATCATGCTTTTTTCATCTTCGCCAACTCTCTAAAGTTAAACCTTTTTTAACCCAGAGTAACTTCCAAACAGTGATTTATGTTTTCGTAACAACTCATCTAGACTATTGTAATTCACTTCATATTGGTGTCTCTCAGTCTTCCCTCTCCCGTCTACAGCTAGTGCAAAACGCAGCTGCTAGACCAGTGATGTCAAACTCAATTCCTGGAGGGCCACACCTCTGCACAGTTTTGCTCCAACCCTAATCAAACACACCTGATCCAGCTAATCAAGGTCTTCAGGATTACTAGAAACTTCCTTGCAGGTGTGAGTTGGAGCTGGTTGGAGCTAAACTGTGCAGAGCTGTGGCCCTCCAGGAATTGAGTTTGAGATCACTGCGCTAGACTCCTCACTGGGACCCGAAATTATGAGTCGATCACCCCTATTTTATCCACACTGCACTGGCTACCTGTCAAATTTAGAATTGATTTTAAAATTTTCTTTTTTGTTTATAAAGCCCTCAACAAATTGGCCCCTCAGTACCTGACCGATCTACTCTGTCCGTACACTCCTTCTAGAACTCTGAGATCTAGTGATCACTGTCTACTCATTGTGCCTAAATCTAGACTTTGGCCCAAAACTTTGGAACAGTCTACCTCTCTACATTAGATTAGCTCCCTCTGTTTCCACCTTCAGATCTTCTTTAAAGACTTCTTTATTTTCTTTGGCTTTTCATACTCCTTGATTTACGTACGATTATTGTTTATCTATTGTTTTGTGTTTCTTTATTGGTTGTTTTATTTTTATTTCTTTTTTCTGTTCTGAACAGCACTTTGGTCAGCCTTGGTTGTTTTTAAATGTACTTTAAATAAATATTGTATTGTATTATATATTAGCTAGAACGATATACAGTATTTTTGTTCACAGCACATAGACAAACTGGTCATAGTAAGGTATACGTATAAACTAACAGAAGGAAATGCAAACTGGATTGACTGGATCTAGATGAAACTGCAGTGAAGTGTGCTAATGCAGTGTGTATGTGGCATCAAGCTACCGGCTGCAATACAGAATCATTTTAAACCCATCCTCTACATGTGACGATTTATGGTAATACGATGTATCGTTTGTTTTCACCCAACTGAACATGTTCAATCAGCATTTGTTGGTCTCTGTTGCATGGGGCAGTGTGAACTGAATGACAGTTATTTTTCATAAAATTAGAAATCCAACGACCAACTTGTTTGTTGGCGTCTTGTAACTGTAACCGTGATAAAGCTTCAGCAAGAGGAGTTATGTGCAACAAACTTCCATTTTCTGTACAACAAGTTGCATTTCTTCTGGTTCAGGTCTTTTGTGCTTCGTTAAATATGGAGCCATTTTACTCTAGATGCCTTCAAAAGAACGAGCAAAGATGAGCATAACCGACGTCCATCGCATATGCAGACTGATTTCTACGTTTTTTTTTTCTTATCACTAACATTTAGATATTTGAACTGAATAAAACGCAAACAATAAAAATAACTGATAAGGTTAGCTGATTACCTTAAAAATCTATAGATATCATCACTGTCATTTCGTACTGCCGTTAAAACTTTCTCCGACAAGCGGATGCAATGAGATCTGTTTTCCTGTTTGCTCATGTGACGTTCGGCATAAAGCCTATTACCGTGATATGAAAATGTAATACCATCACATGCCAACCATCCAGCGTTGGAAGAACGTGCCTGTGGCAACATTTCTGCAAATTACATTTATTCTTGCAATAAGCAACATAGTGAAATGTCCAGTGAGTGGTGCTAAAAGTGTTTTTGATTTGATTTAAAAACAGATAAATGTGAATGTTAATATGTTGGTTATCACAGCAATTCATAAACTTAATATACGGTCATTGGTTCTAAAAGTTTAATCGCATATAGGCTCTCTCGCGTTTGGAAATACCACCTATATTAAACCATAATCGAATAGTGCACAAAAAAGTGAGATAAAAATGCATTGATGAAGCAACCATGCCATTTAATTATAAAAGTTGTTGTTGTTGTTTTACTGCCACTGGAAACTGCACTGAATTCGAAGTTTTTTGAGTTTTGCAAAAATGTAGGCCTCTGTTGATAATTTTAATAACAAAAAGCACCATGTTTTTTGGACATTTATGGTAATGCAATGTTTTGGACATGATATGACTATACCATGTTTTTGTACAAATAACAATGATAATACAAAAGCTTTTGGACATGGTACAGTTATTCAATTAAAATGACTACCATGTTTTTGGATATGAACCACAAAAGGTGTTTTTCAACATGCAGGTGAGAAGTACAATGTTTTATGGATTTGTACAATGTTATGACCAAGGTTTTCTTGAAGTGTAGCATGGTTATACCATGTTTTATGGACATAGTACAACTAGAGTTCCTTCGAACGAGTACCATAGAAATACCAGATTTTTTATATGTTCTCACCGAGGCTGCAATTATTTGATCATAAATATAGTAAAACAGCAATATTTTTACAATTTAAAATAAAATGTTTTCTATTTTAAAATTAAGTTATTGCTGTGAAGGCAAAGCTGAATTTTTGGCAGCCAGATTACTCCAGTCTTCAGTGTCACATGATCCTTCGGAAATCATCAGAGGTGGACAGAGTACACAGCTTCATTACTTGAGTAAAAGTACAGATACCCCTTGCTAAATTGTACTCAAGTACAAATAAAAGTACTACAGTCAGATGTCTACTTAAAGGAGAACTCCGGTCAATTTTAACATTTGTCGATTGTCGAGTTCACGCGCATAGGTTTAGTACCTATGATCACGCGCGTGAACTCGACAATCGACTACTGTGGACTTCGACCGAAAACAGGATGTAAATACAGGTATGTGCGCTGGCTAAATAAACATCATTTTTATTCATATCTTTCACATCTACTGCAGTCAGATTCACACGCGTTCACTCCGAAGGAATCACTCACATGACCTGTGCACTTGTAATAACACATCAAGGATGTTAAGACTAAGAGGCTAAAAGCAGGTTTAAAACTTGCCCCATTGAAGTCAACAGGGTGCAAATTTTAAAAAGAGGATAACACGTTGTAGGCAACACCGATTTTTGTCGTTGTTCTCTGTACTGACAGCACTCCAAATGTACAAAAAAATGAGCTCAATGTTAAAATTGACCGGAGTTCTCCTTTAAGTAAAAGTACTGAAGTAGGCTACTTGTTTTTAAAAGTACTTGAGTATCAAGAGTACATTTTCTAAATATTGCATTTCTACTGCCACAGTGCTTACATTGGTAAACACAGCAAACACTTGAAGCGAAAACTATCATTAACTTGTTCAGAAAATTGAAATAGTCTGGCGAGGTGGGGCCACGGGTTGGCACATTCCCGGGATGGACCTGCTGCGTCTTCATCCATTGTTTCGTCCATGGTTTCTTCTCTTATCTAAATCTGACCATGGAGTTGACTTTGGCGGAAAGCTGAAGGTGATTGCTGATAGGCTGTCCCAATCAGTGGCGCCTGCACAATCCAATCACGTTTGAGAGGGAAACAACAAATTGAGGGTTTCTGAGATTTTTCTTTTTCCCTTTTTTTTTTTTTTTAGAAGAAGTAACGGGTACTCTCGGTTATGGATAGAAATGTAGCGGAGTAAAGAGTACAATATTTGCCTCTCAAATGTACTTGAGTAAAGTCATGAGTACTCCCCAAAAATGATACTCGAGTAAAGTACAGATCCCTCAAAATTGTACTTAAGTACTGTACTCAAGTAAATGTACTCCGTTACTGTCCGGCTCTGGAAATCATTTGATGAATCACCTTGAAAAGCTTCAAAAGAACAGCATTTTTTTTGCTTTTGTAACATTATAATTGTCTTTACTGTCACTTTTGATCAATTTAATGCATCCTTGCTGAATAAAAGTATAAAGTACTTTTTTGGACAAATTCTATTTGCTTCATGTGCAAAACTGTTTGGATATACATCAGCAAAACAATAGACAGTTTTTAGTTTAGCACTGCATTTTGGAGGAACTTTGATATAATTGATACCCTTGACATACCTGCTTGACAGGTTTGACATACTTGACTGAAATACCTTGAGCATAACATCACACGAGAAGCCATTAATCCTGTTTCAGCTGGTGTGTTGAACTCTCAGGTTGCAATCGTATAGTTAAAACTTCCATAGTTGGAAAATGAACAAATCTTTATATAAATGTCATATTCTCTGTAACAGTAAACAGTTGTTTTAATTGAAACTGATTGTTTTCAGAAAACAATAGGTGCAGGGAGATGCCCTTGACTGGGGGGTTAGAGCTTTAAAGGGATACTCCACCGTGTTATTCCCTTAACTAAGACAAGTTGATACATACCTCTCTCGTCTCAGTGCGTGCACTCAATCGCTCTGGCGCGCGGCGACACTTTGATAGCACTTAGCTTACCCCAGTTCATTCAATGGTACCAAACAGAGATGAAGTTAGAAGCCACCAAACACCTCCACGTTTTCCCTATTTAAATACAGTTACACGAGTCGTTACACGACCAATGATGGTGACACAAAATAAAACGTGGCGCTTTTCTAAGCGGGTTTAAAAGGATAACTATAATGTATGGCGGAATAGCACTTTTGGGAGTACTTTGACTCGGCGAAGTAAGTCACGCCTGAAAAATCCTCTCCCCCTCTCCCTCTCACTTCTGTCATTAGAACCAACGTGACTTTTTACTGCGCCGAGTCGAAGTGCTCCCAAGTGCTATTCCGCCATACATTATAGTTATCCTTTTTAACCCGCTTAGAAAAGCGCCACGTTTTATTTTGTGTCACCATACTTGGTCGTGTAACTACTCGTGTAACTGTATTTAAATAGGGAAAACGTGGAGGTGTTTGGTGGCTTCTAACTTCATCTCTGTTTGGATCCTAATGAATGAACTGGGCTAAGCTAAGTGCTATCAAAGTGTCGCCGCGCGCCAGAGCGATTGAGTGCACGCACTGAGACGAGAGAGGTATGTATCAACTCGTCTCAGTTAAGGGAATAACATAGTTTAATATGAAAAAACGGTGGAGTATCCCTTTAAAGAGTGTGTGTATTCAACACATTGATTCCTAACTCAGAGCCCATGAGCGTCTGTATGGAAACAGAAAACATTGGGATAGCTGCCAATGGTTGCACCAAAATATGGAACTTATATATGGAAATATGGAATATACTCTATTACTATATAATAAGAAAGTATGCACAGTTGGATGTTTATGGAAAAGAGCAGCATGTAAAATGTTCAGAAAATCTGCTTACAAGTTTAACACGTCATGAGGGTTAGTGAATAATGACAGAATTTTCTACAATTTCTTTCAAACCTGAAAGCTTAAAAACAAAAGAAAAGCATATAATGAAGCTCTGCAATATGTGAGTCCAAGCTACTTCACATTGCAACAATGACACATTTGTGACAAATAAGGAGGACAATGCCAAGAAAAAAAAAAGGAATATCATGGAACATGTTTAAAACAGCATGATATTACCATGGCACTTTTTGATTACTAAAAGAACAGGGATGGCAACAGTGATGGCATGGTTTGAAAGCAGCATGCAAATGCAATTTAAGAAAAGAAAGAAAAAAGACACCAAGAGAGTGCTATGTTGGGTTAAGTATTCATTTTCTCCATAGGTGAATTTATTTTAACAATAATTGTGAGTTACGTGGTAGTTACTCAATGGTGTATGGTTTTGTTGAAGTCATCAGCCTGCATTATTTCAACTTATTTTATAAATAATCTAAAAACGAATTCTAGGCTACTACACCAATCAGAAAATAAGGGCTGTGTCTGAAATCATGCATTATTTGAGGGGACAACCATTTGTCATTATCGAGTACACTCATTCAATCCCATAATGCACCTCAATAAATATACAACTTGGCTGAATCCGAAATCGCCCCCTAAACCCTCATTCACTATTCTCTACGTTAGTCCACTAATACTGTTCACTTGAAGGAGTAGGCTAAATAAAAAACGAGTGAGCGAATTCGGACAGCCGTTGTGAGAAAATCGGTTGTAGGCCTACGCTCATTGTTGCAGTGCAATGTGGGATTGAATAAGTGCACTCAATAACGTCCACTATGGTTTCGGACATCACTACTGAGGCTGTCCCCTCAAATAACGCCCTATTTGAGGGTACAGGGGGCCATTTTGGATTCAGCCCTGGAGTACACTCGACGGCAAGCCTTTAGACTAGACCCATGGCACTCTGAGCGCCATGCACAGCTAATGAATTCTAGCGACACTCAGTGCCTGAAATTTGCCACTCATTTGTGGACTATAGTGGAGTAAATTATGTATGGAATGGTGAATGAGGAGGGTATAGGGGGCGATTTCGGATACAGCCAAGCAAATCACACCAAAAACACACTTTCTAGCTCCCGCTCACTTCCATGAAGCACTGTAATTGATATTCAATATTTTGAATCTCAATATTTCTATAATCCTTCCATATTTGTATGCATATTTTGCAATAAATGTAACATATATTGTTTCGATATAAACATCTTTAAATCAACAGTTTTTATTTGTCAATTTTTATTTTATTTGCAATGCTTCATGCGACTGTCTAGATCTTTCCTTCATCAAAGCCGTTGAACACATTAATGTACCTTAGTCTTTTGTCCGATATTCAAATAATTGTTCAAATCAAAGTTTGCAATATTGTGAATCACCTCATAGCTGGCTTGTTTGGTTCATGGCTTATAAAATAACAAAGATTAAAAAAAAATCCCAATGGGAAAAATTAATGAGAAAAATACTTCTAGAACCAAGGGCATTGTTGACCTATCAGTCATATATCATGCATTTCAGTACCAGTAACATGGCAATCCCACCTGATACTATTAGTCACTGGATCACTGTACCATGGTATTATCAAAGACCAGGCAGCTTTATGACACTTATGGGCATCACATTCGCGCTTGTGCGTTCCATTCATAACTATAATGTCCAAAAATGCTGTCTAGTAGTTATGTAGTGCGCTAGGTTTTGAAAGACATCCAGCCAGTACACACACACAGAGCTATGTAACGTTACAGCCATAAGGCATGAATGCTCAGACATACTTAATCTAACGTTACCGTTTTGAGAAAAAAAAAAAGTGGTTTTACATGTAAATGACATTACGTTACATGTTCCGTTCGTTAAATAATATTTAACCTGCTGTCTGAAACACAAGCGACAGGTTTTGAATTTAAAGTGAGCTAGTGAACTGCCAAAGTCAATGTGTAACTACTGAATTAGAACACTCGTTCAGAACACGTTCAAATTTTTATATTCTAACATATATCTCGTTAGGATGTAAGAGGATAACTTACACACTTATAAGCAGCTGTGAAACTCCTGTGCAGCAGTGTTGTTCGGTCTGCCTTCTGCTGGACTTTCAGCCCATCTCCCACAAACTTCCGACGGTCTGCCTATCCCGCAACTTACGGGTGGAGAGCGGAATTGCAAATCCTACTATGACCAAGGTTTAGCTCATGAATGTCAATTAGTTAATGCTGACGTCGCTAGGTAACATTTCTAGACCGTCCAATCATGTTTCTTTATTAATAATCATGAGCCAAGCCTTCGACTGCAGTTGGAGGCTGGCACTAAATACTTGGGGTTTCGAGTCTGACGACAACACGAGGGCGTGGTTTGTTCGCAAGGTCATGGAGCATGCGCAGTCTACTTGCTCCGGGAATACCGCAAACTTAAAACTTAAAATCGCGCAGAAGCCCTCGTTGCTTAAGTTTCATTTTCACTCAGTTCAAGCACGAATGATATCATAATGTTAAACGTAAAAAAAACGTAAAAAAATGTAATTTTTACATTTTAAATGTTGCTTGGTGTCAAGGCCCACGTTGTATACGTTTTATGTTTCTCAAAAGTTTTGGGATCGGTAAGATTTGTAATCATTCTAATGCTAATTTGATGCTCAAAAACAGTAGGCCTACTTCTTATCAATCTTGAAAACTTGTGTACGATTTATTTATTTTTATTGATTGATGAATAGAAAGTTTAATTTATTTTAAATAGAATCTTTTGTAACATTATAAATGTCTCTACTGTAACTTGATAATTGTAATGCATCTTTGCTGAATAAAAGTATTGGTTTATTTTATTTACTCACCTTCAAGTTGTTCTAAACTTGTTCTTCTGTTTAACAAGAATGTTGGTAGACATTGACTTCAACACAGCTTACATTTTTCAGTGTAATTTGAGATGAAATTATATTTCACTGGTGTGATGTCAGACCTATTTTAGTGATATTGTAATAAAATTAGTAATAAATCTTAACTATATTAACATTGTATTCCCATTTAGCTACATTAAAAGTACTGTTCATGCAAAAGTAAAGTTTCTAGAGAGCAGTTTAAAATAGAAATGACTCAATCACATCTGTTGGCTTAGATAAAAACATACAAAAACACCTGTCATTACCAGGTTAGGTGTACAAAGCAAGGACACATTTTTTAACTGAATTGCAAACAAACGATTTATTTACAATATGCAAGGGAACCAACATATTTAAGGGAAAAATATGTTTACAATAAATAAATAAATAAATAAAATATACGATTTACAAAAAAATTGTGCTGGGCAATAAATAAGTGCATCCAAAATAATGTGTGCACTATGTATAATTATTTTGTATATATAAATACACAACATACATGCATATATTTAAGAAAAGTGTTATTTATAAAATATTTATATTTACCGGTATATATAATATACCTCCGAGCAAATGAAAAGGTAGACAACACAATACAAAGAACAAAGCACATAGCACACAACTCTGTTCGGCAGAGACATACACAAGAACTCGAATCACTACAGAAAACTCATTCCGCTACAAAGAGCTCAGTTCACTACAGAAAACTCATTCCGCTACAAAGAGCTCAGTTCACTACAGAAAACTCATTCCGCTACAAAGAGCTCAGTTCACTACAGAAAACTCATTCCGCTACAAAGAGCTCAGTTCACTACAGAAAACACATTGCGCTACAAAGAGCTCAGTTCACTACAGAAAACTCATTGCGCTACAAAGAGCTCAGTTCACTACAGAGAGTTCAAATCCGCTCCGGAGAGAAAGCATGAATGAACACGCCATCCTTTTAAACCAGCAAAAGGTAGGAAAAGCACTCGGGGAAAGAAGAGTACAAATATTAGCATAACGCATTTTGCTTGAGTTTGTGGCACACAAACTTCCTCATTTCCACTGCATGGCGTTGTGTCAGTTGGCTGGGACTGATACCTCTGGTCAGGGCAAGAGCATTCTGGACAGATAAATTAAAAATATTGAATGTCACATAAAAGGAGTCATTTTTATGTATTAAAAAAAAATTCTTACAAAAAGAAAAGCTCTGGCTATGAAGCTTTGTAATGCCTTACCAGTAGTACAAAGGCTCCACAATTGTTTCCATCTTTTTGTGATGAAGAGCAGAGACCACCATTTCTCCAGAATCCTCCCAATTCTTTCGTCTTTGTGTACCTCACAGCCATATACTTCCTGAGTAAATAAGTGGAATACATTCAATTATTTACAAGGTAAAAATGATGAGTATTTCTAATGTGGTCTAGTTCAACTTAAAGGGGACCTATTATGCCCCTTTTTAGGAGATGTTAAATAAGTCTCTGATATCCCCAGAGTGTGTAAATGAAGTTTTAGCACAAATTAGTTTTTTTGCAAAAAAATTAGCTTGCTGTTTCTGTGTTTATCCCTTTAAAACTTTCAAGAAGAGGGCGGGGCTTCAAGAGTTCATACTCCTCAGTCAGGAGGACGCACTGAAAATATCAGAAACTCTCAGTAGCGGTGTTCAGTTTGAACCGGAGTCGGACAACCCTCCTCAGACTCGACGCTCAGTTTGAGCCAGTTTAAGGACTTAAATTTCAAGTTTTTTTCAATGAAAAATTGGTAATGTGATATCAGTCATAAAAAGGGTATCGAACCAGAGACTACCTGTAGGAGGTGGTCTGAGTTTGGTAGCAATGGAACTGTGGCATGATTCACGGGAATGTGAAAGCAACTACTTGGTGCACACTTGTTCAGGAAGTAAAGTAACTGGAAGTTAAGTGACAACGTCAAAACACATGGTCATGATACTGGCGATGATTTTCACAGTGTGTGCAATCAGAGTGGCAATTGAATGGCTTGCAATTAGCCATATCTATAAAAGAGTCTGTTTGCAAGTAGCAGAAAGCTGCCTTCACACAACCTATAGATCCACGTGTCATTCACTCTGCTGTGCATAATAGCGCCAAAATAATAAAAAAGTATATATTGCACTTCTGTTTTCCATCATGATGCACTGTGATGATACGATATACGCGGGGCGCGCCAGGAACACTCGCACATGAACCTCAACAAATGTGCCCAATATGAAGATCAATATGATGGCCGATAAGCAAGCAGAACTTAGTTCTGTTGGAATGAAAATATGTACAGTATGACACTACACTATGATTAAAAAAACATGTACAGTAACATTACTCAATTTGTAAAAATCCTTTATCTTACCTCCACATATCAACATATGTGACATTGTTCCCTGACAATGAGTCCAGTACTGATACTTCCATATTTGGAACATCTGCTACCAGAAGTATCCAGTGATTGCCCCACACATGGATTGGAAGGAAAATCCACTTCATTCGGGAGAACGCCATCTTGGAACGAATTTTAAAACGGTTAGTTCCAGTCCAATATTTGTATTGTGTGGCAGAAATCATCAATCAAAAGCTGGGTCACCATTCATAGCCATCTCAGAACAGGCACCATGTAACCATTTTATAAAAGCAATAAGGTCCTCGAGTCTAGTGCTGTATTGTGAATAAGTCAAGGCTGAAGGACGTTGTTAGGCGCGAAGAGTTCACAATACAGCACAGCCTCATGTACCTTATTGCTTACAGACATCAAGAAAAAAAAACTGCGAAATGTTTGCAATTCACTTTCATTCTAAAAAAAAAAAAAAAAAAAGAAAGTCACTGACTACAGTCAGTAGATACCAACATTATTAAAAATATCATCTTTTGTGTCCAACAAAAGAAAGATACGCAAACAGGTTTGGAACAACATATGGGTGAGTAAATTACAATTTTCATTTTTGGGTGAATTATCCCTTTAACATAGCAAAATATATATATTGTAAGATTTACACTAGTCATAATCACCTTTTCAAACATCCAGGCATCAAATCTGTCACGTTCCCAGAGCACAGGCATGTATGTAGAAATATTGAAACAGCGGTAGCCAGTGTTGGCTTCGATGCTGTTTTCGAGCGTCAACGTGTCCAAATATGCATTTATCACCTGTGACAAACAGTAAAGAAACTTAGTTTTGAAGATTTCAACCTTATTCTTTCCTTTTGACCTATCATGATACTTAATTCTACCTTATCATTTAACCAGTGAGGATGTTTCAGAGATTCAAAATCACTGCTCTCTAACACCTGTCCACAGACGGACAATCTAACTCCACTGTCTACCTCAATCTCATGCTTGCTCAGCTCTGCCAGAAGTGTCTCAGTCTCTGTCAAATAATACCATATTTTATCTTTCAAAATTGCAATTGCAAAATGTAAATTGCAATAACTTTAACATACTACTCACCTGTCAAATCTATTACATCAAAGTCTGTCAACAAGTTCTCCTTCAAAAAACCAGACTGGTCCCCTGTGTCACGTACAACATAAAAAAAAAAAAGATTACATTGAATGATGCATGTTAACATGGATGCAAACAGCAGTCCTTCCCATAGTAACCTTACCACTGTTTCTTTTCTCAATTCTACTTTTTTTGCCTTTCACCTTTCCTTTTCTTTTCCGGGTTGGAAGTACACGCAGTTTCAGCTTGTCATCTTGCTTACTTAGAAGAGGTAGTGAGTCTTCTTTTGGGACAAAGAATTTCATTTTTCCTGTAATTTCATGAATGACTGCAGTTGCATTTAGCAACAACTCATGATCCACACATATGTATGATAGATCCTGGAGAATTTTTAATTTCTCTCGCAGGGCACACTGTGCAGTGGAAACTCCATTTGCCTCTGTGTCTGTCTTCGTACACTGAATGTCATGACAGTCTATGGCAACAGGATGTTCAGTATTGTCCTCGTCATTACATGTCGGTGTGGTGCCCACGAGGCTATTGGCGCAGACAGTATCGTCCTTGTCAATCACTTCTTTCACCTTCAAATTTTTATGACTTGACACAACATCCAAGTCAAGAGTGACATATGGACTGCTGATGTAATCTGGACACAACGAGTACCATGAGTTGTCAGTGTGTTTGAAAACAGCAAAAAAATGCTTGCAGGGTAAAAAAGTGGACTTAAAAGATCTGCATTCACATGACGGAAAGCGGTCTTTGTCTCCGAGATCCACAGAGTACCATTCACATGATTGCTCACTCTGGACTTTATAAAGCCCCTTACTCTGCTCTTGAACTTGTTGGGAGGTATAACAACAAGCTGCCTCTAGGTTTTTCAGGCAATGTTGCACAAAGGTTCTTGGACGGTCCCAGAGGAACTCAGGAACATTAGCACTGTAGACCTTGTGTTCACTGCTGTACATGTAATTAAGTTTAGCGTATGAGAGGAGCTGTTCAGGGATGAACTCGGTAACTATTATTTCAACCAAAGATGATACTGTTTTAGTACCCGAAATCTTCAGGTAAAAGCTCTTCAATGAGTTGTTCATTGCTTCAGTGCCATTGTTTGTGGTTACAGACACATTAAATCCATGTGGAGAAAATCCTCTGCACCACCTCTGAAAATAAGAAAAAAGTAATTTAACACGAAGTAAAAGAAAAAAAACTTTCTGATCTCCCTTTACTGTCAATGTACATAAATGCATTACAATTAATTATAAACAATGAAACAAAACATCAAACAAAAATATTCTCAAGGTGGCACTGTTGTAACCCCTACCTCTTTAATATTGAGCCATCTTTTCTCAACATAGTTCTGAACTTCTGTATTACTCTTATACAAGACACTGTCCCTGAGCTTACTTATTGCTGCCTCACATGTTTCTCTATCATGTGCAGAAGCTACACTACGAAGGAGGCCAAGAAGTTCACTGCGATCTTGATCAGATAGATGGTTCTTGCCTGCAACAGGTGCATTACAATGCCTAATTAGTAATTTCTTCAAAATGTTACAACTATTACTATTTAACACACATGTAATTTCTAGCTTTGCCAAGTTCAATAAACTAACATTACTTTTTTTTCATATTATTTCTCTAATAATAAACATTTATTTGTAGGCGAAGTTCCTCAACATATAGCAGCTGAAGTTATAGGGAAAAAACTTAACGATTATGACAAATATAATTGTTTATCATTTCCCTTAATATTTTGTTTAATATCAATTACTGCAATGTTAATTAAAATACTAATTTTGTGTGGGGCAATTACATATAATTCTTAATGTAGACACATTTGAAATGAGCTGAGATTTGATTTCTGTATTATTGCAGTGCCCAAACAGTGAAATCTGCACTTAGCCGCACGGAAAACAAAATTATTACTCATATTAAATTGTCTGAGTTAAATGAAAAAAAAAAAAACTGAGTTATGATACTGATTTGATCGTAGAGAAAAAAGGTTTAATAAGACAACTGCTAGACATTCCTGGTCCATCACCACATACATTTTGAGAGAGAGAGAAGAATACTTACTTTCCCTTGTCCAGCGAATCCAGGCTTGCTCTCGATGGAAAGAACACAGGTATTTGTGAGTATTTGGGAAGACCAATTGAAGTGCCTGGTATTCTTGTTCACAATAATCAGTCATGAAATAATTTGGATTCCAGGCATCATTCCATTTTTTAATTAAAGACAAGGCCTCAGAGATCGCCATGGTGGACTCATTTTCACAAATGAACTCTGCAACAGGTTTGTAGCCAACATTTGTCCTGACAACAACTAAAAAAAGTGGCAAGGCATATTTTGTTGTTCTGTATGTGGCATCCAGGAGAACCATGTCTCCATACCGTTTAAGAAGTCTCTGCTGTTCTTGGGACTGATGTACAAACAAAAATGTGTTCTGCATGGTGGACTCCTTTTCTTCACTATTCACACCATCACCATCTTGGGATTTATCATCTGTGATTTGGGCCTCTGAGCATTTTCTGAAGTAAAAATGTGCAGCAGGATCATCTTCTTTCCATTTATTCAGCTTTATTTCCAAATTAAGCTGATCAAGACCAGAGTACCTTCCCGCTACTAAAGCCAAATGCACATGGTTTTGAATGGTATGGCTAGTTGGAAAGTAGCACTGATCATGTGACTTTGGGAGGACACAATCCGAAACTGAGAGTTCAGTGTTCACAAACTGCCGAAGCACTTTTTTAAGGAAAGGCACAGATGTAATTCCCAATGACACATACTCTTGAATTTTTTTCTTCACAAGAGGGTGGATATTTCTTGTGTATCCACTTTCTGCCGAAATCTTGTGGTGTTGGTGAGCTGTCTCAAATGGTAAGATGATGTGAATTATTTCAGATGACTCTGCTTCATTTTTCTGTAGAGCTGCTTTCAGAGTGTCCATGACGACTTGTTTTCTCACTTTTGAAGCTCCTTTCTCAATGCTGAATTTGTTGAATCTAGGGGAAAAAAAATGCTTTGTAAGAATATAATTGATTGAAAGAGTTGCTAAACGAACAAAAAATCCTAATGGTTTGATGTATTTTATAAGAGAATATTCTCTGTAAACCCACTTGGAAATGATATTTATTCAAAAAAATGCTACATAAATATATTGTAGGGCTGCCCCGACAAAAGATATTTCTAGTCAACTAGTAGTTATTCATTTAAGTCATTAGTCAACTTAGCCTCTTCCTGTTGACTAACCTTTGTTTGTATATTTGTTGGCATCCCAAAATAAATTTGAATTCAATGCATTTATTTTCAGGTTATACATTAAAACCATCAGTAGGTTAAAAAAAATGGTGTTAACTTAATACAGAATATGTATTTTGTGTTTCAAAATATTTCTAGACAAATGCAATTTGGCTATTGAAATATAAGTTTCGCAACACTATTGTACAGAAGCAATGTAGCTTACCTTCTAATATACCTAATAAAAAGTTTGGCTGTGCAGCCAACTTTTTTGGTTGTTTGAATGTACATTCTCTTCCTTTTGCCAGAATATATATGCTCATCCTCTGAAAAGAGCTGAAATATATGCAAAAGTGTTAACAGAAAAGTATGCTTTTGAAAATTGTGCATTAGTTACCCTAAATGAAAAAAGAAATCCCCTGAATCTTACCTCCTGAGTTTTGCAATTCTTTCGTGGATTTCCATACTGACAGCAATGAATTACTCTGTTTGTGACAGCAAGAGGTACATCCTCAGAAAAATCTTCCACCTGCCAAACCAGACGATGCGGCCCCTTTTCTTTCTTTCTTTTATCATCAGACCTACAAATAAAAGCAAGCACTTAAAGACAAGAAATTGTAATAATAATCTTCAGTTCTCTAAAAGCAACCAAAACATCTCTTATTCTCATCCTTACCAAGCGATGAAAGACGTCAAAGTCTCTCTCTTGTGGCATTCTAGCACAGTGTTGAGGTCAGCTTTGTTGGTGATGAAGCCAGACACATGGGTTTTTGAAATGTTCAGTACATTAAAACAATCAGGGAGCCATTCTGTGGCAAAAAATTGAGTAAGGTAATCTGTAAATAAGGACTAGGGAGAACATGGTGCATTTGAAGAAACTTTTGAACTTGAAATAGCATATTCTATGGTAATTCTTACCTGGAGTAATTATGGTCTGGTCTGCCATAATGCACACAAAACAGAAGGCCTAAAAAACGTAACAATGTGATAACAGATTCTTACCATAGCATAGCCTAACGTTACATTATATGTGCTCTTTAATTGAGTCTTCAATAATTCTACTATAAAGACTATATTAACAATAATATACGAGACAAGCATCTTGAAAGAGACACCTATCATAGTATAAAAACATTATTCCAAATTGTCAATATGTAATAACGTTTCAGTCTACAATTATTCTATTAATTATTATAAAAGAGAATATTTAAACAAACCGTTAAGCATTAAAGTAGTAAAGTCATTCCGTCATTGGCAGTTAAATTAAATTTCGCGGTATTCCCGGAGCAAACATAGACAGTAAAAGGAAGGAGCAAACAAAGTAGACTGCGCATGCTCCATGACCTTGCGAACAAACCACGCCCTCGTGTTGTCGTCAGACTCGAAACCCCAAGTATTTAGTCTGAGCCGCAGTTGGATTCGACTTACTAACGCCCACGTTCCTATGTCTTCATTCGGCCAATCAATTAGGCTTATGTCAGATAATAAATTAATATTCATGAGCCCACCTTCGCCATAGTAGGATTCACAAATTCGCGAACGAAGGCGGAAAAGGCCCCTTCTTTTCCGGATATAGAGAAAAGGACTATGGGAAGTGTAGTAATACATAGAATGCCTGCTGTGTTGGTTACTTGTAGCCTATTACAGTTTCTTCTCTTAAACACATTTCTTGAAACTATGCCTCGTATTCTCAAACAGACACTACAACATAGTCTTACACACTGGTGCAATAAATTCAAAACAACATTTCCAAAACTGGTAAGTTATGTTGCTTGTGGTTTGATGCATTTCTTTTTATTACAGTAGTATAGGGTAACAGCTGCAGTACATGTATGTGTTGCAACAGCACAGAATGCAGCACTCAAAAGTTACAGTAGAGAGCAGTCTGAAGTACATCTACTGTACCTGTTTTTCTCCATGAAGGTTCTTATGATCAAGGTGACGGTGAAGCGCCAAGTTTGGCTGTACTCGTTGCCCAGCCTCCCTCATAGTCATTCCATGGACAAAGACATGGGCAACTAGAGTGGCACTGCTTGTCTCTTTGGCCTTACCCTTCACCTTCCTCATCCTCCTCCTTCACCTCTTCCTCCACTCCCTACTGCTCTTCCTCTTCCTCTTCCTCTTCCTCCTCCTCCTCCTCCTCCTCCTCCTCCTCCTCCTCCTCCACCTCTTCCTCCTCCACCTCTTCCTCCACTCCCTACTGCTCTTCCTCCACCTCCACCTCTTCCTCCTCTTCTTCCTCCACTCTCTACTGCTCTTCCTCTTCCTTCACCTCTTCCTCCTCCTCCTCTTCCTCCACTCTCTACTCTTCCTCCTCCTCCACCTCTTCCTCCTCCTTCACCTCTTCCTCCACACTCTACTGATCTTCCTCTTCCTTCACCTCTTCCTCCACTCCCTACTGCTCTTCCTCCACCTCCACCTCTTCCTCCTCCTCTTCCTCCACTCTCTACTGCTCTTCCTCTTCCTTCACCTCTTCCTCCTCCTCTTCCTCCACTCTATACTACTCTTCCTCCTCCTCCACCTCTTCCTCCTCCTTCACCTCTTCCTCCACACTCTACTGATCTTCCTCTTCCTTCACCTCTTCCTCCACTCCCTACTGCTCTTCCTCCACCTCTTCCTCCTCCTCTTCCTCCACTCTCTACTGCTCTTCCTCCTCCTCCTCCACCTCTTCCTCCTCCTCCACCTCTTCCTCCACACTCTACTGATCTTCCTCTTCCTTCACCTCTTCCTCCACTCCCTACTGCTCTTCCTCCACCTCTTCCTCCTCCTCTTCCTCCACTCTCTACTGCTCTTCCTCCTCCTCCACCTCTTCCTCCTCCTCCACCTCTTCCTCCACACTCTACTGCTCTTCCTCTTCCTTCACCTCTTCCTCCACTCTCTACTGCTCTTCCTCTTCCTCCTCCTCCTCTACTCCAGTGTCCTCAACCTCTTCCTTCATGTCTTTCTGGATCCATTGTTCATTGTTCCAAAACCCACTGAACTGACTCTGGCCCTTTTATCTATCTATTGAAGGTTCTGATTGGGGTGTGATCAATTTTGACTCTTAGTGTTTCCACTTGGGTAATTGTGTGCTAACTGAGTTGAAGCTGTGCTGACTTGAGTGAACAATATTTCATGCTAGCGCTTTATACACGACAACATGGTGTAAGGCAATGAGAAATGAAGGGATTTGTGTTTTGCATTTGTGTTTTGCAGTGACAGTTCAACAAATCTGACTTATGTGTCAAAACAGGGGAATAGTGTTTAAAGTTTAGGGAAATGGGTGTGTTTTTTGAAAAATGGCGTTATGGTATTGACATTTTAGTTCAAAAGCCTGGTTATAGTGTTTAAGCAATCGAGAAAAACTTTAATCCTGAAACAGATTTATTGCTGTTAGGCATAATGATTATTTTATTTCAACAGAATGTTGATTTCTATTTCAAATAAATGCTGTTCATTGAACTTTCTATTCAAGTAAGAATACTGATAAACAATGTATCACGGTTTCAACTAAAATATTATGGAGCAAAAACTGTTGTCAACATTGATGATAATAATAAGAAAGAACCATTAGCTATTAATAAAAGAGAACCAGTAATAACTGAAAATAACTGACCACCAAATCAGCAAATTAGAAGGATTTCTGAAGGATTGTGTGAAAACATCAAATTAAATTAAATTAATGAACACTTTGGTAGCATTTTGGGGCATCTTAAGTGTGTTTTAATGTTTGATTCATGCATGCCTTCTGATGTCATAGGGGACTTAAGAAACTGAAGAAGGAAATAGTGCTGCATTGCACAGTTATAACTGTGGGAAATCCCCATTGTATTGTTCAGATAAGGAAAGGTTATTAGAGGTTATAGTGACCTGCATTCAGATGTACTGACACACACACACACACACACACACACACACAGTCTTAATATTCTCTAAACTGTAAGCTCAATCGTCACAACCGTTTGCTTGAACATCAGAACTGTATTATTCAACCAAAACATGTAATCCATGCTTCAAAACCTAGTTAATGTGTCAGTAAATTGGCCAGTGCCACCAAACTAAAAAGTGTTTTTGTCATCATGTAAGCCACACTGGTCAAAATGTTTAGATGTACATTCTTACATATCTTCCTATTGCTCTTCCACTACAAGCAACTGTGAATTTTCAGTTTACATGTAACACATTTCTTCAAAAATAAACTGATGTTGCTGTTAAGGGTTGTGACGTTCCTCAATGTTCAAAAATGATATTGTGCTGGCTGGGCAAACTCCATATGCAGTAGCTGTATGCTTCCAAACATGATTGGTTGATTACAAGATTGCGATTCTTATTTCATTACAAACATTACATGTCAAAGGTATTTATGGAATAAGTCCAACAGATTCGATAATTGAATGGATCATTTTGCAAGTGAAGGCTCACAAGTTGTGTAGACTTTGACAATATCACTGAAAATCAACTCATCAGACAATTGTACTCTTTTACACACTTGCCAAAACACATGCAATTTGCTTAAAATTAATAAGAAATTCAAATCTGATGTTAAACCAACTGTTTTGATCTGAACTTATTGTTTTGAAAAAAAGAAAAAGTAATTGAGAATTGAGCCAAAGCGATTGAGAAAAAAAATGTAATATCAAAATGAACAGATAATATTTAATGCATTTATAGTTTAAACAATGCAAAAGGTTGACAGCATGGACCAACTGTTGTGTATGAAATTGCTAATTACATTTCTAAAATAACTAAATACATTCATACATTTTTTTTTTACAAGACCCATTTCTCAATACTTAGGTCACTTTATCAAAACTCTTCACACAGTTATCTGTAGTAGGAGTTTTGGTGGTGATGTGTCTAAGTGAGAAATGTATTCAAGTAATCTGAAAGATGGTCATTTAATGCATTTTATGCCAAAGCAATCATAAATACTCCACGGTTTAGCCCACATAGACTGCTGTTGATCACTGTGTGAAGAGTTTTGAAAAAGTCACCTAAGTATTGAGAAATGTGTCTTAGTGATTGTAAAAAAAAAAAAAAATTGTAAAATGATATTTATTTTTCTAATTTCTGAACTTAAAAGCACATCATTTTTTCACATATTTTACATTATTGCAGCACCTCTCTCCCTAGTCTGTCAGTAGCGCTCTTGGGTGCGTTTACTAACCAACTAGTCACAACTGTATCCCAAAACCGTATAACATGGTCGCACCTCTGTTGTTTGAACCATTGGTTCAACATTATAGGACTGTCGTTAATGACATCATGTGCAGGTGGAAGAGTTATAACTTCTGCTAAATAATCTACAACCCCAATTCCAGAAAAGTTGAGACATGTTGTAAAATGCAATAAAATCTGTGCTTTGTTAATTCTCTTTAACATTTATTTAACTGACAAAAGTACAAAGGAAAAAAAGTCCAATGTTTTCACTGGCCAAGTTAATTGTGTTTTGTAAATATAAACACATTTTGATTTTGATGGCTCCAACACACTCCAAAAAAGTTGGGACAGAGTCATGTTTACCCCTGTGTCACATCACCTTTCCTTTTAATTACACTTTTTAAATGTTTGGGAATTAAGGATATTAATTGTTGCAGTTTTGCATGTGGAATTTTTGCCTAGTCTTGCTTGATACAAGACATCTGTGGTCATCGTTGTCTGTACAATCCTAATATACGCCTCCATGTCAGTGATAGGCTGCATAGTTTAGGTCAGCCGGAACCGGGAACACTTCCCATAAATCCTGATGTACTCGTTGCATCATAAGAAAGATGGCGTCTACGCTAATATTAGTCTCTCTGTTTATCCCGGGGTTTACCGCAGTCCGCCGAATCCAGGCCGTATCCAGATCTGATGGAGGACCTGCGTCTGGACACGACGACAACGCAGCCCTAGTCCTCTCTCATGTGAAGGCCTCCTTCCCTTCCCTTCCCTTTACCTCTGTACAGAGTCACCATGTGGCTACGCGGACACGATAAATAATTCTGTATTATACATTTTTACGGCCAGACAAGTAGTTTGTTGAGGGTTGATTTGTAAAGAAGGACTACACGCCTGCGCCCATTTATATTCAAACACGCATACCTATGGACATGAACATGTGATGCGACGTCAATGTTTGCGCAGAGGTTGTGTAGGTTTGCGCAGAGATAACTGCGTTTGCAGCTTGGAACCTATTTCCCGGAGTGCGTTCTTGAGCCACCAGACACTGTTTTGTGCGGATGGGCGGGTTGAGGGTTTTCTGTTTTTTTCGTCCCTTTCATCTTTGGGACTGAGAACTCCACGTCTGTTTTTCCTCAAAAACAAGCTTAAATGTGGACTCATCTGACCACAGCACACATTTCCACTGTCTTTTGGATCAAAGTACACCCGAGCCCATGTGGCTGTATTTAACGGCGTAGCATGATGGTTTCTCATGCATTGCCATCTGAGGGTGTCTCGAAGGTCACGCACATTCAACGGAGGTCTCCTGCCTTTCCCTACATGGCCTGATAATTCTCTGGATTCCCTAAATCTATTAACAATATTATGTATGGTAGATGGTGAAAGACCCAAATTCTTGCAATCTTGAATTGAGAAATTTTTGAACTGTTTGACCATTCTCTCATGAAATTTGGCACAAAGTGGTGAGCCATGACCCATCTTTGCTTGCAAAGTCCGAGTCTTCGATGGATGCTCTTTTTATATCCAATCACAATACCCTTACCTATCAGTTCACCTGCTAATTGTGGACTGCTTCAAAACAGTTTAACTTGGATATTCTATAGTCTTTTGCCTTTTATTTGGCCTCTGTCCCAACTTTTTTGAGAGTGTGTTGCAGAAATACAAATAATTTGGCAAGTGAAAACATAGGACATTTTTTTCTTTGTACTTTTCTCGGTTAAATAAAGATTAAAGAGAATTAACAAATCACAGATTCTTGATTATATTACATTTTACAAAATGTCCTAACAGTTCTGGAATTGAGGTTGTATTGGAGATCTCTGAGATGCTGCTGCTGTAATGAAAATGGCACAGGATGACTACATCACTGTTTGTCATTTTGCTTTATTGTATGTTTGATTCATCAAGGATTCCCTCATATTACGCACATGTGATTGTTAGCTATGCTGATTGTTAACACGCTAATATATGTATATATATACAGTATATAGAATGAAGGATAATGTAATGCATGTTTATTGTGCCCATGAGCAGAATCTATTAAGTCCACATGTCATTTAAAAATAAATTATGTTTCTAATCACAGCTCGATAGCTGTAGTTCCAACCACGCAAGTTTGCGAATGTTTGTTTCAGGAAACGGCAAATCGTTGAACTGTGTTGGTAATGATGGAACTTGCAGCTATAGTTGGCTAACGATGCTTTTGGAAATCACACCCCTGTTTAGTTCCTATCTCTATGAAGCCTCTCCTTCTGAAAAGCACATTGCACTCTAATTGGTTGGTTGGACCAGTGTGTTGTGGTTGGTCAACCGCTTCGAGAGTATTTTGGAAATGTCACACTCCTTACCATAACCACAAGTTTCAACACACTACTACCACAAGAAACACTTTCTGATATAAATAAAAACTGCCTTTGGAGTAACTTTTCAGACCTTTTTCATTCTTAAAAAGCAACATCTAAAGAAAGTTGAACATTTTTCTGCTTTCTCAGACTCACTTTCGAATTAAAATGTGGGTCAGTGGAAGTCAGTCGCGGGTCAAAGCAGCGGAGTAGCTTTATTTAAAAGTCTGTGGACGGCTGCTCTATATCCGCACTGCTCCACTGAGCGTTTTCCAGCATGTATTGTGATTAGGATAGCTTTGCTTCCTCAGTGGCAGTTTGCCCATGTGAAAACACAGAGCACACAACGCAAAGCACGCTTCCTCTTCCCTCAATTCGCAGCTCCTGAAAACAATAGCATTGCAGCACATTTCAAGCGGGGGGGTGTAACTATTTTGAGGTTGCATGAGCCAAATGACGACAGACCACAGTGTTGACGTGGGCAGTCAGATCGAGGCATGAGAAATGAGCTTTAAACAACAGCTAATGATGCAATAACTGCTTTCTGCAGAAGAAGAAGCATTTTTGATTGAGATTGCATGTATGCAGAACGTGATTTCACCAAGTGCAACATGTTCCTTGATCAACATCTTTAAAAATGTGTTGATCCAGGAACAAAATTCCAATCAACCAATCAGATTTGAGGGACAAGTTCACAGTTTATGTCAAGTTTAGGCTTACAACCAGGATTAGGTGCAATGATCAGTGTTATTCACCTATGCCTCTGATTTTAGGCATAACTTATGGGTAGCCTACACTGTAAACCTGAATAAGTTGGCAAAACTGAAATAATTTGAGGTAATCAGTTAGCTCATTTTTTTAAGTTAAGAAATTTAACGTTTTTATTTTTTACTCATACATTGTAATTGCTCTTAACTTAAAATATTTGAGTAAGCTAATTCATACACAATTTAAGATTGTCATGTAATCTAAACTTGCTTTTAACCAGCTGATTCAATAAATGCTAATTGGTTACACAATGCTTTGATATTATTAGCATAGCATAGCACATTATGCTGAACAATATAATACAGTTATACTGTTATAACAATATACAAAAAAAAAAAAAAAAAAACATACACTGTTTGAATGTTATCTGGAAGTACTACATTCGCCATGTTGTCATTATCATGTGACCTCCTAGCGTCATTTGTCGCTTTACTGCCATTCATAAATCCTCTCTCATGGCCTCATGGGATAGTAAAGTGTCCATCTTATGCACACTTCAGAATCACGCCAGAAGAGGTTGGTCATCCGGTACTTTTTGCCTACTCTTTTATGTGTACTATAAATTCGGACATACTTATTTTGTCACATACTGTTTTTCGCCTACTACATAGTAGGGAAGTATGCGATTTTGGATGCAGCTATTCCTGTTGGTCATTTGATTCCTTGCCCTCATGTGATCATGTCATGTGCTTCCTAGGTCTCATGTCTTGTTCTGATTGGTTCGTGTCGTGTTCTTATTGGTTCATTGCTTTCAGGTGTGTCTTGTTATGTCATTAGTCCTTAGTATATATTGCCCTCATGTTACCATTGTTTTTTGTCTATCTTTATTCTGCCTGTATTCTACTATTGGTGAGTCTTGTTCATGTTCAAGTTTAGTTCATGGTTTTTAGTCAAGTTATGTTCATGTCAAGTGGACATATGTTACATATCCTACGATGGATTGTACATTAAAAAATGCTGGGTATCTTCACAAGAACTTTAAGTTATATAAACCTAAGCATTTCTATGCCATTTTTAGTATCATCAATAATTAAACAAGCATATCAAGCATGTGCATTACTCACATATAATTCAGTGGCTCTTAGAGCACAAGTAGTATAGCTGTTAATAGACACAGCCATTCACCATGCATGAACATGAAAAATACAAAAGCATTTTGATATAATCCATTCATATATTTAGTATGAAATGGATTGTTTGTTTTATTTAACAGCACAAATCCCAGGCAGAGGCAGCATCAAAATGGGAATGCCAGAGCAAAGGTGACCAGGATGGGTGGAAAAAGTCCTTCAATCTGAAACGGCTGTTGAAAAAAAGACAAATTAGAAAATTGTAACTTTGTTATAATGAAGCATCTGTCATTGTTTTCTGTACAGAATACATATCCGATTTTTGAAAAGATAATAATTCAGTAATGATGATTAAATAATGTTTAGACTACAAAAATAATAATTATTATTTATATCACTATCAGGGCATTATAGTTAACTAAAACTAATACCATAAAAACTATTTTGAAATAAAAATAACTACTTAAAATGAATAATGTTTCTTTTATTTCATTTAAGCTTTTTCTCATTTTCATTTAGTGTATATACTGTATGTACTGTTTGTATGTGTATGTAACTGTTAAACTGGTAGTGTTCAGAGGCCTGTTGCATAAAGCTAGTTGAAGAAACTCGAGCTAGAGTTGACAAAAACATACAAATCCATACACATTTTTTTGAGCCCGAAAAAATTGAGTTTGCTCAAACTAACTGAAACTGGCTTCATGCAACAGGCCTCAGGTTATTCTGTCAAACCAATCATTGCAGTGTCTCTAGTTTTCATTGTTTTGTTTCAGTGTGTTTGTGTGTTGGTACCTTGCTTCTACCGCGACGTTTACATAAGCCGAACTCTTGATTGACAGGTCCACTGCTGTGCTCTTGCCACTTGCCGTTGGCGAAGCTTTGCACTGTGATGTGATAGCACACCGATCGATCTGGCCTCATACAGTATGGACGGCTCACTATGTAAGACTGTGATACAGCGGGATCCCAGTGTCTTAACCTCTACACAGAGAGAGAGATAGTGATTTGGTATTGTATGGGCTTCTTTTGGGACTTTTTTATAGCTTGACAGCCCCAGACCTCATTGTTTTAGTAAGCCATTCTAAATGTCCTCTGTTGTGAGTAATTCAGCTTTGAAACGACATAAAGGTGCAAGAATCATGGCATTATTCTGGGCAAACTGTATCTTTATATTTACAAATTAAAATGAACGCCACCAATTAAATACATTGATAGCTCCATCTGAAAGTGCCATCTGGTGGATACTTAAGACATTATAAGGTATAAAGTCCCCCTGTTAAAAATAATTACACTTTAGAATACTTTTAAAAAGAGTATTTATTGCTGAAATAATATACTTTAAAAATAATATACTAACTGAATATTATGGAACCTTGTTTCCACCACAGAATAAAAAATAAAAAGGTAATTGTGACTTTTTATCTCACAATTCTGACTTTTTTTCTCACAATTCAGATTTTTTTTTAATTGCGTGATATAAAGTCAGAATTGTGTCTTTTTTCCTTAGAATTGGAATAACTCGCAATCTCACAATTCTGAGAAAAGATGTCAGAAATGCGATATATAAACTCGCAATTGCAAAAAAAAAAAACTTTATATCACACAATTCGGACTTTATATCTCGCAATTCTGAGTTTATGTCTTGCAATTGTGAGATAAAAAGTCAAAATTATCCTTTAAAAATGTTTATTCTGGTGGAAATAAGCTTCCATAGAAATGTGTACTGTACTTAAGTGGGCTTTTATTTAATTGATATTATATTATCTGCAAATAAACAATTTTTTATATACTTTTAAGACTTGAAGTACACTACAAGTGCACATTAAACACAATCACGTGCCCCTTTTCACAAGGGTATGAACCTGTGAGTGCTCTAACCTCAATGGAGAAGTTGTACGTATCTGATTCGCCCAATTTAGCAGCTTGGAGAAGAAAGTAAAAACCACAGAGGCTGATGGTTTGAGTGCAGCAGTCTTGTTCCTGTACGCCGACAGAACATATAACACACAAAATACAGGCTTACAAGCAAGTAAAAGAGCACAAACACATAATAGGTTAAAAATGGATTGACTTTCGTCATATTGCAACAACAGAAATAGCGAGTGACTGAAAGATAGAAAAGCATGGAGCTCTAGAAATAACACATCTGTGTTAAAGTGTCAGAAAGTGTACCGCACCCTATCAAACATCATTCCAAACCGGATGGCTTGTTTGGAGAAGTCAGTCACGACCATGTTGCCCCCGCTGTGAAGCTATGGAAAAAAAAACATACAGATTAACCATTAAGCTAACGAATTAGTTTTCACTTGCGTACTCAAAAGTCAAATACAACTTATATAAAGCTGCTTTGAAACAAGCAGGTCATGAATTAAGTATGGCACTACAACTGGAGTGATGAATATGGTGTTGTGTTTTGAGGTCTCTACACATGCTCACAGTGTGATAATGGTTTGACAGGATGCTCAGCAGCCAGGATTCAGGAAGCACTCTGATGTTCTGCAGCTCCTGCAGATGCTGCCCTGAGACATCAACACACATAAACAACACAACTCAAATATAGTTTTCGGAAGTAGACTAAAAGTAGCAGCGCTACTAACGTAAGCATACTTGTGTGTAAGCAGCAGAGCTTTTCCAGTAACAAGCTGCTTTTCCTAACAAGTATTGTGTGTGATTAATTGACAAGACCTTTTTGTTTTATTCTACAACACAAATTACACACTTAGGGCCTTTAACGATCTGAAACGCAAGTAACTTTGTGGGCGGGTCTTGGGCGCTGTTGCTATTATACCGGCGGGATAAATGACTCTTGCGCCCGACGCAAATCTAAAATGGGTTGGTCTGAAGTTGCTTCATTATTCATTGGTGTGGTTTGGGCGTAACGTGAAATAAACCAATCAGAGCGACATCTCACATTCCCTTTAAGAGCAGGCGCGCTTGTTCCATGGCGGATTGCTATTATAACGGCGGATTTGCCAGGCGCACGCCAGGAGCGGTTCACAGCCGAGGAGACCGACGTTCTCGTCAGGGCCGTAAAACACAGAGAAGTGACATTGTATGGGGATGGGAGAAACCCAGCCAAATTAACTTCGGTTAAACAGGCGTATCAAAATTTGGGTAAATGTGTAAGCTAGATTTATGCCTATTTTTTCACATCTTTCTCACATCACGCCGGAACACGCCTCCTCTTTGCGCTGAACCGCCCCCCCGGGAGTGCAAGTTAATTTCCTAATTTACCGACGTGCGTCTGTGGAGGGAAAAGTCCGCTGTGCGCGGGTGCAAAATAGGAATGATACATGCGTCGGTGTACAAAGTCAATTGCGCTGGGTGCAATGCGATTTTTTTTTTTAATTTTTTTTAATGGAGTATTGTTATTATAAATGATATATCAGTACATATCATTTTTTTTTTTTATTCATGTGCCCTCATAATCTTGGAGCGACATCCCTTCTCTTCGTGTTTACTGTGTGAGAGCGGGACAACCTGTCACTCACATGAGATCTATACTAATATCAAACAGTGTATTTCAATGTGTATTTCAATGATCCAATCAATTCCTGATGGACGTAATCAAGACATTTTTTTATTTATTCAAGAAGCATTTCACTCAGATATATGTAATAATAGGCAAGAAAATACAACTGCAACTTCCATTTCATGCCACCTTCAAGAATTTCTTCAGATCCATAATCCTGCGTATGAGCAAACACTGCTAATAATTATTTCCAAACAGGTTTCCCCATCTTTTTTTCAGGTGATTTAGGTATTCTGAATGTCAATTTGACTTGTCTTGGCACTCAACAATGTTATGAAAGTGCCACATAGCATTTTATTTTAAAGGGATAATTTTATCCCTATACCCCCCCCCCCCCCCCCCCATAATAAGTTTTTATAGTGTTCTTACTTTTTTTTTTTTTTTTTCATCCGTACAATGAAAATCAATGGGGGTCCAAAACAACATTAGCTATGTTTACATTAACTAATTTTCATCAGTCGGTCGGAATGAATCCAATCCAGTTTTAAATTCTGAAAGTTCTGTTTATATGAACTTATCCCTTAAGATCAACAAAATGGCACACATCAGTAACATGACTGTGTTTCTGAGGCGTTTTCTGAATAGCTGATAGTGTTGTCATGTCTGTTGGGTAGGGGTGGATTATCACATGCTGGGTGTGTGTTGCATGTCCAGTGGATAGTTCTGATTGTGTCCATGACGTGAGCCTGTAGCTGGGACACACTGTTTGTCAGATATACTCATTATTCTGCCAAACTGTCTGTTTTCATTTAAGCTAACGATGGGGCGCAACAGTATTTGGAGATTTGGTTAAAAATCAAAGATGTATGCTTGGTTTTGAGGCTCATTTTAATGTTGTAGATGGTGTTAGTTTGAGAGCTTGTGAAAAATTGGTATTCATGAAGCATCCAAAACTTACATTCAGTAATGCCATGCATACGAAGAGCTTGAAAGATAGTGATGTATTTTTGACCCTGAGGCTGTTCCAAGAAAACAGCCGTTTCCCTGAAACAGACAGATACATGATGGAGGGATGTCATTAAAAACAGCATATGTGCATGAAAGTAGCTAAGTAGTATCAAGGTCATTTAAAAAAGAATGTAGTTTGCTGCACAATTGAAGTCATTGAATTATTGTAATGTCTTCTGTAAATGGGGTTTTTACTGACTGGAATTATACTAATGGACCATGTGCATAGTGTTGTTGCTGATAGCTGTAAATGGTTTGATGGAGGTTATGTACCTGGAGAAGAAGTGGATGATGATGCTATGGGCAGGTAGGGTCTCTCGGAGGGGGTTTAACTTCAGGTACAGCCAGTACAGCACCGCTCTCAAGACCTCATATTCATTAGATGCAAACAGTCTAGACACAGAGACCTTATTAGTTTCCTGCTGATTTACTCCATCTGCTCATTTTTGATGCGTTTTAAATAGTCATTATCTATGCAGAAGGTTATTTCAAGCTCAGAAAAGTGCTTTAAAAACTTGCAAGGAATGGCCAGGACATACGTCATCCAAAAAATCTACAGAAAAATTAAATATATTTTACATACAGTGCTATGCATAAGTTTAGGCAACCATGCTAAAGTTGACTAAAAAGAGGAATAAAAAAATCATATTTTGCAAATTTAACTTAATGCCTTATTTTAAAGAAATAGGAAAAATCCAACCTTTAAGGACACCAATTTTCTTTGTGAATGAATAATGTATCGTAAATAAATAAATGTTCTTCCTTAAAAAACAGGGTGCATAAGTTTGGGCACCACTATGTTAAATTCCCATAGAGGCAGGCAGATTTTTATTTTTAAGTATTTTTTTTATATTTTTTTTAGGATACTATGCATCCTGATAAAGTTCCCTTGGCCTTTGGAATTAAAATAGCCCCACATCATCACCTAGCCTTCACCATACCTAGAGATTGGCATGGAGTACTTTCCATAAGATCATCTCTCAATGCAAATCAAACTAGCTATTAGGCTAACTGAAATAAAATCATGCCAATCTCTAGGTATGGTGAAGGCTATGTGATGATGTGGGGCTATTTTAATTCCAAAGGCCAAGGGAACTTTATCAGGATGTACATAGTATCCTAAAAAAAAATAAAAAAAAATACTTAAAAATAAAAATCTGCCTGCCTCTATGGGAATTTAACATAGTGGTGCCCAAACTTATGCACCCTGTTTTTTAAGGAAGAACATTTATTTATTTACGATACATTATTCATTCACAAAGAAAATTGGTGTCCTTAAAGGTTGGATTTTTCCTAATTTTTTAAAATAAGGCATTAAGTTAAATTTGCAAAATATGATTTTTTATTCCTCTTTTTAGTCAACTTTAGCATGGTTGCCTAAACTTATGCATAGCACTGTAAAGGAAAAAAAGTCTATTTTACGACCTTTATGTTTTGCAGAGTGACATTACAAAAATCAGGATTATTTTCACGATAAATGTATGACTTTTCATGACTAAGAATCTAATGCGAATTATTCCTGAGATAAAAAGGATTATAAACAAACTCAAAAGTAAAATATCCTGATGCTTTGTAGTAATAAGGATTGGGATGAAAGTCACAATGCAAAATAGTTAACAAATGTAAACTACTGAACCTTATTGTAAAGTGTCACCAAAAATCCTAACGGTCCTATAAAAATACGCTTCATATTCTTTATGCAAAAGTAATGCAATCAAGCAAGATCATGATGCAAGTGTTTCCCGATGCGAATTGTCAGTGATACTCTTAAAAAGGTTGAGAAAAAGTATGAGACCTTGGAGAACGCAGGGTCTTCAGCATAAGGTCAAAAGGCAAATCTTTAAGTTTTATGTGGAAAGAGAGTTCGGTCACTAGGAACAGCTCCAACCAGCGCTCACATGCTCTCTGGAGAAAAGTCTCTTTAAACTGAAAAACACAAAAAGAGGTTAATAGACTTTTAAACACTAAATACAGAGCTGAATACAGAGCTCCCCCTATTGGTCATTTAAAGAACAATAGAAAAGGATGGAATAGGAATAGGATCCATTTCATTATAGTTTTATAACAACAACAATAATAATAATAATAATAATAATAGTTACCTTGCAGGACACTTGATGAAAGCTGCACACAGTCGAAGACGAGATATGTGCCAACATCTCTGTAAGACACCTGTTTATCAAATGCATCAGTCTCAAAATTATATAATATTTGATATATCATACAACCCTGTGTATTCATTCCAAAACTAAACATGTAAGTATTCGTGACTGTATAAAAATTTGATTTGCATAATTACAAATTGACGCACACATGGGAGACACGGACTGTGATGCAATGCATGTTGAGTTAAACTCGGCTGGGTGGAACATAGTTGATCTTATATGAAAAATATTTTCAGTGACTGTCTGCAGTGCCACAGTTCACATCCAGTTCCACCCAACATCCTGGATATGAATTAATCTAAAACTGGACAAAACAAACTTCTCTAGAGACCAGGGAGTGGCATTATGGACTTCTGGATTAGCGTTTATTACTTAATAACACACACACACACACACACACACACACACACACACACACACACACACACACACACACACACACACACACACACACACACACACACACACACACACACACACACACACACACACACACACACACACACACACACACACACACACATTTACATATAAAATATCATCTATATAGATAGAGATAACATCTATATTAGCATAATATGGTGTGTTTTCATGTTTTATGGGGACTTTCCATAGACATAATAATTTTTATACTGTACAAACTGTATATTCTACCCCCTAACCATCACAGCTAAAGCTTTCTGCATTTTTATATTTTCAAAAAACATGTCTTTTATAATATGTTTTCCTCATGGGGACCAAAAATGTCCCCTCAAGGATTTCGGATAGTGCCATCTTTGTGACACAGACACAGACACAGACACAGACGACAGTGGCAGTGACTGCAGTAGCTTGTGTATTGGACATCATGTATCAGACCGAATGAATCTGCCAGTTCCAGAACAGATTTGAAGAGGTTAATACTCACTTCTGGAAGAGGTTTGACATTCCCAGTAATGCAGCAGTGGAGAGTACGGCCTCTCCCCACTCATCAGGGCGTTCCTCAGGGTCATACAGTGTACGCAGGGCAAAAGACAACGCTGGAACACAAGAGAGATTCTTACATAACTGTATTACTCCATAACTGTCACTGTGTGCCCCCTCATCAGTCAACATCTCTGAGAGTACACTTAGATCAGAAACTCATGTGACAGCAAGTCAATAAGAGATGATGACACAGCTTGTCATTTACCACTGTAATATAATAAAAATGATGCCCTTTTAGCGCTTACCCTCTTTATTGATGGAGTCATCTTTGACAGGCAGTCGGAGAATCAAAGGACCTCTGAGAAGCCACTTCCTGTAGACAAGTCCTCTCTCACATGCAGAACTACTAACTCTGCTGTCTTTCCCACTGACTGCAATATCACAACACAAAATGGACGGCCTGAATTTCTGTTTTTTCAATATGTCTATTTCACAAGCTCTATGATAAATATGTCGAATATTTGTAAGTTATATTGTGGTCTATTTATTATGATCACAAGGATAGCACTGGTCACTATAACGTGATCTTCTCTTTTGCATTATTTATTACACCATAATGGTTCTCAGTTATTGTCCTGCATATTTTATGACGATTTTAATGAACTATTTTGTAAATAAAGAGCTCTCTCCCAAGCATGAGCTCATTATATAATGCATTTTGGGTGGTGTCAACTATTTCTAAGGAATATTTTAAGGTAATTTTATAGGTAAAGTGTGTGATATCTATACCCCTAACTGAGAGTGTTCAGGTTGCACACTGATGCTTTGGTTACGTCTTCAGGCAAATGTGATTTCTGAAATTGCACATTGTTGACTAATTATGCTTTAAGATTATGGGAGGCTTACTATCGAAATGAAACAAAACAAAACGACAAAACAAAACAAAACAAAACAAAACAAAAACCCCAAACCAAAAAAACTCAAACTCCAAAACAAAAAACAAAACCCCCAAAACAAAAACAAAAACAAAAACCCCAAAACAAAACAAAAAACCCCAAAACATTTTTTTTTTAAATGCATTGATCCGGGTTGCTACACTATACAGCACCATACCTGCTCTCTTCTGTAGCTCAACATCCTGCTGTCTCTTGCTGTTGGTATACAACTCAAATAACGTGTCTGAACTACTCAGGATGGAGCAATGCAGCTTCCATCTGACCCCCAGACATTCCAGTACTGCATCTATGAACATGCACAAAAAGGACAGATATTTAGAATATCATCATTATATATAATTCACGCAGAAATATGAATAGAATAACGGCAGTGGGAATAAATAGAAGAAACTAGATTTGAACATTTTCTGAACGAAATGTGAGTGCATTTTGTCCCCTGTAACTGTGCTAGGGAATTGTAGGTGGTTGCTATGGCATTGCTATAAATCAAAACAGCCCATTCCCAAGTCTCTATGGCCCCTAGGGTTGGTCATTGCCAGGGAGTCACTATGGTTGCATCTGAAAGCTAAAACATGTGGAGGTAGAAAGGCAATAAGGTATGTCAAAATTCGATGATCATGTCACATCCTGTCTACTGAGAATGAGATACCTTCATCTGATTGATTTTTGAAGGCAGCATAGATTGCATTTGATTCCTTGACTTTTTCCCTTGACTTTGGATGTCATTTCTAGTGAGAAATTAGTATTGTAGTAAATATTTGCATAGGAACAAAGCTCTCTCTATTTTATTGTAGATCATTAAACTGTTTTGCTGCCTCAGAATTCAGAATTCTGTCCGAAATCATCCTGATTTTGCCAAGTTCCTGGATCAACATGTTGATGTCCAAAAATTTGATCCTAACCATAACCATAACCATATCCCTACCCCTAAACCTAAACCTAAACCTAAACCTAAACCTAAACCTAACCATAACCTTAGCTTATCGATCAATTATGAGGAAAATGATACTGTGACTAACGGTGCAAACCCTGATTGTAAGTCTAAACATGAAAAAAATGTTGTGCTCCAAATAGGTAAAAAAAATCCTTTTGCTTCTGGTGCGTAGAACCAAAAGTGCTGAATGTGCTGAAACGTCTGCTCGTGCTTGTCTAGCTTTTAATTCACATGCACTTTGCACATTTTGCACCACGCAGACTTTTTTAGTCTGGTTTGAATTCAGTGTGTGGTTAGCAATTTTCTTGCTTGTTTGTAAGCCTAAACTTGACATAAACTGTAAACTTGTCCCTCAAATCTGATTGGTTGAATGTAATGTTGATCCAGGAACATGTTGTACTTGGCAAAATCAGATTCTGCACCTTTGTGCAGGTCGCCACGATTTTGCAGAGTAAAGCATGTTCCTGTATCAACATATTTTGTTGATCCTGGATTCTGGAACAACATTCCTGTCAGAAAACATAGTCCTACCCCTATCCCCAACCCTAACCATATCCCTAAAATCAGAGGGTAGAAGCACCTAACCCTGGTTGTAAGCATAAACTTGACATAAACTGTACACTTGTCCCTCAAATCTGATTGGTTGATCGAATGTTGTTCCAGGATCAACAATGATGTTGATCCAGGAACATGTTGTACTTGGTGAAATCACATCACCCCTTCTTGCACAAATGCTGCTATTGCCAGATAGGGCACTAAGGCAATAAGCCAGCAGCCTAAGCTTTTGGACGCAGTGTACTGTATGTGGTTTACCTATGTGTTCTAGGTGGTTGCTAGGGTGTTGCCTGGTGTTCTGAGTATTGGCTTACTATCCTAAATGAGACCACCCATCCACCCTGCATGATATTCTGGTCTCTAGATATTACTCTGGTCCATGCTTCAATGTAAATTTGAATTGGATTTATTCAGTCATTTTAATCATCATCCAGGTGAAAATGACTTAGAAATACAACAACTCACCTTTTATTCACAAATCACATAATTTGAGGCATCATTTTTTCCTGTATAACATGGTTGTTCAAATCCTTAAAGGTATAGTTTCAAAATTCTCTCATTTACTCACCCTCATGCCATCCCCGAAATATATGACTTTCTTTCTGCAGATAAAGTGATCACACAGTGATCGTGACAGTAATCCATTAGACTTCTGAAGCAAAATGATAGGTGTATATAAAAAAAAAAAAACTAATATTTATAACTATTTTTAACTAACTACTGCTTTTTACCATTATGATAGCTGTGTGTGGTTTTTCAAGTGTCAAACAAGTGTCAGCCAATCAAAGGCATTATAGGGACTCACAGAGATGGATTATTTTCCTAAAAATCTTCATTTGTGTTTATCTGAAGAAAGAAAGTCAAATACATTTGAGGGTGAGTGAATGATGAGAGAATTTCATTTTTGGATAAACTGTCCCTTAAACCCTTAATCTGAGGAATAGCAATAATGATTTCTGACGTAGCAAACACCGCCAATTAGATTTCCAATACGTCATACCTGGTTTAGCGTTATGGGCCACTCCGCGAGACAAAACATCAAATCGTTCCTCTGGAGTGTCAAGCTTTGAAGACCATGTGACATCTTTGCTGTATATAAAGGTAAAGAGAGACATTATATGTGCACACACACACACACACACACACACACACACACACACACTTTGTCACTTTAATCCCCTCTCATCCCACAGTGCTTCAGTGCCAAGTGTTCTGCGGCCCCTCCTGATAGTCTTTGTGTTCAAAGGCCCACCAAATTGAAAGTTGTCATTTTCTAATGTGCTATCCAACCTGCTCCATAATGATAGCATGTGGCTTGGCAGATTTCCCACAGATCTATCCCGGAGTGAGATAAACTGTCCCCCTCTCCCCTCGCCTGCCCGTCTCTCTCTCCCGCTAAACAGTTGTCATGGAAGTCCACTTGTCCCTGGCAACATACCAGAGTCGGGCACGTCGGCTGGCCGAGAGCGGGTGAACGAGACGTGGCAAAGGGGAATGTGGGCAGCTAGTGGCAGTCTCGTGCCAGTGGAGTGCCATGGGGTCAGCTGCAACATAAACACACAGTGAGAGAAAATATGAGTGTGTGTGTGTGTGTTTAAGAATAGGATGAAGTGATCCAGATATTTGAGCTTTGAGCAAACATATGTCTGTGACAGATGGCTGTGTGCATTAATGAAAATGAGAGAAAATAATGAAAAATTTATGCAAATTACGAATATAAGAATAACCCTTTTAATTATGCTTTGTTTCATCACTCCAGCAATCACTGTTTGTTTGGGCAGTTCTTATCTTTTTAAATCATAAATTTACTATAGCCTATACAGTATTTTTCAATAATGTTATGCATACTTTTGCACTTCTCATTAATACTAATTAATCTCTATATATTATGATTGTTTTTTATTTTTATAATTTTGCATGCCATCTTTGCAACCCTGTTATAATAATAGATAGTGAATAGTTAGTAAGTGTTTGTTTTTCTAAACAATATATCTTGTTAGTTTCAGTTATACAGTTTTGTATATCTGTAACTATTTGTTGGACATTTTTAAATAGAGAAAGGAAAAAGTATTGGACAAAAAGATAAAAAAAGAAATCCACTATCAACGGGCTGCTGGGATGGTGTAACAACATAATAGCTAAAAGGAATAGTTCATCCAAAAATGAAAATCATAATTTAATCACCCTAATTTTGTTTCAAACCTGTATGGCTTTCTTTCTTCTGTGGAACATAAAGGAAGATATTAAGTAATTTTGTGAAATAGAAGTCAATGGTAATCAAAAATGTTTGATTACCAAAATTATTCCAAATATCTTCCTTTGTGTCCCACAGAAGAAAGAAAGTCATACAGGTTTGGAACAAGACAGTGTTCAAAGGTGCTCTAAGCGATGTCATGCATTTTTTAGGCCAAAACATTTTTTGTCACATACAGCAAACATCTCCTCACTATCCACTAGCTGTCTGTCCCCTGAACACACTGTAAAAAAACGCAGCCTCTGTAGACAGCCCAGGCTCCACAAACGGCAAGAAAAACAAACTGGCCCAGCCTGGACCACGAAACATAACAAACAGTGTTCCAGCCAATAACAGACAAGAATGATTTGGGGGTGGGGGTTGGGGGGTTAGTGCTCGTGCACATGAAGGGGCGTGTGGGGAGTGGAGGAGAGAGAAGCATGAAGAGGGAAGTTAGCAAGAGGAGAGATGTCCTAGACAACGACTAACGTTAGAATTATATTCTCTTGAATTTTGATATGGCCGACACACGACCAAAGAGACGACGTTCCGATGAACAAATAGCAAAGAAGAGGGAAAAGGAATGCACGAAGTCCTGAATTTACATCGGAAAAGCCTCCGACTCCTTCATGACTGTTTCAGGAAGCACGGAGGGGGGGGATAGAGGACAGAATGAGGAGGAGGGAGGGTCGAGCTAGCCTCCGTTTTGTTTGACAATACTTCGAACGTCAACAAGAAGTGACGTCACCCAACATCGCTTAGAGCACTTTTAAATAACAAAATATAAATTTTTTTAATAACATATTTAATTAACATATTTAAAAGAATAGTTCACCCAAAAATGAAAATTCTGTCATTAATAAGGCGATTCACCCTCATGTCGTTCCAATGAATTGAGTGGTTTAGTCCAAATTTTCTGAAGAGACAAAGAAAGATCGCTTTATATAATTAACACTTGACTGAATTTAGGCTTTTATTCACATATAAACATTCATCAATCCACACATCCAAACGGAAATGTTCTCTTGACGTGCGAGAACCAGTGAGGTTCATTCTTGTGTTACGCAGCACGTTTGAGCTTCCGCAAGAACCAATGAGGTTTGTTCTCGCGCTTCAAGCAGGTTTGGCTGAGTTTCTGTTTCTGTTCGCTGATCAATGTTTAAATGTGAATAAAAGCCTAAATCAAATCTGTTCATAAAGCGATCGAGTCTCTTCAGAAAATGTGGACTAAACAGCTCAATTCAAATGGATTAGTTTTACGATCTCATTATTAACTTTTTGAAATGTCAAAGTGGTAGTTGTGTAGTCAGTGGAAGGACAGAAAGCCCTAAGATTTCATCGAAAAGATCTTCATTTGTGTTCCGAAGATAAACGAAAGTCCTACGGGTTTGGAACGACATGAGGGTGAGTAAATTATGACAGGATTTTCATTTTTGGGTGCACTAAGCCTTTAATAGTTCTAAAAAAAACCACACACACACACACACACAAAAAAAAAAGGTTTTTTTGCCTTCGCGGCTTTAACAAATAATAGGACACCAGTTTGTTATTTGTGGAGAGTGTCTTTTAACATCTGCATATTCAGTGTCTTGGATGTGAAAACTCATTCAATTCAAGCAGACGCCTCTCAGCATGTCCACCTCTATTTCACCGCAATATTCTGATTATTTTGAATTAAACAGACTCACAGAAGCCTGGCACAGGAGTCAAAAGCCATACTGTCTTTTAAATAAAAAAGGGGGGTTTTGTAAAGGTCGTTCATGTGCGTAACTGCCAATTCCTCTTATACAACTCTTATGCCAAAACCCTACAGGTGCCTATCTCTAAAATGATGCCAGGTTTGTGACACCAGGTCGGCGGGTTGGCATAGAGTGGCACTCGTATCCCCCTGGTAAACCCAGGATTCTGGCAAAAGTCAGTGCTGAAGACACGCTGTGGCATTATGGGTAAAACCCATCGCATTAATGCGAGTGGTTACTCCTTGATATAAAAGAGCTTTTTCCAAATCCGAACACTCTTACAGAAGAATAAATGTTTCATCATGAATGTTTCATCATGAATAATAGATACATTTGATCTATCTATTTATCTATGATCTTTTTTTTATTTTTATAAATAAAGTAGGAATATCAGACCTCTGGACTCACACTGCACTGACAGACTGACTGAAGAGATTTATTAAATCGGATATAGTGTTGAAATGAAGACAATACTGTGACGCATTGTGGTTGTGAAATGTTAGTGAAACATGTCTCTTCATACATTTATTAAGAGCTGTCACATCTGGTGATTAAAAGTCATTGCAAATTGAAATTAGTGAAAGTGCAAAAAGTGCAAAAGGGCTGAATGTTTTGTATTTAGGTATCTGATGGGTCTAATACATATTTTATAAGATATTTTGTATTGTGTATGATTTTTTTTTTGTTATGATGTTATGATGGTTTGGGTTATGGTCATTATTTTTTTGCATTATATTTATTCTTTTATTGTGATAAAAGGTGTCATATGGTATTAAATGTATTTATATGGAATAATGTATTGGTCAAGACAATTTTTCCTTAATACTTATATCTGAGTTTTAACATTCCTGATCCAAAACATGTAATTCGTTTGCAGTTTTAGGCTAATTGCACATCTCACCTGAATAATCTTTTCTGTCTGATGATTTATTGCCGAACTCCTCTGCTCTCTGAATCTGCGCCTGCCCCAATAGGTCACTGCCTAAAGCACCAGGCAGCTGCCAGCGGTTAGTGTGGCCAGCTTGTGTGCGCTGACCTAGTGAGCGAGCTGACACCTGTTAGAATCATAGAATAACAGTACGTGATGTGCTAAAAGTTTCAAAGACAAATAAATATATTTGGTCCAGAGTCATGAAGAAGATTCAAACTTACACTTCTTGTAGAGTTTTGTTGTGAAATGTGGGAGGTTATAAGCGCCGACCTGAAAAACAAAAGTACTGAATGGGTAGCCATTTGAAATGAACTAGCTTTATATCTGTGAAGTGCAAAAAACACAGAAACATTGATTTGAGAAATCAATTAGGGACAGTATGTTGGTGTCTAATATAGCATACAGTTGAGCAGGGGTTTTCAAACTGAGGCCTGGGGGCCACAAGGGACTGCTAGGGGGTCTATGGAAAAGTTTACAGAAAAACAAATGTGAAAATTAATAAATAAATAAGATTGTGGCAAGCAGGGTGCGGCCGAGAGCCATGGGAACGGAGCGAGGCCTGTGGAACGAGTGTTAATGAGTCCCACGGAGGAGCTCCGGAATGATAAAAAGAGGAGTGACGACAGTGGAAGTCGAGAGAGGACCAGGCCTGGACTTTATCTTTATCTGCGGCAGTCGTCCATGATGGGCTGCCGCTTTACTTTTGTTTTGTTGTTTATGTTTATTTTATCTTTGAACTCCCCATGAAATCAAAATGAACGTTTTTTGGCTTTTAGTATGAATATTTTAGCCTTAATGTTATCTATAAGCTAGTGTGCTCTAAAACAATGACACAATTCGAATTTAATTCAAGATATTCAAGACAGTCTCTCACTTCAGCTTCTCATCAGATTTTCTGTCCAATAATGCTCTCTAGAATCTGAAGCATTCCGCCCCCTACATTATAATTACACAGTGAAGCTGCAGCCAAAATTGGTCACTTGTTCATACATTTACTATTTTCTACATGGTGAATGGCACATAGTGCACTATATGGGATCATTCCCTATCTCCTATAGGGGATAGGGAACGATTCAGACAGTGTAACAACAATTAAAATAAATAAAACTAACAGCATAGATTTATTTAATGCCATACCATAGTGAGTATAATGTAATGTAATACAAACTAAATATTTTCCAAATTACATATTATGCATATTAATAATATAATTTGTTACACAGTCTTCAAATTGAGTCTTAGCTGCCTAATAGGCTACAACTAGCCTATATGAAACTATAGCTGCCTTTTAAATTTTAGGATGGGGGTCCCTCGCACAGGAATTATCATATTTGGGGTTTGTAGGCCTAGCATCTAAAAAATGTAAACCCCCTAGATTGTTAGATTGAAAAAAAAAGTTAAAAAAAATTTAGGACCCTATATTCTAGTGATTCTAGTAATACTTCATGACACTTCTTGTGCATTAACCCACCTTGTGTGAGGTCTGGGTGGCATATTCCTGGCAGATAAAGGACTCCACTGGATGTGCATTTTGTTTAAATCCCCCAACAACAAAAAAAATGCTTTCACTTGTCCTGACTGACAGTCCACATCACGTTCCCAAACAAGACGTTTAAAAACTAAAGTAATGTGTAATGAGTTAGGTGTTTGTTTCTCACTATGAATAAACACTAAAAGCCGCTAAAAAAAAAAAAAAACAGGCTGTAAGTTACTTTACAGATGGATGAAGAGTGAGGGAGATCGAGACTAGCCGTAGAGTTTGTGCTCTATAATTTATACTTCTTGTTGACATGTTTTGTTGCTAGGATACATGTGGGTCACTTGACCTGTGTCAGATGACACAAATTAACATATTCCTTACCAAAACAAACAAATGAAACTAAATGCTACATAGACAAATTAAAACAATGCTTACTGCATTCACTTTTGCCTCAAAATGTTGACAATCCTAAACCGACTTATTCTTCCATTCAGTTTAATAACTGGTTTTTGTACTAACCAAAGATTCTATAGTTGAATATAACCTACTTGGGTGTGTATATATTTTATTCCACTATTATTTTTATTAAATTCCTTAACATAAACCCGACAAGTGCCTACAATCCCCATAATTCAATGAGAAGCAGTACGTGACGCCCATCGCGTTCAAGTTCAAGACGCTTTATAAAACTAGCCAATCACACGCCTCGAAAATCATCTGACGTATGCATAGCGCGGCCTGTGATTGGTCAAGATTGATACGCCTCTGCCGCGACGCGATTGTCGTGACGCGAAAACGTGAAGGAGGGGGAATGCGAATGGAGGCCGTTGGTGTTCCAGAGCCGAAACAATTGAGGGAGAAATACATGAGGAAAACTCAAATAGAAAGCCTGTGAATTTTTATATTTAGTTATATCGAAACTCAAATCTCATATACACGTATAACTGTGTCGGTGGAGGTCGTGAGGCAGTGCGTGTCAGTATTTAGTGTTTGTTTATAGTATTAGTGGAACTCAAAGGCCCGGATTCACTCTCTTCACCAACCTGGCGAGTAACGTTATTTAACCTCATTTGGTCCTGCTGTGGGCTCACTTCTTCTGTACATTCTAAATATGCATTGTAACCTAGTATTAAATGAGTTTTAATGCTGGAAAAGAAGTGCATTTCATAGCATTGCCTTATTAGCCTGCTAGCTTCTTCATGCTAATCCTCTTGCTAGCCAATTAGCCGTTAGCATGGATATGTTGTTTTTATCAACTGTGCTAGTTTTTAGACCCTCTTTCGTTTTAATCCGAGGGAAAACGTTGCGTTAATGTATTATTTGCTTAGCGAAAGAAAAGAAAGTTGCTCAAATGACAGATAAACAGAAGACAGCAGGTAACGTTAAAATAAATAGAATTAGCGTGTGGATAACACTAGCTTTTAGCTTTCTTAGTTTATTACTGATTATTGAGGGAAATCCGCTGCGCTTGCAATAATGTGGAATGGACTTCTAGCATAAATTATGTTTAATATTTTTGAGTTTGTCCAGTTCTGGCAATAGCTAGGTTGCAAGCCAATGGCGGGCTATAAGTTATTATGATGGTAATATCATGGTACTGAATGATTGCCATATTGATGTGCCATGCCATTTACTTAGTAGGCTACCTCATGGAATTGAACTCTAATATTCATGATCGTTTTTGGTTCTTTTTAGTGCTATTATAGCCACAATATTGCACTGCCTTTTATTAGTTGTTAGGAAATTTTAAGATTACACTTCTCACTTTTTGAGCACATTGCACCAGATTAGTTTTTCTTATGTAACGTTAGAGCACAAAGTGACTTTTTAAACCTATTTATTTAGTTATTTGTGTATGTAAAGTCACAAACTTTTCACAAATATCGAAAGGTATTATATAATATATTTTGTTTAATATTGTTGGGGTTGCTTAGTTGGCACTAGCTAGATTGCAAGCCAATGGCAGACTCAAATTATGAAGATCGTAATACCATGGTACTTTATGATTGCCATAATGTGCCATGGCATTTAGTTCAAGGAATAGGCCTACAGTTTTACAGCCTTGGCTTGTCTAAAATCAATGGTTTTGGTTCTTTTTAGTGCCGTTAGTAACCCTGACACAAATTATCAATTTTTCTGCTGATGATTAATTGTCATACAAATATTGCCATTAACAATTTAATTCTGTTTTATGTTAGTGTAATGTTATATTTTTACTTGGAGTACAGTAGTAAATAATATATTATAATAAAAAAATATAATGATAGGCCCATAGGAACTTTAATGCCCATAGGAACTTTAACATGATAGGAACTTTAATGCTGTGAAAATTTGTATTTATATAATTAATTATAATAATATAGGCTAATGTAATTGATTAAACCCACAAACCTTAATTTCGTCCTGACTGTCTTTGTACTTGAGAACAGTTTTGTTTTTTTTGGCAAAATGTGACAGAAATTTATACTACAGTGCACAATTATTTCGATTATCTCAAATAATTATGATTAGATCAAATAACCGCGATCAGACAATAATTCAATAATTGCGACAGGCCTAGTTGTTATAGAAGTTAGGATCTTTTCATTAGCTGTTGTGTAGCTATATCAAAGCTTACACTTCTCAGTTTTTAGGCCTATTGCATCAGATTGTTTTTTCTTATGTTGGACACAGTTACTTTTGAACCCTTTTTGCTTTGTTATTTGTGAGACGTGTGTATAGAGATCCAACTCATATTATAAAATTATTCTGATTCCTATGTTTTATCAGCACAGAAGCGCAGATAGTTGTCTTGTTTGAATGAGTTACATCTGTTTTATAATAAGTAGCCCCAACATCTTTTAGGTTCAGTCATGAAGAATGCAGAATAATGTTGATTTTATTCATTATGAACAGATGAATCTTGAGGCAAATTGTTAATAGTCAGCATTTGATTGCAAAACATCCAGTGAGTTATTCATGAAACAATTTTTTATCGTTTACAGGGAATATGAGACGGATGCCACAATGACGTCTAGATTTGGAAAAACATACAGCCGAAGAGGAGGAGATGGGACCTCCAAGTTTGACGAGGTGTTGTCCAATAAAAGGGCCACGCTCAGCACCAAATGGGGTGAGACGACTTACAAAGCCAAGGTGGGCGCAAAGAGGCCTGGTTTAAAGACTGAGTTGACAGATCAGACCAAGAGGTCCAAGGTCTCAGAAGGTGATGGCTCAGAGGATCCGTTCGGATTCGACAGTGACGACGAATCCAAGCCGGTCACGTCTCGTAGCGTAGCCCAGTCTAAACCCAAAGTGACGTCCACAGGGGGCTCCCAGGCCAGTCTGACGCTGGAGCCCAACAGTAGGGTGAACCAGCCTGCCAGCGTGGAGGCCGTGGCCCCCAGCAGGGCCCCTTTCACTCTCAGCAGTGAGAGAAGTGCTCACAAAGTGCCAGAGGACCCTGGGAAATTTTTTAACACCTCTACTGCAGGTATGTTTTGCCCCCCCCCCAAAATCCTTTGGAATTGTTTTAATGTTCAAATGATATCTGATTTGTTCCAGCGTTCCTGTGTTAATCAGTTGTTATGTGTGCTGACAGTGTCGTTCAGGTGTTTGACCCATTTATCTCAACGGGAAGCACTTACTTACCACATTGCATAGAGCTGCCCTAGATTATTAATTTTTTTGTGGTTGTTTACTTGCCTGAAACATTTGACAAACTACTTTAATTTACTGAACAAGACTGTATCTAAACATTACTACGTTTGACTTTGAAGTCCATATTTGGCGCGTAATGCACATAGGGCTGTCGCGGTGAAGAATTTTGAGTGGCTCAATAGCGCGATATGTGGTTTTATTGCTATTTATTTATATTTATTTGTTGCTATATAAATAAGTGTTACGATGTGGTCAGCATGCAGAAAAACGAGTACATTTTCAGTAACCAATGTAACCGAAACTAAACAACGTCTATCTGCGTATTGAAAGGCTGTCACTCAGTGCGCAGTTACAGTGGGAACAGACTGTCTGAATGAGTCATTATAACCGTTCATTCAACGAACACGTTCAAAAACGCTGATTCATTAAAATATAGTAATGAAACAAGGTGTTCATTATTTTTAACTTTGAGCTCCACTTTTCAAGGCTCAGCTGACAAGCAATGCATCGCATTGGTAACGCTGAAGCGATTCAACGCGTGACTCTCTGATTTTTGTTTCCCGCGGCTTCCTCGCACTGTGGAATGCTGACCAGCTCTGTCGCCGCTGATGCCATTCATGGTAAATGCCCTTAAACGTTAAAAGGATGACACGACATATTTCGCTTTCCTTGGACACAGCCTTTTTCATGAATCTATATGACTTGACCTCAAAGACAGACGCAGGTAATCGCACGCGCTCAGTCGATCTCTCTCATTCACACTGTCTATTTAGGCTTAAGTGCAAATCCACGAAGCCTCTGTACAAATCACCATGATAAAAACAGTCTTGTTGTCATTATTAACTTATTTAACACTCAAAACACATGCACGAAGTTCAAAACAAGAAGGGTATTGCCTTATGAAAAGAAAACGCGCGAATATCGCGGTTACTTGCATTTCTCTGCGGTTGGTTTGTCAGTAGCGCGGTACTGCAATATTGCGGTTATCGCGACAGCCCTAAATGCACATAATTGAAATTAGGGAGCATACTCATCATTAAAGTCCTTGACAAATCCTTGAATGTCCTTTAGTTGCAGGGTTAAACAGGGTTTGTCAGCAGTTTTTGCAGTGGTTTTTTGCTCTGATTAGGAGACGTGCAAGAGCATTGGTGAATTCCACTTTAGTTTATTTCATCAGGTGTTTCTGATGGATATTCAGCATCATTTACAAGTGCACGTGAATGCTTGGAAAACATCAAGATTACTTGTGGTTACTAAGATAGTGTATGCTTTGTCCTGCAGATCTTTACTTTGGCTTGTGTGTGCAGTTTCTAGTTATTAGATGTCTTTTGAATAGTGATCTTCATGGGGTTTTGAAAAGATGATGTTATTAGTATACGATGTTGAAAAAAAAAAAGATAAAATAAAATCATACTCCAATATTTTCTGGGATTTTGTCAGTAACGACAGTTTAGATAATATTTTGCTGTGTGTGATTTATTTAGGACCATTAGCCTGTCATGATCCGCTTTTCATATTCTTCATATTCAATGCCTTGGTTTTCCACTACAAGGCGGTTAAACTGGTGGTTTAGGTACAACACTTGCACAAATGGTTTTTTAAGAAGATGCATTCAGATGAGATGTAATTTGAAGGCCAGATCTTTTTTTTTTTTTAATCAAAATGCGGACAGTGAAATGTGAGAACTAGGGAATATGCACCGAAATGAAAATTCTGGGCCAAAACCAAAAATTCTGCATGCACTTGGCTGAAAACCGAAAATAACTTTTTAAGAAATAGTCAATTTCTTATTTTAAATTAGTTTTTTTGTATAATTGTATTGACTTTTTAATTAAATTCAATAATTTTACTGAATCAGAATTGTAAAAAAATCAAGCCAATAATAACCACACTTTTATTTAAAGTATCACACTAAAATTGGACATAATATATTAGGGATGCACCGATACCATTCAGAACCAATCTGATACCAAAAATTCTGAGTATCGTCCGATACTGATCCGATATTAGCCCAGTGATTTAAATTTTTTTTTTTTTTTTTTTGTGTTAAACATCATTATAAAGAAAAACAACAAATGAAAAAAAATGTATATGATCATAATCTGACAAAATACCAAATACTAGGTCAGTGGAAAATTCAGCAGTAAAAGTTACTCTAGAAAAATCATGAGTGCACCATAATTGTATTAGCCTAAATCTAAACATTATTCATATATTCATTCACATTATAAATATATTTATATATAATATATAGCCTACTATAAAATTAAAAGATTTCTTTTAAATATATAGCGCAGCTGTTTAGTGAGGCAGATAGGACCGAAGAAGAAAGGCTATTTATCTTTCATTACACAAAACTATTATTATATGAAAGGCTCCAATACGGAGCGGCCCAAAATGCTTATGCGCATCCCGTGCACAGAATGATGCGCTTGAAGCAACATGGAGTCGCAGCGCAAAAAAGTTCAAAGCAAAAATGAAGATATTGATGCGTATATTATATCAATTAGGGCTGCACGTTTTCAAGTTTTTCATTAACCGTTAACCGAGGCCCTTAGCGGTTAATACTCGGTTAACCATAGTGTGCGCGCCGCAACCCCGAGATAGGCGTAATTTGCGGGTGAGACATATCCCCACGACCCCACCACTATTTTCTAAGGTCGATATTGTATTGTCCCCACCACTTTTGAAACATCTCGCGGCAGGAATACCAATACAAATAAACAAAACATCTCCAGTTAACTAGCAGAGCATTCATTTCGTTCGTTTTTTTTTTTTTTTGGCGATCTAGCTGAAATGTTTTGTTTTTTAAATCAAGTGATCAAAGTGCTCGTTGCCGCTGCGATCGAGAAGGGTCTTGTAAAACGTGCGGAGGTATTATTAATTCGTGGCCACGAAACAATTCACCTGAATATTCACCCGTTCACACACACACACCAAAAAAAGGAATAAAAAGCTGTACGAGAATAGTCGGCCTTCACTGAAGAGCTATCTTCACAGGTAAGAAAAACAGTTTAATAATTATTATTAATTCGTGGCCACGAAATAATTCACCTGAATATTCACCAATTCACAAAAAATAGGTCTTTAGCATTCACTAATTAATAGTATCAAACTGTTTTTGGCCACGTTGTAATTCGTTAAATCAAAATGAGGGAGGGAATTTGTTCAACGTGTCCACGATTTATTAAAACGAGGGTACAAATAAGTCGTCGTAACAACTAATTATTTAGATCAGTGGACAGGGAGCATAAGAACAAACAGTGAGAGAGCCCCGGCCGCGCGCGCGCACTCTCACCGCCTTCAAACAACACGAGCGCTGTTTGCTCTCTCTCCCTCGCGCATATCAACACAATAGTAAAAGGTCGGAAGACCGATTGTGTTTTATAGATTAGTAGTTTGTTTGTTCAGATAAAGTGTTTGATTAGCAAGTACATGTTTAGGAAATGCATAATACAAATTGTATGGGTTAATGTAACGGTAAACGGACTCTGCGGGTAAAACTGTTGTGATGAAATTGCGCATGCTCGAGGTAAAACTGCTGGGGTAAAGCTGTGGCTCTGCGGCTCTGCAGACAGATATTATTGTGCTGCCATCAGTGGCGCGGATACTATGTTTGTTTCTGGCTCGCGCACGCTCGCGCACAGCCTTCACTCTCGCACAGCCTTCACTCTCGGACGCGCGCTTTCTTTGCCCGCTTCATATTAGAAAACTGGTCTAGCGGTCTCTGGTGGTGCAAAAATGTATTACAACTAAATTCAGTGCACGCCATTGACGCCACTTAACCGAGCAAAATGTTTCACTCGGTTACGCAATTTTTAACGGTTAATCGGTTAATCGGTTAACCATGGACACCCCTAATATCAATGCAAAATGTTGTGATCTAAAAGACACCCGGGAGAAAGTTACATGAACAGCAATAAACTCCAGCAAGATAAAGTCATTTTATGCAAAGCCATAGACCTTTATCTACAGATCAAGTATAATAATATCAACATTGAATCATCTTGGACAGAGTTTCATCATGTCGTAACCGACCGCGACGCGCTGTTTGAATGCTGAATGGAGAATAACTGACAGCTGCAGCAGAGGGAGGATTTACGTGAACTTGAATTTAACGACTTCAATATTTATCTCTGTCACATTAAACTATGGAATGGCTTTAGAACACATATAGTATATTGCACGAAAAGTTGATGGTGCTTTATAATGTTTTTGTGCCTTTTGTGAGGCTTAACAATAACACAGGATAGTATACGTACAATATCGGATTTGGATTGGTCCCGTTTGACCGATACCGGATCCGACAAAGAATTGCAGTATCAGAGCCGAAACCGATACCGAGTATCGGATCAGCACATCCCTTGAGAATATATTAAAATAATAATAAATATCTATCTATTAAAATAAATGTATTATTCTCCATTCAATTATATTCAACGGAATCAGATTTAACATTTATTTTTGACCAATTATCAAAATAAAGCATAGTCCTGTTCTTTGACTGACTCAAAGCTATTATTATCAGAGCATGTAAGCAGTACGTAGCGTCATTTTCTCAGCGTTTCCCAGCATGGCTATACAGCACAGTATAGGGCTTTTGCAAACAGAAACAAGTCTATTACAGAGAAATTTCATTTCTGCATGTTATTTAAACAGATTTAGCTTTTCCGGTGAGCGTGAGCGATACATGAGTGGAGCTTTCGCTTGGCCCATGAGGGACTGAGCAGAGAGCTCACACACGGAGCGGAACATTGAGCAGAGCAAACTGGGTGACGGACAGATTTACCTGCTCAGCAACCTATGGCATGTTGAGGGATAATCACAGAAACCTCTGGTTGTGTGAAGGGTTTGTCGGATCTGCACACTAGCGCAGGTTATAATCTCACAGTTTAATAGTATTTGTAGTTCCTAATATGATAAAACAGGCTGTGAGACTGAGGATTAATTACCTCAAAATGTATGTTTGTAATGTATGCAAGTTTAAGGGACTTTAAATTGATTTAAATACACCTCTTTAGCTATTGTCACGTGCCAGTTATTATCCCTCCGCATGCCAATGCTGCCTTAGACTACTTCTACTGTTCATACTCAGTAAAATGCCAAAAAACAAACCGTCACAGTTTCATTTCTTAATTGTGTTGTTAGGAGAGAAAAGAAATGTGGAAGTGAATGTGGGTGGAATTTCACATGCATGTAATTGTGATGTTGGTTGTAGCAGTACAGACCTGAAATAAACTGACCCATCACTCACTGATTTAAAACAAATATATAATTCTAAATAATAAAACTTCTTTGAGGGGATCTGCACCATAAGTGCTGTAAATGCTCAGGACACCAGTGTTACGGGCTGTAGACTTGTGTAAAACCCTGCTTAATATCACACAGTAATGGATACGGCAGTCTGACTCTTAAAACAGCAGCCTGGAGCTCCCAGCAGACCAAGAAATGAAAATCTTTAATTGGCCCAAACTCTATTTTACATTTCCTCTGCATAATTGCTTTTTCAGGTCGGAACTCCTCCAGGGTCTTGCAAATCATTTGGTTGACTAAGTAATCAATGAGGTGAAGTTAGAGGAAACTTTCAGAACACTGACACCGTCAGCGGCGATGTTAAAACTAGGAGAACACTTAGACGCTGATGAAGCGTAGCGTCTGGACAGGCCCCTGTGAGCTGCTTATCTCATTCTGAAGCTCAGCACACTGAACTCATCACCTTGTCTGTAACCGCTAAGGGTCTCTTATGATAATGTATGCTGATGAGAGGCTCTCGAAGATGCTTCAGTTTTGTTGCTCCTGTGAATATTGCTTGGATCAATCTATTATCTGGCAAAAAGTAGACATTTATGTTCCTATTGTTCTCTAGACAGCAGAACAAAGCCCACTGGATTAAAGGGGAAGTAGTTTATGGATGAATACTAAAACTATAAAGTTTTAATAATTGTTTTAATTCTATGAGAATAGGGAAGTCACCCCTCCCACCACCACTGCTATAATTATAAAGACAAAGAGGAACAATATTGTTGCAATCTTTTTCAGTTGTTTTTCCAGCTGATGTGGAAGCCGATGTGTTTTCCAGCTGATTTTCTCAAATACAGCTGATCTGGGAAAAAAAAAAATCTTTCTAATAAACATTTAATTTCACAAACCTTGCAAACTTTGGTGAAGCCGGCTGAGAGATTTTCTGAAGTGTGCATTTGTAGATAGCATAAAACCGAAACGGTCAGTCTGTGCATCCTTTATCAAACTATGCTGCACACTATATAAAACACTTCATGTATAGAAAGTTGGTGCACTCATATTACTATGAACGGGAGAAAGTGTATCGTGCAATATGGCTGAATAAGCCCTGCCTTCTAAGTTAAAGAGCCAATCGGCAATTGGTAAAGTCATTGCATCACTACGGCTCTGGTTGCTATAGAAACAGTCAGTGTTCTGGGACGCAGCGCACTTAGGACTGCACTTTGGCGTGTGCACAAGTTTTTTTGTCATGAATTGAGTGTTTAGAATCAAAGTTTATGAGTTTTTGTCAGATTTCATTGGTAATTTCAAATATGAAATTTAATCGTAAGCTTATTGAACAGTTTTAGAGAATTTGATGTTTCCCCATTCAAAGAGATAGGAGCTGCACTTGCCAGACTGAAATGGCTGCCCGAGTGGAGTTTCAAAGATGGCCGCAGAGTGAAATGGCTTGCCCGAAAGGGACTTTATCCAGTTGCTATGTTGTATTCATGTGCTACCTTGTCTTTATTTGGATAACATGATTCTGTGTAGCCTACACAGACTTACCAGATTACTAAGTCCACTGTTGATTACAGTTTACTTCATATTTTCAACAATTTCTTTTCTGTGAAAAACTACTATAATAGGTACTATATAATCAATATCAGTCGACCACTAACCTTAAAGGGGTCATCGGATGCAAAATTCACTTTTATATGGTGTTTGCATATAAATGGGTGTTTGCATATAAATGTGTCTTTGCAGTGTGTGGATAGTGGATACAACCACCATACAATGAAAAAAATCCATTCACTCCTTTTTTGTTTTTTAATCCTCAAAAAGCCTAAACACTCTCAATAATCAAGCCGTTTGGATTTTCTGAGCAATATGATGTCATATTGCTCATGCTCTGCCCACGACCGCTGACGGACTGTCCCGTATTAACACATTTCCCCTCAGCCATTTGTATACTGTCCGCCATGGCAGCACTTTGTGTGTCTTGTGTCCACACGCCCCACTGAAGAGAGGGGTGGGGTGAGCAGTTGCTCATTATCATTTAAAGAGACATGAACCGAAACGGGTCGCTGTGAACAGAGCTGTTTTTGAGGAGGTAAAAAGGTATCCGATGACCCCTATAAGGCTTGTTCACACGGAGAACTAGAGCTGCACGATATAGATGGGAAATTATAGATGCAATAAACTCATTGGAAAATGTAATTAAATTTTTTATAAGGAGATTTAAAACCAGATAATGATGAGATTTAAAAATAATTACACATCCAATATGCAAAAAGAAAAAATCACTCCAACCTTTCAAAGTGAACGTCTCGTTTTTTAATTTTTTTTTTACTGACGTGTGAAGTATTATCCAGTATTATCCAATAATGGCAAATTAATTAATTTCAAATGGAATTCTGAACAACAGGTATGCTTAATGCAAATTGACACCTGGAACATCAAATTATGGGGTGAAAAGAGCTTTAACTCTACTTAAAATTTTCTGCATTTTCTCATATCTAAAGTTGGGCTTAGCTATAGGTGAAAAATTTAACCTGTGAAAAAGAATCTGCATCTTTGGTCTGGGAAAATTATATAAGCAGCACGATTAGTTATAACCATGCTCCGCTGTATTTAACGCCTAAATACTTCCAACACAGTCGAGAGGCTTCCTCCTTGGGCACAAGATCTTCTGCAGTGACAACCTTGTTTTTGTCATCAGGCCAACGTTATTTTGACAAGCTTTGACAAGCTAGCACAAGCTACCCTATCTTTTAAAACTTCAAAATACTTCCTCCATCCAGCGGTTTTTAAATGCAAGCTCCGGTCGGTCCTGGAAGAATGCCTCCCCAGTGGCTGGTTCTCCGCTTCACCGTTTCACCGTCTGCGGTGTGCAAACATACCAGAAGACAGCAGTGTACTTAGTCTTTCTACATCACATCTACATGAACTTTATGAATTAATGCATCAGTCATATCGTAACCTTGACGGTTAAGTCTATTCTAATAACAAAGAGAAGGAGCTGGAAAAAATGTCGTTCCACAATCTGACTTGTGGTGCAGCCTGGAATCATAATCACTCCATGTTCAATCGTTTGGCCAGAGGAGAACACCTCTACATTCTGTCACCTGATGGAGTTTGGAGTTGGAGTTTTTCCCTCTGTTCTCAGAAGCCCCTTTCACACAGCGCATTGAACCCGGGAAATTGCCGGCAAATTGCCGGAACGCCTTCTGTGTGAACGCAAACACGACCCGGGTTTAATGCCGGGATCGATGCCGGGTTGGGGACCAAGTAACATTGCCGTGTTCAGTCCCGGAACGCGCGCTGTGTGAACAAAAGCCGTAATAATGCCGTGTCGTAGTGATGACGCTGAAGCCGGGATCGTTCGCCAGCTGTGAAACGGTACGAAATGCGCAATTTTATGATCGAATGAGAGAAATAAATGCACAAGCGTGGTTTCTCGAGAGAGAGAAATCGCAGCTCATAAGCAAACTGAAGACGCTGCTGAGACATTACAAGTCACATCGATGTCACGTGTCTTTCCGGGACATACACGGGTTGTGTGTGAACGCGCTCTCTGATTCCGGAAAATCACTGGCAGTGTGAATGAACCAAAATCAAATGAACCCGGGTCAAATCCCGGGTCACTTTATCCGTGTATTTTCCGGAATCTCTGTGTGAAAGGGGCTTAACTGAGCTAAATGATTTCTATTACTATAAAAAAAAAATCAAAATGACGTTGGAGGTGGAGGTGGTGCCGCGATGGGCAAGTGATGTAACCGGTGTTGTGGCTGAACACAGTGTAACACCGGTAACATGACTATCGCAGCATGCCTAATCAAGAATCATTTTCGAAAATATTTACAAAATAAGGTTGTGAAGTGCCTAAAGATTCCCCTACGCAATTCATGTTTTATGCTTACTTCAAGATTAATGGCCGGAGATGGCAGTTTCGTATATTTGGTTGATGGTAGATGTTCATGGACTTCATGGAACCCATCATGCGTACTGCCTTTCCATTTGTGGTTGGTGGTTGCTGTATCATGTTACTGGTAATTTACATAGTACACTACTGCTTAACTTTGTTGCATCGTGGATGGTTGCTGTCAGTCATGTCGCCTCAACGCACTAACTCTGCTGCCCTATCCAAAACAGTGTCAATATAAGTGCCCCATGGCTGACAATTTCACACATTACACATTCTTCAAATTAGATGTTAAAGCCATTTATAAGTCTGTTACATAAATCCTTTTCAACTAAGATTTGATCAGAATTCAGGTTTTGAAGAGTTATATAGTTTGATTACAATGACTGATTTAAATTGTCATCATTTGAAAGCAGCCTAATTAGTCATTTTCGGCTCTTAATAATCTAATGAAAAGGGGAATGTTCATGTGGTGATATAACTGAAATTTTGTAACTCCTGTTGTGTAATAGATGCTTTACAGTCTCTCTGCTTCTTTTGTCATGAGGTGCAATGAGGGTTTTGTATGTTGGTGACCTTTTTTCAAAGCTGCCCATTAGCGTTTTGTCCTGTCTCCTAACTCATAGTACATAGCCATAATTGTAGGTATAGGTATAATGATGAATACAGTAATGTAAGAATGGTAAACTGTGAGTGTTGTCTGGCAGACCATTGCACAGATGTTATGACTGCAAAGGTGTGATTATTGCTTTAAACATGTCTAGCTGTGTGTCTCCTGGCCTGTGTTTGACTAGTCATGGGATCAGAGAAAATTGATGGACTCAGAGCTGAAAGGTGCACTAGTTTTTAAGCACAAAGAAAACTGTACTTTTGACATCTGTTTAAAAAAAATACACAGTTTGCATAAGATCCAGTCACTTTAATGGTAGAAAGAGTAGTTTTATTCTACATAACGAAAATGGTCATCTGTGATATTTTTTTCTTCATTCGATATTTTTGTTATCTTGCTTTGGCAACAAGCCTCCACAAAGTGTTTGGGGTTTGCAGATGTAAAGGGGTTTTCTCTTAAAGGGTTAGTTCACCCAAAAATGTCAATTCTGTCAGTAATTACTCACCCCCATGTTGTTCCAACCCCGTAAGACTTTTGTTCATCTTTGTAACACAAATTTAAATATTTTTGATGAAATCTGAGAGCTGGCTCCCTTCTCAATAGGCTTCTATGGGATCGAAACTTGCCGGCCCAGAAAGTTAGAAAAGACAATGTTTAAAATAGTCAAAGTGACTACAGTGGCTCAACCTTAAGTTTATCAAGCGACGAGAATACTTTTTGTGCGCAAAAAAACAAACAAAATAATGACTTTATTCAACTATTAATTTTCCTCTGTGTGGGCCTCTGAGTGAATTCCCATAGTGTAACAGCGCATCGCTTCTGTGTTGTACGTCAGCACGTAGGCTCACTATTGGCCGACGCTGGTCATGTGTGTGATGCGTGTGACGTACAACACAGAAGCTTTGCGCTGTTACACTACGTGAATTCACAGAGGAAATTGAATAGTTGAATAAAGTTTTTAGTTTTTTTTGTGACTGTTAAAAAATTTATTTGTCATTGAATCATTCAGTCAAGAGATTCGTTTAAAAAGGCTGATTCATCCAGTAATGAAACAAGTGAAGTATTTATAAGTGAGTCATTGAATCATTCATTCAAACCGATTTATTTTTAATTTTTTATTAAATGATTCATTCAAATTAATTGAACATTTTAAATAGACTGCAGTTAACATTTTGTCAGAACCTATAGTAAATTACAAGTTATTTTGTGTAGTTATCTGTTCAGAATGCTGGGAGAATCGTGATCTCTGTGGAAAAAAAAAAAAAAAAAAAAAAAAAAAAATTTTTTTTGGTTCTAAACTTATCCAGAATCGTGCAGCTCTACTTCAGACTAACATTTGAGAGCAGCTGTTTTGGTTTCACGAAGTTCTATAGATGATGGTGCCAGCAAAAAAAGTGTGAAGCTCTTAAAAGCCCTTAAAAAGTGCTTGAATTTTACTCTCAAAAGGTTGTACGAATCCTGAGCTCAAACGAATAGCGTGGCTTCGTTCCACTTTCATTTCATTCATGTTTCTCATATGCAACAGGAATGGCAACTCTTTAATCATTTTGCCAAAGTGGTGGTCATGGCACAAGTGTGACCTTTAACAAAATTGAGTCGCATCAGCAGGAAAGATGTTCGCAATTTGGAATCCTGTAAATGGATACATTTTCTGCTCAGTGTTTTACTTAATCTTTCCAACCTGGCAACCATGTGCACATGCTTTCTCTGCACTGCAAAAAAAAAAAAAAAAAGATCTGAGAACTGAAAACATGTATGCTGGAGTTTAGCGATCAACTTTAGCGAGTTGCACTGATCTGATAGGCCTACTCAGTATCGGTATCGGCTCCAATACTGCCATTCTTTGCCTGATCAGGTATCGGTTAGACCAGGGGTTCTTAACCTTTTTGATGTCGGGGCCCAAATTTTACAGTACAAAGTGGCCCAGGGCCCATTCAGATATTAGCACTGTATTGGTTTATTGATCTCACCCTTGGTTTGATTTGTATTCAATAACTAAATGAAATCCACTTGCAGTTTAACAGTTTATTATTCATGTGTATGTAAACCTTCACATACAATTATTCAAGGAACAAATCAATCTGCATCAAGAACAAATTTAAAGGCTCAAGTCAGGCACAAAAATCAGTTAGATTTGACAAATTATACTTACAAAAAAAATAGAAAATGTTTATAAATAAAATAAAAACAATAAAATGTGTTGCTAAAATAAATAAATTCAAAATAATATTTTTCAAATTAAATAAATAAGTTGTAAATGAAAATTGAAATAAAGTGCAAATGAAAAAAAAAATATATAGCTTTATAATCTGCATAATCTGCATATCGTGAATGCTTAGGCCCCGATCACACCTGACGCGTTTTTTGCAATGAGAGGCGCCTTTTTTCAATTGGTTTCCTATGGCAGCGAGCGTTCTGCGCGCTGTTTATGCGCCTCGCGTTTTTGCAGTTGAAAAAAAAAGCAACTCCGAGCGGAAAAAAACGTCTGACGTCATCGCGTTTTTTTTCCACTGTCCAATCGCATGAATGGAGAGGCGGGCCTTCCGTTTTAGTGATGAAAGCTACAGTTGCTTGAATGCCCGGAGAGTGCGATGATGGAGGATAAACTTGTGGTGCTCTCGCGGGTTACCAGGAGCTTAACGACTTCACGAACCGTAACTACCACAATGTTAACAGAAAGTAAATAAAGTTAATAAAAGGCTGATTTGACGTTTACTTGACTGACAGGACAGCTGTTACAGTGGTCGCCTAGCAACATAAAAAACGCAGTGCATTGCTCGTTCTGTGTAATGGTAACTTGACTGACAGGACAGCTGTTACAGTGGTCACCTAGCAACATAAAAAACGCAGCGCATTGCTCGTTCTGTGTAATGGTAACGGTGAGAGTCCACTACAGTGGCAAAACTCCGCTCAGTGCCACTGGCAACGCTATAACGCGTCCGCTTTGGGGTGTGTCTGTTACGAGTGTGTTTAATCTAAGTTTTTTTACAACACACACACACAGTATAATCATTAGAGATTCACGGGATTACATTAGAAATAGACCAGCTTTGTTTCCAAATGCACCAAGCAAAGATATCCTTTCAATTGTATACACTTTTATAAAACCAGCCAATATAACACATCCAAAATGAAATATTTAACATATATAACAACTGCAAAGCCTCTAATTCGTAAACAAAACGATTTACGTACTAAATTCAGCAATAACACCGGCACAATTTGCATATGTTTAAACTCTCAAGACAGACGTAACATCCCGAATCTCACAGCAATTGGCTGCCGACTGCGTTTTTCACTTGATATTTGCATAAAGTCAAGACCTGCCCAACCTTTTTGACGCTCTCGGTCGCTCTCAACGCTTTCTCCGGTCCGCTGGCAATCCCAAAATGCACTGCGCGAGCGTGAAGCTCAACTTCCATAGGAATGAATTGAAAACGCTCACTCCGCTCCGCTCGCAACGCGCCAGTGGAAACGCACCGTAAGTGCTGTGCACCTCGCGTTTTCGAACCTGAAAAACGCGTTAGGTGTGATCGGCCCCTGACTGAGACATTAATTTACTGCCACTAGTGGTGGGATGGTGTACTGTAACTGTCTCATGGATAACAGTGGTCATTCTGGTGTCTTCAATTGATAACTTGTTTGGTCCCGCGGCCCTCGCGGCCCACAGGTGAAAAACGTAAAAAAAATTGCGGCCCTCCAGGTGGCGCTTGGGCCGCGGCCCTATGGTTAAGAATAGGTGGGTTAGACAAGGCCAGACAGTAAATGAAATTTAAAACTGTTAAAAGAAAAGGCTGAATAAACTATTGCATAGATAGATGCTGTATAATACTCCACACATCAGTATGTCTTTCCTTTGTGCTTTGAACATTTCAATGCGGACTCGACGCGCTGCGACTCCATGTTGCTTCAAGCGCATCATTCTGCGCTCGGGATGCGCAAAAGTGCTTTGCGCCGCACTATATGGGAGCATTTCATAATACTTTTGCGCAATGAAAGATGATTTATAGCCTTTCTTGTTCTGTCTTATCTATCATATGTTGCTGCCTCATTAAACAGCTGTGCTATACATTTAAAAAATGTCTTAATTTGATAGTATATATAGCCTAAAATTATTTTGATCTTTTTTATTTTTTTATCTTGTTTTTCATTAATGTATTTTACAAACAATACAAAGAGCAATGTGTAAAGTTTTTACTAGATTTAATACTACACTTATTGTCTCTTATTTGTTCCCCCACTAAATGTTTTTTTTTCACTTAATGTTCAGATTTTATAAAATTATTGTGCACTCGTGAATTTTCTAGAGTAAATTTTACTGCTGAATTATCCACTAATCTAGTTTATAATTGCAGTTTTGTCATAGATTGATTATATTTATATATATATATATTTTTTTATAATGAAGTTGTCTGTATTAAGTAGATTGTTCATCACACAGAGTTATAGAAATTCTACTTGATTTAAATAAAAAAAACTGCGCTGGTATCAGTCGTTACTCAGAATATTTGGGATCGGATTGTTTCTGAAAAAATGGTATCGGTGCATCCCTACTTCCTTCATGAGGCTGCTTGTGCTGTTTACTGTTTTAGTTGCGGCTCTAATTGTCAGCATTTGTGGTTACTAAATTAATGCTCTTATGCCAAAATATGGGTGAAATGTTAATAAATTTCTCAAATGAGAACAATCATGATTAATTGCGATTTTATAATTTGAGCGAAATAGTCATGAATAACCATTATCGTGCATCCTTAATATAGTCATTTTTGTGAGAGAAACAAACAACTAATGTAGCACAGCTTTAGAAGTTAGGCCTATATCTAACAGTTGCAACAGTATATTCCTCAAGTTAATGGTCTGGTCAAGTACTTAGTTGAAGTCAGTGTTCTGTTACGTCTGACTGATGTTTTTACTGCTGATTTTGTTTTTCTGTAGGGAAGACCCCAAGTTGGTCCACTGAGAGCACTGACAGCCACAGCTATTCATGGTACAAAAACCCTTCTGAAAGCGACACGAGACCTTATGCTCAGTCCACCACGTTAAAGTCTGAAAAAACAGAGGACAAGGATTCTTATGATGCCTGGAGCGCTGTGGTCGGACTGGGGGCACGCTCCACATCCCTCTTTACCGGACATAAAAACCCTCCATCTACCTTGTGGGCATCCAGTAGTTACAGTCGCAGCAACATTCAGGGCACATCCTCCACTGAGACTCGGTTAGAAGAGTTTGCCCAAAGGGACTTTAATGTTCCTGTTGAGCCATCTGAAAGTGAGGACCACTCTCAGTCTGTTCTCAGGGCGTCCAACTGCAGAACGTATTGCAGACCCAGTAAAGGCAAACAGCCTGGTGGAGCTGATGGGAGTGGAAGTGCTTCCAGTCATAGCCCCACGGAAACGTTGCAGAACAGCGGGGCCGAAAATGCTGGGAAAACGACGAGTAGAGGTCGGACGAGAGACTACACAGTGCTGCACCCGTCTTGTGTTTCCATGTTTAACGTCACCTTCCAGGACTCCATGGACCGAAGTATGGAGGAGTACATGGCCAGCGCCCCAGCGGCTGGTCCAGGAGATGCAGGAAGACTGAAGAAGAAAACCGAGATAGAAATCAAACCTCTCAGGTAATAGTTTAATGTAAGAACATTACTGTAATTACGTGAAATTCTTTGTCCAAAAATAGTTTGAAGTACAGCTCAAAACAAATTTAGTACTATGTTCTTAATTTGTAGTGTCTGTCTTTTTATTTGAGCCTCTTTTTGAAGTGATACAAGCTGAACTCAAACTTGTCACCCATTTACTATGCTCCAACCTAAACCACTTACACTAAATGTCCCACTGTAGTCAATAATTGTATCCCTTAAAACTCATCTTTGATAATCAAAATGACATATTTTAAAAAGAAATTCCTGTGAAAATAGTTTCTTCATGCTTTAAAATAGCTTGAATGAAACTCTTTACACCCTTGCTTCATTTAGTATATGCCGAGTCATGCATATGCAAATTAGTCCCCGCCTCGGTGGGAGTTTCATATCAACAGAAGAATATAGCATTATAACCTGGCTTCTCTTGAGACCCCCCTGCTTTGCCGCATATAGTTAATGATATGCTAAAGCCAGCCCCACACGTTGACAGGATTGGTTACAACATATTTGTGAGGTAGGGAACGAGGGCGATTTCAAGTCTTTGTTAAACTGCAGTTTCAAGGAGAAAATAACAGCAATGGTGTTGACTGATGAATTTGCACATGGTTTGTCTTAAAGTATATTAAAAATGCCACATATACCTATACTCCACACCAAACTCAAACGCTTCTAACTGGATCTTACAGCGCTGTTTACCCATCAGCGAGTGAATGCATTTGCTCTAAGCTCACGCTGTGCGCTTTTTTCGGGCTGAGCTGATAAATGGTTTCTTTGGAGTTCAAACAAGTAGCACGGTTTCATTCTGCTTTTGGCTGAATACCATTCTGCTGTTTGCCATTTATTGTTTCTCATACGCAACAGAAAGGCAGCTCTTAGTTGGTCAAATGGTAGTGGCAACAAAAGGGGTTGCAAATGCAACCATTTAGTAACAGTCTAGAGCCCTTTCCTAAGCAAATAAGAAATACAAAAAAAAAAAATAACTTTGCTCTGTGAATGTTGGTGCCTTAAAATAAAATAGAAATGAACATTAACTCCATCCAACTCCAGACATTAAAAAATATTTATGTGATGTCATCTAGTTTCGGTGGCTCTGATCACTCTTTTGAAAGATTAAAAAAAAAAAAAATCAGGTACTTTAATTGTGACAGCCCTATGTAACAAATAAAATCAAATAATTTGAGAATGCTAGCATGAGGATTGCAAAGTTTTGGATTCACCAGACCTAATTTGGAGATGTCAACTTTACGTATGTACATAGAATTATATGGAATCTTTCATGGTTTTTTTTTCTGTTAAATTCATAATTCATTTGGTTGCTCTCACTTTGGCCTCATTCTTTCATGATTGATTTGAAGTCTACATGTGTGAGATTCTGACTGTTTGTCTGGGTTTTTAGTCGTTCCAAACCCACACAGAGCAAGATGAAGAGCAGTAAGCTGGAGCTCTTTGGGTTTGATGATGCTGATGCTGTTGTTGAGGATGACGACTCTGCTTCAGGAAGCTCTAACTACAGGATCAAATACTTTGGCTTTGATGAACTCAGTGAGAGTGACAGCGAGGAAGACGAGGGATCCTCTGAAAGAAGGAGAGCCAAGAGGAAGGCTGCGGCAGCTGTAGCAGTGCCACTGATGTCTATAGAGACAGATGTTGACAGTCCTCAGCCCATGGAGATGCAGGACTCTCAGAGTAGTCACACTGCAGATGACAGTCACTGCCTTAAAGACGGTCAGTATTTACACTCAACACTCTTTCTGGGGATCTAACTTTGGGCTCTGTTTACATCGCAGTACCTGCATGAGTGCATAGCAAATCTGCACAGACACTCCCCAATCTCACAATGCCATCAAGAACAGATCTAGATTATATTTCATTGCAAAATTAAGTACTTTTGCATACAGAAAATGAAGCCTGTTTTTTTGGGGGGGGGGGGGGGGGGGGTGTATATATATATATATATTTTTTTTTTGTTCGTGCATTGTGACATTATTTACTGACAGTTAAGTGCATACAAAAATGCATACATTTTAACTAATTTATACATCAACATATGATAATAAATCATTGTAAAACATCAAAATCAATATAAAAATTATAATGGTCCAAAATTAGGCGTTATTTTATGAGATGTATACATCATATATTTATATCATATCATATATCATATCTATGATTCAGACATCGACATTTACACAGGTTTGCGTTGCTTTTTGTTTTTTCATTGTTATTTTGCTCTTTTATTGTGCCTTTGTTTACAGTATCTCACAAAAGTGAGTACACCCCTCACATTTCAGCAAACATTTTAGTATATCTTCTCAAGGGACAATACTATAGAAATTAAACTTGGATATATTTTAAGGTAGCAAGCTAACCTTCTGCTTCCGCAACATCTAAAGTAATGCTGGCAGCACTCATGCGTCTGTTTTTTGAAGCCAGCTTCTGCACCTGATGCACAGCACGAAGACTCAACTTCTTTGACTCTTACGAGGCCTGTTCCGAGTGGAAACCGTCTTGGAAAACCTCTGTATGACCCTGGCCTGTACTGTAACTCAGTTTCAGGCTGTTACCAATCTTCTTATAGCCTAGGCCATCTTTATGGAGAGATGTTCTCCTCAACCACCACCACTTAGGGTGTACTCACTTTTGTTGCCAGCTATTTTGACAATAATGGCTGTATGTTGAGTTATTTTCAGAGGACAGTAAATATTTACTGCTATACAAGCAGCACATTGACTACTCTAAAATATATCTAAGTTTCATTTCTATTGTATTGTCCCTTGATAAGATATACTAAAATGTTTGGTAAAATGTGAGGGGTGTACTCACTTTTGTGAGATACTGTATTTACTTAGCAAGTACATGGCTGATGTTTGCTTGTGGTTTTACAGATCCTCTGGAGTTCCCAGAGGTCCCCTTCCCATCTGAAACAGTGAGGAAACCTCAGGTCAAAGCTCAGGAGAAAGCCAAGGAGGGCAGCAGGAAGATTTTCAGTGGACCCAAGAAGGTGAGTTTCATAGCATAATCTTTTCCATCATTCAGCTGATGGTTTGTTGATGCCAGTATGTGTTTTGGAGCGTGGTGTACTCTGTAATTTCATTTCGAATCAGAAGGATGTTTTGCCCATTTCACCAAAGTAAATGCCATCTATGTAAAGAAATGAAGGCGATTGATTTGTTGTTTTCTGGTTTGTGTACATTAACGGAAGTGTAGGGAATGCAGAGAGTGGAACGGTCATGGATTTAGAATTTTATCTGTAATGACACTGACAGTAATGTAGTAATGTTGCTCAACCCCCGCTGACTGCTCAGCCATTATTTCGACTGCTCCTGCATTTAATGTACAGTCTTCTCTGGGGTTATGATTGATTAAGTCGTGATTGATCTTTAAACATAAAAATGCTTAAACAGAGCAATGTTTTGATAGCGCCACTGTGTTTACACTTTCTGGGGGTATTAGCCTGTAAATGACTTGCTTATAGATAGCTTTACTTATTAAATGGCATTTCCATCGGCTATATCTGTAAACATTTTGATGCGCTAAACCTTTTTTTGCAAAAAAATCCTTGGATGGAAACCTGGCTAGTGTCTTTTTAATGTACTTTGAGCCAACTGTATGGACCAATCTCCTTCAGGTTTTCTGTCCTTCTCAGAAGTCATCAATAGCCCAACTGCTACAATGACTGGTACTTTGTTTTTATTAGGGCTGGACATTAGGGCTGTCAATCTTCCTCTATAATACTATTCGAATTCCATTCCTTATTTTATTTAATATTCGAATATTAAATGCTCAAATTCATCCTATTATTAATATTTACGACATTACACAGTCTTATGGATCGCCAATGCGTGATGTTGATCGGTCTCATATCTTCACAGATAAACCGTCAGTTTGTCTGTTATTGCCTTTTGGCGGACAGCTGGTAGCAGTTGAGCCCCGTGATGAGGAGAGAGAGAGAGAGGCAGAACATAAGTAATTCTTGCCTGTTTTAGCGGCGGTTCCTCGGACAGATCGCCTAGCTTGTCAGGTTGTAAGTTGTCATAAAAAAAATAACGTATATTTTCCTCTCCGTTTTGGCCTTCCGTCCACAATGAGACGGCGTTTTTATTAATGAAAACGCACTCCAAAGTGGATATATTTGAAGACGCCGTTTTCACGTTGTAATGTGGACTGAGAATCAAATTGTTGATCTCCGTTACCGTGGAGACATTCCTCTCCGCGACTTTTGACAGTTGTTATGATGATACAGCGTGGATAACGTGCACAATTGTGTTACGATTCAAAAACTTTATTGTTTATCAGACGAAACAAAAGCATTTAATTTTCACATGTGTGTGCCAAGGCGGCGAGAAAGGCAAGATTGCATTAAAAATATATATATATATACATAAAAAAGCAATATTCGAATAGGAACTTCAGCATTCGAATAGTATTGATTTTTTTAATATTCGAATTATATTCGAATTTCGGAATTCGTTCCAACAGCCCTACTGGACATTGACACAAGTTTCGCTATTCTATTTCTATTCATAAGCTTGCGATTAGATTCTGATATAGTTTCAATTTGATTTAATGAGTTAATTTGCATATATCAGGTATAGTACTTGTACACTGAAAAAAATCTCAACTAATTCAGCAAAACCCCAGTCTGCTGGTACATTACTATAATTGTAAAGGTCAAAATGTATGATTTGTATACAGTTGTATATAATGCAGTTTTTATAATTAATGGTCGATATTTGGCATTTTTTAAATATCGGCCGATAAGTTTTTCTGATTGGTCTGTGTTGGAAGCGGGACTTTTATTTTGACGGCGCTCCAGACTTTTATTTCGACGGGCGGCGCTTGATCACATATCGTTTTCACTGTGTGCTGTATGTAAAATGAGCATTATCTTGTCTTTATTTGAAAAAATATGATTACCAGTGCGCTTACCATTCTCCATGAAAATTAAGTATTATCACTAAAAGTGATTAAAAGTCGATGCTATCGAATCACTTTAGAAGTCTTGGAATATAGTGCACGAAAACTTTATGGTGCTTTACAATGTTTTTTTTATGCCTTTAGTGGGGCTTAACAATAACACAATAGTATGCACAATATCAGACCTCACTGAGAAGCTGCAGCTGTGGCGGACCACCACGGCAGAATGAATGTAGCGGAAGCACTGTAATATAGTGCATTTAAAAAACTTTTTTTTACATGTATAAAAAAATAAATAAAAATATTGTTAACTATCGAGTTTATGGCCATTGAATGGCTTTCTGGTGTCTTTCTGGCAGTAAATGTAACATCACTTTTTTTTCTTTTTTTTTTTACAATAATTTTATTGACGTGTTTCCGCTGTTTAAACACTGATTGAGTGATTACATGAGATGATGCCATTTCACGAAGTTGTACTGTTTTTTTTTTTTAAACATACCTTCTGATATTCATTCACGTTTATTTCATGCTATAATATAACTAGTAAAGAGGAATAGATGAACGGAGGCGCTACAGCGATCTGTCACGGCGCATTAAAGAGCATCAAATCCACATTTATTTGAATTTTATTTGAAGCCAAAAATCTGCCTTTAAACTTGTTTGAAATAAAGATTTGACATTTATCGTGACAATTATAGATTTCAACTGATATAAAAAAATTATCGTGATAATTTTCTTTGGCCATATCGCCCAGCCTTAGTTGCAATATAAATTATGAAATACTTGATTTTTTTTATTTTACAGTTATAAGTACAATAGTAGTATTATAGTAATATTTCTTATTGATTTTAGTCATTTTTATATTTAATAATATTATTATTTTATAGGCATGTTGAGAGAGTCGGCAAAATTTTGGCCAGATTGTACAAACAAGCGAATTCACATTTTTATCGCAATCATAATTTTTATCAGAAAATTGCAGGCTCTAGCATCCCTGCGCTCCTACATAGTTCAGTAATGACTAGAGATGTGACGGTGATAATATTCTCCCACCGGTTAATCGAATTGTGACAACACCGGTATTACCGGTTTCATCGTGGGGGTGGGGGGTGTTAGAGTGATGTAATTTTTTTTTTTTACATGGCGTCAATTCATCATTCGTATTGAGTTTGATTGACATGCGATCTGACCAATCAAATTCCACCATTTTTGTGCGACAAAGCAGTCAGAAGAGTTATTGATTAACTTCGGTGGATTTGAACTTGGCTTTAACTGAGGCAATCTGTCACAAGACATTAAAGAGCCAAAAAACGGTAGGCCTATTTTATTTTTGTTTGACTGACCAAATTTGAAAGTTGAGACTTTGTTTCATATTAAATATTACCTGCTCGGTCCTGTCTTTCAGCGCGTTGTCAGTGTCCTCTATTTTTCACTGCTTGAGATCATGTTGAGAACAATAACGCCCGATTTGAGGGTATGGGCGCGATTTCGGATTCAACCACAGTGTTTTGAATGGTGGGTTCGTTATTATTCGTTATTATTCATGAAAAACGCAACAACAAAACGGACATTTTGGCATAATTTGTGTGTGTTATGTTTTGTTCAAGGCCGAAAAGAGAACTCGATACTGACGCGCGTCTTTTCCGTGTGTGCGCACGTGTGTGTAAGGCAGGACTTCCACAGCGCGGTCTCTTGTTTTGTCGCGCATGAATGGTTGAGCGTGATCAAACAACGCTAGTCAACTGGTGACAAAATACGGATACTGCGTTATTGCTTAAAAAAATTTTTTTTTGCGGTGCTGCAGTGGGCAAGTGATGAAACCGGTGTTGCGGCTGAACACCGTGTAACACCGGTAACACGACTATCGTGCCAAGCCTAGTAATGACCCTTTTAAAATGATTCCAGGTTGAGTGCAAGTTGAGCTTTATTGATAGCATTTTCTCTCTTATATCTAACCACAAAAAGACTTTTAAACATGGTCAAGCAAGGAACAATAAAATACTTAAAGTACAGCCATAGCAACAAATGTGAAATGTTTTTGACAGTGTCAGAAAAGTTTCACAAACTTGTACCATTGCCATGTGAACCCAGTAACTTACGCAAAAAAGGGAAGTCTACATGGAGAAACCTCTAATCACATGAATTGGGTTGATAGCATATAACCAGAAGTTATTCTGGTTATTCTCCTAAGTAAGACTTGCAAGACTTGCTGCTCTTGGTTTAATTATCCACTGCTCTGATTGGGTAATGTTTTTGCATATGAAAAAAGCATTTCATGTGGAACACTTTTACAAAACGTTCAGCATATCTTCACTATTACAGCTGCTGAGATTAAATAATCTTGAAAAGGTTTGATTTGCATCATTATATTTAGATCTACACCCACTGCATAAGGTTGCATCGTAGCCGATCACAGTCATGTCTGTTGAGCGCACTAGTGCAGTGATGCAACTCAGTTTCTGCACTCTCACGAATGCTTGCATCATAACTAAAACATTGTAAACACTATATAAATAAGACATTCCTTGTGAAGTGTTGACAGGTTCATTGATTATAACAGACTGACAGCTCCAGTGATCATAAAAAAGGGAGCGTTCTTTGATCGTTTTCAGTATAATTTGAGCTGTTTTTGGATCAAGAAGTAAGTTTTGAATTCTGAAACTTACTGCATGTTGAATTCTGAGACCTCACTGAGAAGCTGCAGCTGTGGCGGACCACCACGGCAGAATGAATGTAGCGGAAGCACTGTAATATAGTGCATTTAAAAAACTTTTTTTTACATGTATAAAAAAATAAATAAAAATATTGTTAACTATCGAGTTTATGGCCATTGAATGGCTTTCTGGTGTCTTTCTGGCAGTAAATGTAACATCACTTTTTTTTCTTTTTTTTTTTACAATAATTTTATTGACGTGTTTCCGCTGTTTAAACACTGATTGAGTGATTACATGAGATGATGCCATTTCACGAAGTTGTACTGTTTTTTTTTTTTAAACATACCTTCTGATATTCATTCACGTTTATTTCATGCTATAATATAACTAGTAAAGAGGAATAGATGAACGGAGGCGCTACAGCGATCTGTCACGGCGCATTAAAGAGCATCAAATCCACATTTATTTGAATTTTATTTGAAGCCAAAAATCTGCCTTTAAACTTGTTTGAAATAAAGATTTGACATTTATCGTGACAATTATAGATTTCAACTGATATAAAAAAATTATCGTGATAATTTTCTTTGGCCATATCGCCCAGCCTTAGTTGCAATATAAATTATCAGGGTTTCCGCGGAGTCATAAAAAGTCATAAAACGTCTTAAATTTAATAATAAGAATTTTAGGCCATAAAAAGTCATAAAAAACGTCCGGATTTTCCATACAAGGTCATAAATTTAATTTAGCCACGTCATAAATTGATATGCTCGTTCATTCGTTGGTTCTACCATTGCCTTTTCCCCCTGAAAATGCGCTGGCGGCATAATGTTAAATGCACAGGTTAAATGCGCTAAAAGCGGAACGCTCATTTGAAACGCGCGCCACACGGACCATTTACCCGCTCGGCTCAAAGTCCAAACGGCAGCGCAGCGCGAGCTCAATAGAACTGATGCGTTTACTCTGATCGGTCTCAGTCACAAGATCCAGTGAGAAGCGCTTGAATTCAGCGAAGAACACACTGTCTCAGTGATTTAAACCAGTTTAAAGGCAGATGAAACAGCGCTGACCAACAGGAGAAACTCTGCACAACTGTCAGAAGGCTTTTCCGTCTACAATCTCCCGTCATTTACCATGGATTTACTGTCACGTTAGCCTAGTGATATTAACTGCACCATGTGGGATATACATATTGAATTTTATTATATTATTAGTGCTGATAATGTATTAAAGGACTAATGGAATATTTACAGTATTTAATAATGTATTTAGGCTGCTGTTTTTCATACATTTCCTGAAGATACGTGCCATCAAAGTTAGGCAACACAAACCAAGACAAGTTTCAAGACTTGACCCCTATTAGCACATGCAGAAACTAAGTAATTATTTTCCCAATAAAGATATTTATTTTGTTAAGGACAAATGACAAATGTTTGAATGTCCTACCTCAGATTTGTGAAATGTTCACCTGTTTTAGCAAGTGTTTGTCATTATATTTTCTGACAATAAAGAGTAAAGTTAGTTTAAAACCACAATTAAGGCTCTGGTTTCTACAACTTTCACTTAGAAGCAACAGTCTGCCTTTAAACTTGAAAGAAATAAAGATTTGACATTTATCGTGATAATTATCGATATTGACTAATATAAAACAATTATCGTGTTAATTGTTTTTGGCCATATTGCCCAGCCCGAACTGAAATCTCCCGGTCTATCACAATGGGAAAGTGTACATTTAACGAGCCATGGCTCAATGATGGTGTGTTTAGTAGTTGGCTCAAGCCCATTGCAAATAATCAGTATCAAGCATATTGCACACTGGGTAAGAAGGCGTTGGAGCTGTCTTTAGGCATTTAAATAATACATCTTGTTACTTTCAATGAAAGTCAATTAAAAAAAAAACTTTTGAAAAGAATTTTAATTAATTTTTCATAATTCATGTAGGTCATAAATTTAAATCATAATGGTCATAAAAAGGTCTTAAAAAGTCTTAAATTTGACTGACCAAACCCTGCAGAAACCCTGATTATGAAATACTTGATTTTTTTTATTTTACAGTTATAAGTACAATAGTAGTATTATAGTAATATTTCTTATTGATTTTAGTCATTTTTATATTTAATAATATTATTATTTTATAGGCATGTTGAGAGAGTCGGCAAAATTTTGGCCAGATTGTACAAACAAGCGAATTCACATTTTAATCGCAATCATAATTTTTATCAGAAAATTGTGAAACTTACTGCATGTTTTATAGTACAATGACCCCTTTCATGTCAAAAGATGAGGGAAATTTGATTTCTCAATTCATCATGACCCCAATTACTTGGTGACATTTAAATCAGCAAAGTTCCCTAAGCACCTTTTAATATATTACAGCAAGCAAATGTTTAAGTTTGCATAAAGGCATAAAGCATTGAATGGAGCTTCTTTTGAAGGAAGAGAGTCGAAAGGGATTATTCATCTTATTCATGATAGTTGTGAAATATTAGATGTGTTTGAAACTGGTCAAAGCTCAGCATTGCAGTGACTCCTACTTCCACCGCTGAACATGCCAAGGACAGAATCTGCTCACCTCTCACTCGATACACAAACTCAGACTGATTCTCCTGCATTAATCATTTATGTGGAGTCATTGCACTTTAGCTCTCTCTCTCTCTCTCTCTCTCTCTCTCTCTCTCTCTCTCTCTCTCTCTCTCTCTCTCTCTCTCTCTCTCTCTCTCTCTCTCTCTCTCTCTCTCTCTCTCTCTCTCTCTCTCTCCCCCCCCCCCCCTCCTCCTCCTCTTTTGGCTTCTTCACTGTAAACAATGTCAGACCTCTCCAACTCAAAAATTTCTAGTGATTTGGTGACATCAATTTTTCCAATTGGCCTAATTTCATTTGTGAATTGAATTTTATCAATTGTGACAACAGTCTGTTAACCCTCTGGGGTCTGAAGTGTTTTCTGGGCCCTGGAGGTGTTCTGACATGCTCTGACATTTGTGCTTATTTCTGTTACTTGTGACATTTTCATGGCTAAAGTCTTATTACACTGTATTCAGCACAAACTCTGCTACAATAATATATCAACAGCATGTGTGTAAAAGTTTGTAGTTTTGAGATAATGACATTTATGCGTGGTTTGTGAAAATACAAAAAAAAATTCTCACTGAAATAAGGTCATGAAACCCATACTTATTATTTCTTCACACGACTTTTGAAAATTGTATGACGTAGCCTAGAATATTTGCTCTAAAACTATGTGAAAATCACCTTGACTGCTCATTCAGAGAAGACAATATATTGATTTAAAATTTTTACGACGTGTTTTGTGTGAAAAAGCAATATGCGAAGGGGCGGATCATCTCATTAATATGCAAGCTTTCCACACCTGAGAAAGACAAAGACACTCCCTAATGGCCCTATTAGGAGCTTATCAGGGCCCATCATTCTGACCAACCTTGCACAAAGAATGAGGAGATTAAAAAAAGAATGGCTTTTAAAATTGTTTGGATTTATTTACAACATAATCCAAAGATACACAACAAAAAAACACTTATTGATAACAATGATCCAAAGAAAGAGACCTTTGTGCCATTCCTAAAAACATTGTACATACCTTTCATTTCCAAGGTGTTTGATTTTCACTTTACCATGTTCATGTACAGAGACATGTACTGTGAATGTTGAAGTGAGCAGGACTCAGTGGCATCTGGGCCCTGAAAAAAAAAAAAAAAAAAAAAGTGAACATACTGATATCAAGAGAATGGCCTGCACGATTTTGGGAATACATTTTAGATTTTTCTGGTTAAAATTGCTTTTTAAAATTCACAGAATACACACACACACACTCACACAAAAGTTTCCAACAATATATTATATAATGAACACCAGGTTTGTTGTGCCTTGTAGGTATAGGCTATGCGCAGTGCTGCATAAAATAATAACAATATAGCAGCCTATATAAATCTTCCAAATATTTCAGTAACAACTAAGCTAGAGAAAAATATATTGATTATCATGTTACTTCAAATGTTTCCATTCGTTATGTTGATGTGAAATGAGATAATAGTAAAAACATGAAGCCGTTTGGAGCGTTTTGCTTTTCCAAAATGTGATGCATTCAAACGCGATCGCGATCAAAAATATGATACATTCAAACGCGATCGCGCTCAAATATAGAACATTATGGTTACCATATACATATCTACGTTTAAGCAGATATCCACAAACACAGTAACAGTAAACACGGGTCTAAATATTATAATATTCACCATATATCTAGCAACAGTTCAACTGCAATGTGAAATTTATGCAACAATAACAAACTAATATGTAAGAATTTCTTACCTTATCTTTCTTGTCTTCAAATCGCGTTCTTCTTCTGGGGTAAAGCCAATGTAAACTCACGTCTTTCAAACTCGACGAAAAGCAGAGACTGATGAAGTGTTTTGTTTTTGAGGTAATGAGCGCGTTCGCGTTCCATGTGGAGATTTGCATGTGAATATCTTTTGCGCGAGTGGGCGTGGCCAAATTAACTGTAATGAGCAAGCGTTTGAGAAGCTGGACATCTTGTTGGTTTTATACAAATTACTTAAACAGAAAATATTTGTTTTCAGTTTGAATCCGATCATTTAAAAGTACACACTTAAATGTTTATAAAGGTATGTGGCTCATAAATGTGTGACAAGTATTCGCTGAGTTTGGTTTCAGTTTATAGACGTGCTCAAGAAAAAAAAGTTCACCGCGACGGAGAGGCAGAACGCACACCCTGTTTATTTTCTTTATTTTTCAAAAGCACAATGTTTTGATTTGATTGTAAGTGGACACATACAAAAGTAGAAATATCACAGATTCTTTTTTTATATTTATTTTTTCTGTATGACCATAAATGACGGAGTAATTTAAGTTTAAAGTGCTACAATGTAAAAAAAGTCCAGCAAAACGCGGGGGCGCGTTTTTCGACCTCAGAGGGTTAACATGGGCTCAATCAGAAATATAATGAGCCAATGTAAACATTTTGTTTACCAAACAGTGTTGTAGGTCCAATTAAATATTTTAAATTGTAGTAGCAATTTTATTTCTCAGTGTCCCAAAAGCATAAATACATTAAGCAAAATACAGAACACAGACAACAGGGTTGACATTTTATCATAACTTTCTTAAATTAATTCCAACACAGGATATGTGGTAAAAAAAACAACCACCTTATTTTATATAATGAAAACCACTGAATACATTTAAGAAGTCTTCTGCAAAACAGGATGTCTTGATATGAGGATGAAAACTTTAAAAAGTGACAGTATATAGGTTAAAAACCTGCAAACAAAAAGAAAAACTTACATTAATGACAAAGAAGTTACTTAATTATGTAATGAGGATGAGAAACGTGTCAGTCGATGTAGATTTTGCTTTATCGTTTACTTTTCTGGTCATTATATCCAGCTTTTCAGAACTGCTTAAAGTTACTGACACAAGCAATAAAAAAATTAATGGATGAATAAGAAAATCACGAGCGTGATGCGTTTTAAATTAAAAGGAAATAAGCCCTGCAGGAGGCCGACGTTTAATTTAGAGACCACTTCTCTGAGAGGGTTTTAGTGTGTTGTGCTTTGGGTGTACTAACAAGATCACTAGACTGTTAGTATTAGTGATAATGTAGTTTTATTTATTTATTTTTCATTTATTTTTATTTTAAAGCTGGTACTTGTATCTGGAAACCAGGGTGGCCATTGGGCAGTATTGTGCTATTGCATGTGTAACAATTATTATATAGGTTATAAATATATCAATCAACAAAACAAGGAATGACTACGTGTTTATCAGGCGCAGACTTTATAGGCAAAATCTTTTTTTTTTCTTTTTTTTTTACTAATCAGCATGGTAAAACTTCTCTAAATTCATCCTCTTTAAAGTGCAGCTGTTAAAAATATTAAATCTTAAAATTATATAAAAAAAGAGAATAGTTCATCACACTATTCAACTAGTCAGGTTTGGGCAATTTGTTGGAAATGTTCAATTTCTTTGGATAAGATAAAAAAAAAAAGCTTTTTAAAAACATTTATTATAATTTTAAAGAATAGGTTATCATTGATTTAAATAATCTATTAAAACCTATAACTTTAAGAAATGCATTTGTTGAAAGGTTAAATTTTGGGCTTGTCCCCTACTCAGACATTTTAAAGCTGAACTGTTACTTTGTGTATACTTTCTCCTATTACAGCATAATATACAGACACCACTATAAGTAAGCCATTAATATGTTAAGTTTCTTTAGAACTATCAACACTTTGTCTGTGAACACACTCTGGCACTTTGAAAATGACTTGACCAATGTTGTGATTTGGAGGCTGTATTAACTATTAACGTTTGATTAATGGCTGGTGAAAACCATTTTGAAAACGATGTTTATTTTTGTCAATCTGTTCAGTGGTGCTAGTGGCATAGAAATGAGCTCAAACTTTGTTTTAATAAAAAAATGTTTTTAAATGTTATATTAATAAAAAGTGTCAAAATATTGGAAAGTATGCTTTAAACCTTTCCTAAAGTAACTTTTTTTTTTAAATTTTTATAATGATAAATAATGGGAGCATAGGCTATATGCCAGAGCAACCGAGTGACTGTTTGAAGATCATCAATATTAATATTTATACATCATGATCTGAGAGAAGCTTTCTTAGGCACATCAAACTGATTAGGCTATTGCTAGGGAAACCAAAAAGAAATAATAAACAAGCAATTAAATCTAACTTATAACTTATCTAACCCCAAAATGGCTGTTTCGGCCGAAATTTTTCAGGAGCCGAAATCTTTCAGGAGCCGAAATTCGGTTGCGTCCCTAATTATTACTTGAATAATAGATACATTGTTTATTTGTATGTGTTTGTAGGAGAAGTGCCTGACTGTAGTGAAATAATTACTCTGTAGCTACGGGTTGTGTCGCTTATTTTCTCTTTTCATAGGCTTTTAAAAGAATAGTTCACTTAAACATAAAAATTGTCATCATTTACTCACCCTCAAGTTGTTTCAAACCTGTATGAATTTATTTCTTCTGCTGAACACTAAAGATATTTTGAAGAATGTCGGTAACCAAACAGTCGATGTACCCCATTGACTTCCATAGTATTTTTTTTTTCCTACTATGGAAGTCAGTGGGGTACATCAACTGTCTGGCAGCCTTATCAGTGGCGAATGAGATGCGGTGATGTTGTTGCAATTTAATGTTTTTCTTAGCCTACCCAGTTGAACCCACTTGTTGTGGCACTGCTGCATTGTACATTTAAAACATTGTAGAAATAGAGAAGCTCAATTTGGAGAAGATCTTAAGGCTCATTTCCACCGAGCGGCACAGTACTGTACGCAATTATTTCCGTTTCGATTGTCAGTACCAAAATACCGAATGGTATCAGGCATCACATGTGATCGGCTTTTCGGCTCTGTGTAATAAACTATGCATAAATGATGCTGTTTTATTCATAATTGTTTATGCAATCAACAACATTTTATTTGATTTATAAATGTTAGTAAATGTTATGCACTTCTTCTTTTTTTTTTTTTTTTTTTTTAACAGGCAGTCATGTTATTTCATTGCTTTGAATAAACAATTTAATTCAGTGGATTAATGTTTTACTCATTGCACCCTCTTGTGGCCTCAGGAGACGAGCCAAAAGCTTCCCTTTTAAATTAAAATCTAATTTATTAATAATATTTAAGTATACAATTTGAATTTAGATTTTTAGCCATTTTGATAGCCCTAATCAGTTCTTCTTAAGCTGTAAGGACTAATGTACAGTACAGTGAGAAGTTCTTACCTGCAAATTCGTTTATTGCTGTTTATGCTTCAGTAAATCAATCCAGTGACTAAAAGATCAGCTTTACATTGTTCCTTTTAGTTGCATTTAAAATCATGTTATTTAAATGAATAAATTACAGAAATTGAGCAAAGAACTCTCCTTTTTAATCTCTTGAGCTGTCAATCACTCCAGTTCAGTGACATTTTATCAGTTCTGATCTCGCCAAAACTCCCATTATAATCAATGACACCATCTACTGCACAATGAATCTGTTACATTTACATCGTGTCTGCACTTTTTTTCATCGCATTGTGGTGTTTCAGGCATAACATGAGCTTGCAAAGCTGGAAGCGTTTTTATTTGTGTGTTTGTGTAGATTGTTTCAGCAGTTTGCTTGTCAGAGCTGCTCACTGGTTGAGAGACCTGCCTGGTCCTGTTGGAGGTCTTACTTGGCAGCGTCATTCCCAGTCTTTAGATGGGGATTCCAACTCGTAGAAAAAACACTTCAGGGGGCAGTTTTGAATTCTCTCTGCAAGACCTTCTGGAAGCTTCTAGCCCAGCATGTGGAGCTCTGTATGGGGTGGAGCTAGACTTTCACTCCCTGCTAGCATGAAGAACACTTCTTAATTACAGAAGATTAAAACCAGTCTCTCCTGCAGAGTTATGTTGAGGGCCAGACTCTTTCTTTTCATTATTAATAAAAACCAAGCCTCAGTGTTGCCCAGTGAACTGCTCCTACTCCTCCCCCTGTAGCCAAGTGCACTTTTATCACCCCCTTCCCCTTTGGCTGTTTGTGCGCTGTCAGTTCCTGCAGTTTGACTCGATCTGGCATCCTCTGTGAGTTGTTCACATACAGAGTGTTCCTGCAGTCTGCTTTAAATGTGCTCCCACTGAGACAAATGACCTGCGCTTCAATTCACACTCCGCCAAAACAAACAAGCTGAGAAATGTAGCACTTCTTAATGAGTTTTAATTACAAACATGATTACGGTTGAAGGAATATAGCCATCTTTGTGCAAAGTGGAGCAGAGGCTTATGCATTGTAAAATGTTTACAGACAATTATCTTCATGACTAGAGTGGATTTGGATGTTGGATGTATTCTCGGGATTCACAGTTGGTTTGGTTGCTTTGTTTGAACCCATGTGCGATTCCAGTCCCAACTCTCACAGGTCTCTTTTCACAATGTGATTTTTGGCTCTGAACCCTCATGTATTTGCCTCATTAACATGAGTATTAATGCGGTTTTTTTTTTTTTTTTTTTTTTTACCACTTTGGCTAGGTAATTGCCAAAAATGAATGTTTTGTTCGCTTTGCATTATAGTTGTTTGCGAAGGTAAACTTCACTCTTATTTTTGCTCATCCTTGAGTGTGATTTTGGACAGAAAAGCACAAATTGCATTATCTTCAGAAAATATCATAGCTAATGCCATTCAGTGCTATTGCGCTTTGGCGACCCGTGTTTGAATCCCAGCTCGTGGGACAGTCCTGTCCCACTCTCTCTTCAATTTAGCTTCCTAACCAGACATGATGTGATAAGATTCATAGCCAATCATAAGTGTGTGGGGGAGGATTTTCTCTGGAAGCGCACTGCTGTCTAGAACTCGCAACTAAATGATTTTTTTTAAATCCGTACATAAAATTATTATTATTGATAAGTCCTAGGGTTGGGTATCGTTTGGGATTTTTTACAAAACCGGTGCCAAATCGCTACTTTTGAAACATCAGGTGCCTGAACCGATACTTTAAAAAAAAAAAGAGCCACAAAATGACGATGGATGACATTTAAAGAATGGCTTTTTAAAATAATCTTTCAATTGAACAATATATTGAGATATACACATGTATATTGAATGTTAAATAAGTTAATAACAAGACTGTGTTTATCATGGTGATTTATACAGAGACTGGATTTGCACGTAACGAGCCTAAACAGTCAATGAACGAGAGAAAGATTGACTTAGTCATACTGTATATTCATAAAAAAAAAAAAGTTTGCCACATCTAAGGAAAGCGAAATGTTTGTCGTATCATCCTTTTAACGTTTAAGGTTATTCCCCATGAATTCCGTCAGCACTGGTCAATGCCTTCACATGAAGGGGGGTGTGGGGAGTGGAGGAGAGAGAAGCATGAAGAGGGAAGTTAGCAAGAGGAGAGATGTCCTAGACAACGACTAACGTTAGAATTATATTCTCTTGAATTTGTATATGGCCGACACACGACCAAAGAGACGACGTTCCGATGAACAAATAGCAAAGAAGAGGGGAAAAGGAGGAACACACGAAGTCCCGAATTTACATCGGAAAAGCACCGAGGGGAAGGGGACGGGATGAGGAGGAGGGAGGGTCGAGCTAGCCTCCGTTTTGTTTGACAGTACTTCGAACGTCAACAAGAAGTGACGTCACCCAACTTCGCTTAGTGCACCTTTAATTTATTTTCATCATCTGAGGTGAATTGTCGCTTTTATTATGGCTGTTCAAAACAAATCATTTTAAGATTATAGATAATTCAGTAGAGCTGCACAATTAATCGTTAAAGGATCGCGATTTCAATTCAAGCACCCACAGTCATAAATGACAACGATTCACCTGTCTGTTCAACCTTGTAGGTATGAAACAGATTCACAAACAGTCTTTTCAAACCAAAGTTTTATTATTTCTGTGTTACAAATATTAATATTATCACAGAAGTACTTGGGATAAAAGTTTATATTTCGATCAAAATAGAGCACATCACCTTTTGAAAGTAACTTGGTGCTTCAAATAACGATTGTATCAATTACATACATTGTTACACCACCAAAAATGTATGTCATTGAATCATTCATTTAAGAGATTCATTCAAAAACGCTGATTCATTCAGTAATAAAAAAACAAGTGAAGTATTTATGAGTGCCATTGAATCATTCATTCAAAATGTTTATTAAATTAATTAATTCAGATTAAATAGACTGGCATCATTTAACATTTTGTCAGAACCTCTAGTGAAAACTTGTTTTGTTTAGTGGTCTGTTCAGAATCGTGGGAGAATTGTGATCTCTATTTGAAACAAAGAAAATGTAATCCCCTGTTGCTCATCGCCTATCACTGTTGTGGCTGGTCAGGACAAAAGCTTTCATATCAAATAGAAAAATACCCTTTATTGTGTGTCATGACATGTCAGGTTTATGTCAGGTTTATGACATGTCAGGAAAAAAAGGCCATGTTGTTTCACAATATTATTTAAATTAGGATTGTGGTAAAATTAAAAGTAGAATTACTTTGTCATTTTGAGGCCCACTGATAAATTTGTGCAAAATTGAGAAATTATTATTATTTATTTTTAATTTTTTTGTGTGAAACTGACATAAGGGAAAACTAGTACAATGTTTGTTCAATGTCAAAATGTGGTGGTTGTCCTTGATACAAGCCACCCGAACCTAATGACCCCAAAGAGCAAAGACAATGAAGACATTAAATGATTGGAATAAGCTCTCGTATAAAAATGCCCTCAGTGTAAGAGTGTTTGTCTTTTTTTTTTTTCAGTCGCCTACTAAAGCTGTGTATAATGCAAGACACTGGAACCATCCAGAGCCAGAAGAACTGCTACCCACGCCTACATCACGATCTCAAGCTCCTCCAGTGAGTATAACACCAAGCACAGGACACTCCACTGAACACCTCAACTACCTCAACTACAAACACAGGCGTAGTCCACTTTAGAAAGCACTTCAGGCCCTTCTCATACTATCACCACAATGTTTATTGTCACCTTTGTTCGAAATCTCCTACCTCTATGGTAGCACTCCACACATTTCTGCTTTGGTGTTCCCTCAGTGTTGAACAGTAATAGCTTAGCACCAGAACCCAGCTGTTAAAGTCAATATGAAATGACATTCACCTCCCACTTTAATTTAGTTTTGTGATGTTTTATGGAGTGACTTGATTTTATTCATCAGGAATTGATTGGATGGAATTTGAAGTAGATTGTGGAGGATAAAGAATTATTTAATTTATTTGAGCCTCATCTGACTGTCACACCGGGTCAAAATTGCATTGTCAAATCGCATTGGAGTGAAAAGTATGAAATGAAATATAAATTATAGTGGCATTCATTATAAACAATTATTGTAAACACCAAGCCTAAACAAATGTAATTAAAGTGAAAGTGAAACTACTGGCATATGAAAAATGCAAACAAACTAAAACCAAATAAATATTCAGAAAAATTATATAATTATGTGACCCGTGCTGGCAAAATGAGCCAGAATGCGCACAGGCTGCTTGCGAGCTACAAGTGAAAATATACATTTTGGTTGAATTTTAGGTTTTCACAAAAATTTGTTCATTAAGCTCTCGTCTTGTGATCCCAATGCTCCAAATAGTAATTAAACAGCTAAAAGGATCTTTATTTGTACGTTTTCTGAAAGGTGTACCTTCCTAAATCTTTCCTTTGTTTTAATAATCCATGAATAATGGGTGTTATTCTCTGCTCGCTTCTAAACGACTGGTGCTTCCCCTAGTTCCCAAACTTCCCCAAGTTTGGTAGCGTTGTAAAGCGCAGCATTCCAACTTTGCATTTCCAACTCAATGGCATGACTCTGAACCAATAACATGTGATTTTCAAACTCATGCTGATGTAAACAAAACGATCTTACTCGCACTGACTGACACATCAAAAGCGTGCGCACAAAGATGCCTCTCAGACAGTGCTTGATTCCAATATACACATACACAGAATCTTGGCGAGTATTCACGCTAACATTATCTATGTCTTAAATGAACATTTGGTTAACTGCTGGAGAAAAATTAAAGAAAAAAATATATTAGATCTGTGCATTATAGTAGGTCTTAATTTATAGGCTCTCTGTCTCAATGTTAATAAAACATTAGTGGTATCATGGAGAAAAAAAGTTGAATAAACATTTTTCCTATAGATATGGGTTTTGACTTGGTGTGTGCCAAATTTGATGTTATTACCAGGGATTTTATTTTGGAACCTTCAGAAAACTTTAAACTTTAACAAATTATACATCATTTTATAGAAAATGTAATAACAATAACTCATTGCGACTCATTTTGGTCACATCTAATTTTAATGATTTGTATATTACATTTAATGCATTACAATTAAAGTGTAAAAAAAAATAAAAATCTGATTAATCGTCAAAATAATCGAACGATTAGTTCTATTACCAAAATAATTGTTAGTGATAGTCCTAGTCTTTAGGCATGTTTGGACTGTTCACATTGCAATTACAGGTGTCAGCGTTTTTCTATATTTCAGCTTTTTTTTTTTTACATTAAATAGTAGACTGGTGAAGTATTTTCCGAGGTGAAGCAAGTTATTAAATTTTAATGAATGATTCCGAAACAAGCATTTTTTTTTTTTTCTTTCTTTGGAATAACTGAGCCTGTTGAATCATTCACTTTAAAACCAGAAGTGTAAATTTTTATTTGGTGCTTTGTGCAAACACTCCCCCATTATGCACTTCTCACTCTACTAACAACCTCTTCCTCGCTCTCTACATTTGCCATCTAAACACAATCAATCCCACACAATTTAGGCAGCCTGCATCTGCTGCCACTAGTGAAGCCCACTGTAATATTAAGCACACTGACAGATATGCTTAGGCTTCACTTGAACTGTTTGTAAGCATTCTCATTAGCTCAGCACCTCCGTTTGTACTGTTCCTATAAAACAAAAATGTCAAAACTTTGCATTATTCATTTAAGGATGTGGCGCTTGGCCATCTTAGAAGCGTTTTATTTAGCAGCGTTGCTGTTGGTTGTGGATTTGGCCTTTTAGCCATTGCTGCATGAGGAATTTATAATGTTCTGTAGCCCATCTTTAGTCATCATGTTACATAACTAGCAGTGGGTTGGTTGTTGGCAGCTCATGGTGTATGTGAATCAACTCTGCCAGTGCTTCCAAACATGTTGTTATGCTTTAATTTTGAGTCGTTCTTGCACAGGCTGTTTCATCAGGAGGCAGTAAAGAGTCGAACTCAAACAAGGACGACGGAGTGTTCAAAGCTCCAGCCCCTCCTCCCAAAGTCACCAAGTCAACCACCATCCCCACAGAACCTTACCAGGACATGGTCACTGCTCTCAAATGTAGGAAAGAACACAAGGAGGTGAGTGCAAACATTTGACGCCCCCTTCTGATTTTATACAATATAGAAACTTGCTGCATAGCTTCAAATCATGTGCATATTTCCTACTACTTTTTCAAAATAGCATGCAGCACTATGCAGTAATAAACATTTTAGATGTATGTAGTATGTTTGTTGTCTCGTCCACATCATGTTGCATGTTTAATTCAACAAGTGACATCCAGTTTTCATCTTGAAAAAAACAATTTGGTTTGCATGTTTAATTCAGTTAATTATTATTATTTTTTTTACTAAATATTTTCACTTTTAGCATGAGTCTTGAAAGATGTTAAAATCATGGCTAATACAATGTTAAATTTTTCTCACTGGAAATGGATTTTCGAATCCATTGCATTATGGGAAAATCCCACAGGCTTTTGTAAGACTATGGGGGTGGGGTGTTGACCTCGGTCCCTCTATAGGGGACTATAGATCCTCCATAACAAAATATAATACATTTTAAATTTACACGCATCAATCTGGTGCACTTTGAAAGAAGTCATATATATATATATATATATATATATATATATACTTTATTTTTTATTTTTATTTTTTATTGTGTGAATGTGAAAATGCATAACTGGTGCCTGTTGCATTCCCAAATGCATGGTAAACTCATATCACATGCAGAAATGAAGTTAACTGCATTCATTCACTGCTTACATGATCGGCCCGTGGGCAGTTCACAAAGTGCACACGTCACTTTGGTGCTTGATACCATTTTTGATACCACAAGGACAAATTGCCTCAACATTATTGGTGTTATCTCCACAGTAAAATAAAAATGAATAAATTCAGAAGAATTAATTATTTAAAATGGTAATTTACTATTAAAATAATAGTAAAATTAATTTATTTACTTCCAAGAGTTTACCCTTAAGAAACGGGGTTATAAATGCTTCTTATAACATTTACAACAATAAAAAGCTGTGATATGTGTGAAAAGCATGAAATGCTGTAACCTGTCATCAAAATTGTCAACCGAGCTTATCTGAGATGCTGAAAATGAGTACTGGAATTGTCTGAAATATTCAAAATATGTATTGTTATACATATTTTGAAATATAAATCTATATTTTGACAACATCAATCCAGATAATTCATGCACAATGCCGCCAGTAAGATGGTACAACTGGACCTCTTGTCCCGGGCCAGGGCTTGAGTTAGACTGGAAACATCTTTGAAACACTCACTTGGTGTATTAGGTATGGCTTAAAGGGATGCTTCACCGATTAGCATTAAGCTTTGTATCAGTAGAAGCCCGGTAGTATTTTCGAATGACCGTGCTTCCCTCCCTCATGTCCCCCTGAGACGAGAGATTTCTGTATTGTGTGTCTGGAAAAAAAACCTCAGATGACCCAATTTAAATACACAATCAGCTTTCCAGCGGTGAAATATCCCTTCAACTACTGTGTTAAGACATTTATAATCCTCTAGATTTTTGGCAGCGTAATACTGAAGGAGGCCAAGCAGGAGCCAATTAAATTTGAAATTCATTGGCATGGAACCAATGATAAATGCATAAAGCTCTATCTTAAATATGCATACAAAATAGTGCAGCTGTTTTTCTATAAATTTTGGGTTTGATTGTCTCAGTGGCAGCATATTGAAAACTCTAGCCTGATCATTAGGACTGTTATAATAAAACATAAATACATATTGATGGAGTCCAGAAAGCACTGATGTTCTGTAGAGTAATTCTTATTTTGGGTGTTAAACAGTTAGAAAGTTGTGCAAGCCCACCTACGTTACAACCCTCACCCCTTACTCTGCCCACTCACTGAATGAATGGTTTGGTTTTCATCTAAGCTAAAAGTTGTAAGCTGTTCGGATTGTTCTACATTTAGGCAGTTTTCAGGCCCCAACAAGTTATCTCTTGTTAGCTCTTATTTGTTATAACTCTGATGTAGGCTCTTTCTATTAGCTTGTAGGTCTACATTATCAGCGAATAATGAAGCATAACATGCAATACTTTGCTGGCAGGAAATTGCGTTCCTTTGCATACGCCATGTGGAACAAATCTTCATCTGCTCCAGACAACTGCCTTTTAAATCATTTATTATTTTTAATATGACAGTAATTGGAGTAGCTAGTGTTGTCATGATATCAACATTTCTGTAGCCTGTACCAATTCCATTAAAATTGGTTCTCAAATATTGAAAACATTGTTTGAATAGAGTATAAAGTAATAAAATGAAGAACAAAGAAACGCATTACATGTAATAGAATTAACGGTTTGTCTATTAGCTTGTATTTACACTCCAAGACCTAATGCACTGATTTATTTTCACACAGTGTCAGAATGTTTTGTCCCATTCATTGCTATGGTTATCACTGTCAATCATCGCAGTTTTGAATTCAATCCTGCATTTAAATACAGTTGTCAGTTCAGAAATTTTGCTTTGCACTTAGCAGCATACAAAATAAAACAGATCAAAATTGTGAATGGGTTAGATACAGAAAGCAGGCAAAAAAGAACTCTTTTTATAATCATTGCAGCTGTCAATCATGTTTAGCACAAGCTCCCTGACTGCGCTCTGCACTCTTTCGAAAGCTCCCATTTTAATCAAAAAAGCGGTCTACACTGCACAATGAATCTCTTGTTTACATTGTGTCTACACTTTTTTACAATGGAAAGATTTGCAAGTGTGCAGAACTGAGCTTGCATTAAACAAACTGCAACGTTTTGTATTGCGTGCATTCTGATAACTTAAACTGCTCTGATTGGCCATTGCATTCATGCGCTCCACACACATCTGTGATTGGTTACAGCGCTCAACACTTCATAAAATCATCCCAAATCGATCCAGTACAGCAGAAAGGCTGGTAGTAATTCATTTTTATTTATTTTGTTATTTAGTATCAACTTGATACTGAAGTACCTATACTTTTAAATATAATGCAGAATATAAGTGTATAAATAGTGTAAATGAACTGATGACATTGTTACGGATACTTTTTGTAGTATGAATGTTGGGATGATATAAATTGTCTATCATTATTGACACCTTCGAGTGATAAAGAAACATGCATGATAAAATTTTTTTTTCTTTTCAGAAATAGAAAGCCCCCTCTCTGACAGCACGCAATTCCGAATTTAGTTTTCTTTTGCGGCTTATTGCCCTTGGATGGTCAAATACACAGTCATGTCAAAAAGCTGTGTAGAGCATTCACATAAACACAGTTGGATATGTCTTAACTGAACATAAACAGCTGGGCGAAGACTGGATGTGTATCATCATATTAGATCCAAGCATTAGGTCTTAAAGAGACGCCAGCCTAATAAACCTGCTGTCATCTGTATCATTAATTTTAATCAAACAACAAAAGACAAAGACAGTCACTCACTGCTCTTTGAGTGAATAACTTGTATATATTTATGCAATTCATACAGTGAAGACAATGCAATGTTTTTTTTTTATTTTTTTATTTCATTATTCAATTTCTGTTAAATAAATCTACTGTACCCTGCAAAACTTGTATCGTTGTTCTATTGCATTTGTCCTATTTTTTTTGTTATTTGCTTCCTTGTTCTTATTTTTGATAACTGAAATAATGGTTATATATCGTTATTAAAATAAAATAAAAAAATCATATTGTGAAATAAGATTTTGGTCATATCATCCACCCCTAGTTTATATGAATGAAGTGTTTGAGTCAGCGAGAGGTTTTATATATTTATATACCCATATACCTCAGAAAAGCAAAACCCATCATCAGAGAATGTTTCTGTCAGTAATTTTGTTGATGAGATTAACACTGCATGTAGCTTTGACACCACTGTGCTCTGTTGCACTGGTAGATGGTAACTGAGCCCACAAAATAACCAGCAACATGCTTTCTTTTTCTCTACAGTTGTACACCGTTGTCCAGCATGTGAAGCACTTCAATGATGTGGTAGAGTTTGGTGAGAATCAGGAGTTCACCGATGACTTTGAGTATCTTGCCACTGGTCTGAAGACTGGTCAACCCCTTAACACACGCTGCCTTAGGTGCAGAAATCATTCCTTACTGTATATTCTGACCATCATCCAATATTCAAGCTATGACCTAATGTTTGTTCATTACAATCCTTGTGCAGTGTTATTAGTTTGGCCACGCGGTGCGCCATGCCCAGTTTCAGGATGCACCTGAGGGCTCGTGGGAAAGTGGCTCAGGTCTTTAAAACTCTCAGTGATGCACCTCAACATTCAGTAAGTCCAAAGACTTTTGACTCCCCTAAAATCTTTACTGGCTGATGTCTTACATAAATTAATCTGTTCTACTTTGCTGTCCTTGTCCCTTCCTCAGAATCTAGCTTTGTGTACGGCCTCTCTTATGTACATTCTCAGCCGAGACCGCTTGAATATGGACCTGGATCGGGCCAGTTTGGATCTAATGATTCGTTTACTGGAATTAGAACTGGACAAATCCATTGCTGATCAGTTGACGACAAAAGAGATGAACAAAGTGAAAGAAAAGATTCGCAAACTCTGCGAAACCGTCCACAATAAGCATCTCGACTTGGAGAATATCACGGTGAGCTTGAGATCAGCTTGTGCTTGTTTATTGGGCAATGTTTCTTTCAGCAGTGCTGTAGTTCTGTTTGTTTCCATCTGCAAACTTTCCTGTCCAGGATTTGGACAGAACAATAACTTTTTATTATTCTGCATTTGTGATAGACCATGTCGATGAGAGATTGTGTTCATTTGGGGTTTTCAGAAAGGTTCAGTTTCTGCTCCTCCTAGTGGATGCACTTCAGAGCTTGGATTGTGCATTCTAGGGATGTTTTCAAAATCTATTATTTGGTGGATTGTCTCTGTCTTAACTCTAGTCTCTGTGTTAAAGGAATAGTTCACTCCAAAATTATTAATATTATTTAAAAAAAAGATTGGACTCTTTATTGACTCTTTCTTGGACAAGGTTTTACATGCTGTTGACAGTGTAGTTTTTGTAAACTGTCAGAAAAGAAATGGAATTCAAGGATTTTAAAAGTTGAGTTGTACTTACTTGACATGTTGTTTTTGAAAATGCTGACGTTGAAAAAAAAAAAAGAGACATATGACTCACTTGTCAAAGACATCCGCCTGGAGCGTGTGCACATAGGCCAGCAATTAAAAATACACAAACTGAACACAACAGATCATGTGTGAACGCCTACTTAGAATGTTAGCACACTAAAGCGTCATGATTAAACCCTCTACAAGATGTTGTCTCTCTAAATTCATAAATTAATTCAAAACACCCTTTACTAAAATATTATATTTACTTGTTTTAATGTTTTGGCTTGAGCCATAAGACTGACTAATATTATCAAGTCATGTTTCTTTGCATTTCACGCCCTCCATTTACATTTGTTTTAATGTTCTGTTTAGCAAATAGAACTTTTACATTTGCATAATGGAGTCATTATAGCTGAATGTATTTTTTATAATATCTCTCAGACTGATTGTGCATTGTTTTTTTCTCGGCAGACGGGACATTTAGCCATGGAGACGTTGTTGTCGTTGACGTCAAAGAGAGCGGGGGATTGGTTTAAAGAAGAACTCCGGCTTCTGGGAGGCCTGGACCACATTGTAGATAAAGGTCTTCTGCTTTTACAGTGTATTTGCTGAAGTGACCTGTATAGTATTAATGACCTGTTTATTATTCATTATTTAAAATCGAAGAGCAGAGAAATGTTAATTTTGTATTAAGTGATGGCCATCCTTTTTGCCTGAGTTTAAGATGCATTCATTTTTGAATAAGAGGCTTTTAACAGTGAGTTTGTGTGTGTGTGTGTGTGTGTGTGTGTGTGTGTGTTTCTTTAGTTAAAGAGTGTGTGGAGAACCTGAGCCGAGAGGATGATAAGGAGAACCTTGTGGCGTCATTGTGGGGGGCTGAGAGATGTCTTCGTGTTCTAGAAAGTGTAAGTCTGATACTCATCCACACTTTTGAGTTGTGATTCTTTGACATTCATTTTTATTGTTACGTGCAACCAGGTGCAATGGTAAAATGATATATGCTGTCACGTGGTTTTTACAATAAGACATTTTCGGTGACTTTGCAAAGGTGTGGTCTTGTTGTGATAGTTTGGGGTCATTTTTTTTTGTTGCTTTTGTCGATTTCTTTAAAATATATACGTATTTTTTTAATGTGTTCATTTGATACAGGTAACTGTTCACAATCCAGAAAACCAGGCCTACCTGATCGCGTACAAGGACTCTCAGCTCATAGTGTCTTCAGCAAAGTAAGTGCCTCCAAAATAAATGCAGTTGTTCAGCAGTCTAGCTGTGGTTTTACAGTAATGTAGCAGTACTCTTGTCATGTTTTTTGTTTTTGGCAGTAAGACCCTGGTACTGTTCAGTCAGGTAGGGTGCAGGTTAACCGTGAACTTTGTGCTAGCTTTGCTCATTACAGCAGACAGCCTCCAGACTCATTAACAACCCCAATAGCTACAGGAACACTTTATCAACAGCACCAGCTGCCAAGACCATAAGCGCAGAGCTGCTGTGCCAGAGAACACCCTCTGATACAGCTCAACCCATGCTGACATTTCTTAAAGCGACCAATCATTTCAAACATTAACAAGAGTTGCATACTGTCTCAAGTGTCCAACTTAAGAGCACTTAAAAGGATAGTTAGTCCATAAATGAGTTGTCATTTACTCCCTCTTGTCATCCCAAACACTGCATATAAACACTGCATATACACACTGCATACAATGAAAGTTCACAAGAGAGGTCAAGCACTGTAAAGCCATCTGTATCTGACATCACACAACTTCATGCTCCATATTAGAATATGAACTGAAAGTAGTCAGATTATGATTAAAAAAACTTGTTCGGTCTATTCCTCATACAAAGCTATAGCTTCAGAAGACTTTGGATCTACTTTCACATTTACTTTACAGTGTAAACCTCTATGGAGTTACATGGCAGCAAATTTGCTTAAACTGCAAAAGAAAAGAAAAATCATTTTTTTCTTTCCAAAATTATTGTATTAGAAACCCAATTGCAGCAGTTAATGGCCAGGGTTATATAATACAAAGTATATTGTACATATTTATGTATAGTGTATGTAAAGTACGTTACATTTTATGAAGATATATATTAAAACAAATATTTGCTAAATGCGGAATGCTTTATTACATTCTATGAAAAGGGTCCTCCTAGGGCATGAGTCACATTAACTACTTTTAATGATTATACCTTTCTCCATATGCGTTATGAAAGATAGTTTCTATTATTCAGAAATCCCTATTATTTAAGCATCTCTTATGGTAAATCTAGCTCATACTTGTCTGCTTGAGGCAGTCTGGCCTCTCTTCCACTGTTAATGTAATTATGAGCTGATGGCCCAGCTCTCTAGATGAGGTCAGACCCTTCAAAGAGTGCAAAGCGAACTAAACACGGGTGCTCAGGACTATGAAGAGGATCTAGATGAGTCAACAAAGTCTGCTCACACACACACACTTTTGGAAAAGCTTGTTCAGCTGGCTCTAATTCAATTAAGAGAGTACGGCAGGCCTGCATTAATAATGACCTCACTAATATATGAGTACATGAACCTCTACCTCCATTTCCCATCTCGCTCGCTAATGACCTCACATTATGCTAAGCACATTAGTGGGATTTTGCATGAAGCTGGTCATACTGTAACACTTGTGCTTTGGTTGCTGACTGCCTCTCTGTTGCTATCTCACTCACACACACATCTTGGGGGCTAATAGAGAGGAAGAGCTAAGTTTCCCCCCTCTAGAGAAAGCTAGTGCAGCTTGTGTAAGTGTCTGCTGACCTTGGCTGGGGTTTAAATGTGATCCATTAGGATGCTGCAGGCTGTTTTTCCATCTCGAGCGTTACTCTGAATGGCCATTATTTAAATGCTGATGGAGCACTTGTAGGACCAGATTTAGAGTTGGAGTTAAAATGTTCTAATGTGATGTCACTTTGTACATTACGAGGCTTTTGATGCCCTGTGAAAGACTGTAAATTATGATTTCATTTATCAAGAGCAGTTTTTTTTTTGTGTGTGTGCTTAAAGTAAAATATGAAGTTTGCTAGGGTCCTTAAAGTAGTGTTTCTTAGCTGTTTTTTTGCTGCAGGATACAGATTCTGTCCTTCACAGTGCCAAGTTTTAAAGGGCCATGAAACTCCGTATCAGCTCTAGTTAGTTCTCACCACAGGTTTGAAAAATGCTACAAAAGTGGGTGTGGAAAGCTGCGGAGTGGTGCGGGAAGAGGGAGACAGACAACACAACAATGTTTTCTGATTCAGGCGGTTTTATTTCGCTCTCATTGAGTTAAGTGTCAAAAGCTCTGACAAATGCATGCGGCAATTAACAATTACATGCAACAAAATCAACACATATATTATACACGGTACATATCCTTTGACTGCTTTCATTGAAATCAAAAGTAGACATATGAATGTGCTATTGCATTTTTAATAACTTTTGAGACTGTTATTTTTCAATGTTAATTTATTAATTTATTTTATTCAAGCCGTCATGTTAAGGAGCTCTAAAGTACGTTTACACTCAAGGTGCAGATGAATCCAATTTTGGAGACTCTTGGTTAAATGGAAGAGAATTTGTGCCTCGCAGAAACTCTCAAAGCAAAAACACTCACTTGTGATCCATGAATGCATCTCACTACGTGAGCATCTACGTCTCACAGCATCTGTCATAGGAAAGCATCATGTGCTGTTGTGAATAATTAAGTGAACCGTCATCAGATACACAGTCTTATGAATAATTATGAGACACAGAAGTCATCAATGTACTATAGGTGTTACAAAACATATCATGTGACATTCACACGATGAAGATTTTAGACCCTGAAGACTAATAAATGGTGCAAAAATTAACCAGTTTTCTCCTACAAGTAAAATCTACAAATGCTAACGTTGTCTCTTATGTGCAACACTTACCTCTGTTAAAATGCATCTTAGTATTTCATGACCCTGTAAACTAATTAAATGTAGGCGTGTTCATGGTTTTGACATGGAGTTTTATTGGATGCACAAATTTTTTTTTTATCCTCCATTTTACAGGATAAGGCTCTTGATTTTACTATCCTAACTATGCACAATTATATGGTTAGCTGCATTTTATTATGTGCATTTATCATTGTTTATCCCTGCTCTGCCAAGTTATCAGAACAGGTCTGTGACCCACTCGTTGAAGAACCAATACCTTTAATTTACTTAACAATGTATAATTTTTGGTTCTCTTGTTGTTCTGAACCACATATGACTGACTTTCTTTTGTGAGAAACAAAAAGAGATATTTTGAAGAATGTTCATGCTGTGCTTCTTCATACAATGAAATTAAATAAATAAAAAAAACACCATAACTATTTTACGTGCACTACATATACCAAGACGTCTGAAGTTATTTAACTTTTGTGTGTGAAAATTAGAGAACTGTCCTTTTAAGATGTTTTTGAATATTAAAACAATAATATGTAATTATTTGGAGGGACATGTCATCTTTGACTTGTGTTTTTAGGGCCTTATGGCACTGTGAGGAGATGATCCAGAGGTACAGTCGAGAGGTGAACAGAGGCCTGTGCTCGTCGGGCACACCGCTACCCTACTGCAGCAACAGCAATGTGGGGAAAGCCGTAGAGGACTGTATGCGAGCCATCATTGGAGTCCTGTTAAATCTCACACATGATAACGGCAAGTACAAAGACCAGAATGTTTAACAAAACAAATTGTCCAATTTGACAGTGAAGGAAAATATTTGTAAATGTAAAAGTGTTGAAAGCTACTTTGCAATTGTAGTTTACCAAGTTACAAGGTATTCTTTAAGGGTTAGTTCACTGAAAAATTGTAATAGTCATACATTTTTCTCCCTCATTCCAAACCCCATAAGACTTTTGTTCATTGTTCAACACAAATAATGATAATTTAATGAAACCAGAGAGATTTCTGCGCCCCACCCCCAACCATTAAAAAATCCATTCCAAGAACACTGACATTTTAAAGCTCAAAAAGGCATTGTAAACTTAATCTATATGAATCGAGCAAGATGGGAATGGTTTTCTTCAGGCCTGGTTTGGTGTTCATTAAACCGCACGCATACCTGACATTGAAATGATTTACTCATGTAAATTTTGGTACCTTTTCTGCTTGCTTTGACTACCATATTTCAAATGCATTTTTTCCCCATAGAAAATTTTTCTCCGCTCTAAAGTGATATCACTGACATGGGTTTTCCATTCACAGCACTCAGACCTAATAACATTGGTGCTTTAAGTTAGTTACTCCCCAACACCCCGAATGGCAAAGTATATGTAAGGGTATGCGTACATATGTAATGTCAATTTTGTCCTTATAACAGTATGTGCATACTGAACGCATGCAGCTCGATTTTTCTAACCGCGTCAATGTTGTATGCTCAGATTACAGGGTTCGTACGGGTGCTTGAAATCCTTGAAAATGCTTGAATTTTGATGTGTTTTCAAGGTTTGAAAAGTGCTTAAATTTTGGATAAAATGCATGAAAATGCTTGAAATTGTAACTATTTCTTTCACAACAAATACCTATCTGACTGAATAGTTTGTTTATTAAATGGAGAAATAAATTGTAGCCCTTCAGATACAGAGCGTTTTGCGCTACGCTGGCCAGAGCAAAAGTAGGCGGAGTTTTCATTTTGATTTCTGCGCTTGTTTGGATGCCCTGTTTTTATTGGCCGCGCGGGTAATCGTCACAGAGTGCAGCGGCAAAAGTTGAACTATTTTTAACTTTGACCACGGTGTGCGCAGGAGCTCGCCAATGCTGCGCTCCGCTTTGGTCGGCGCAGCAACAAAACGTCCTTGCGCGGCGCAAGCCATTGAAATAAATGGGTTTCATAGCGCAGCGCATTCCGCGTCCTGTCTGAAAGGGCCATTAGTGACAGAGTACTTCTTGTGATAATGTAGTGTTAGTATTGCATGTCCGTTATGGCACGTTCATTTGTGGAATATGCAGTGAACATAGCCAAAGTTACAGCACAGTAACTGTAACGTTAACTACCCACAAATTAAAACCTGCAAACGTCAGCCCAGTGCATAACAACAATCGTTGATTGCTGAACAGAAATCGTGTCAGATGGAGTATCATACAAGTAGTCTACTGTAAGGTTGAGGATAGCCTACTGTTAGGTTGAGGATAGCCTACTGTAAAGGTTGAGGATGGCCTTATGCAATATTTACACTGCTCTATTCCAGTAGATAAATGTATATGTCTTGGCAGTGAAATACATTTTTTTTCTTTCAAGTAATATAGGCTATTTATCAGGCAGGTGCCTTTGCACTGTCAGAGTCGTCTGGGTTAAAATGGAATTACAGGTTGTTGTTGCACTCTCTCAGATTTTGTTCAAACCTTGTCTTTATCAAAAATGTGTCCCAAAACTGAGGCCTGTAAAATATTTCTGTTCAAATCCTATGTCTTCATATTTTCAGCCCTTGAAATTACTTCAGTTTTACAGCCTGAAAATCACATTATCTGGGAAGCAATATTTGGACATTTATATAATGAAAAGTCTTATTCGTAGGCATTATCTACTTGGACAGTGATATTTGCTTCTGATCCTTCTGCTATTACGAAACACAATTTTGGCTGTTTATAGCACCATCTATTTTAATGTGATACTAAATAACACTAAATAATAATTTTGACTATGTATTGGTATGTTATTTACAGTGGTGTAACATGCTTGAAAAAGCTTTAAAATGGACCTTGAAAGTGCTTAAAGTGTTTGAATTTGACCTTGGAAACGGTGTACGAACCCTGGAGGGGGTTGAGATGGCTGGAACTCCAGTTAAAAGAAAACTTCAGGAGAGAAATGGTGCAGACTCTGGACAAGGATGAAACTTTATTAGAATAGAATAGAATAGAATCGGGCATTTATATAGCGCTTTCATATGTACTACTGTACACCCAAAGCGCTTTACAATCATGTCAGGGGATCTCTCCTCAACCACCACCAGTGTGCAGCATCCACTTGGATGATGCGACGGCAGCCACAGTACAACGGCGCCAGTGCGCTCACCACACACCGGATATAGGTGGAGAGAGGAGAGAGAGTGATAGAGCCAATTCAATGTAAGGGGATTATTAGGAGGCCATGATTGGTAAGGGCCAATGGTGTGTGGCCATGACACCGGGGTTACACCCCTACTCTTTACGAGAAATGCCATGGGATTTTTAATGACCACAGAGACCTCGGTTTAACGTCTCATCCGAAGGACGGGTTATTGTGCATGTTCACGCAGGTCATCAAATGGAGTATACTTTGAAAGGCTATGAGTTTGACTACGCATATGCTAGCGTTCAGTTCACGTAAAAGCATAAGGAATACTTTTTGGCTTTAGTCAATAATTTGGAACCTTTCTCACAGCAGCTCGATAGCATTGTGACCGCCATTTTGCAAATGCCTTTTTGACCGGTGAAAATTTTTTTTACTGCTGTAATGTGCTGTCACTGACAGAGGTTCTCCAGCACACAGATCCAACTAATCAGTAATGAAATACATTATTGGTTATCAATTAGTCATTACATACTTATGTTGCTGCTTTTAGTTAGTTACTCCCTAACACTGAACTGTAATATGTGCTGGAAGCTGAACAATCAGGCAACTGGGCCGCAGTAACTGTCTCATTACATTATGCCTAATAGAACGTTTGTTATTCTGCTTTTGAAAGGCTTAAAGTCAATAAGAGTCTTTTGGCTTCCTTGCATGGGTTTTGTTCGATGTGCCAAATGGATTTCTGTTAGCAGTGCTGCTTTGGCTAGCTGCTCTCTAGTATTGCTGCCAAACCCTTTAGCATAATGCAGGAGTACTCGGTCATAAGCCAAATGTGAGCAGCTTGGAGAACAACAGTCAGAGAAAATCCCTGATTAACTAACTTTGAACTCGTATATGCAGCAGCCATTGAGTGCGTTTTCTATCTGTCTGTAGAATGGGGCAGCACAAAGACAGGGGAGCAGGAGGAGTTAATCATCACAGCGCTGAACTGTGTGCTCAGGGTCCCACAGTACCTGCCGCAGGAGCAGAGATTCGATATCAGAGTCCTGGTGAGTACACAGCTCTACTAATATCAGTCAGTGTTAGTATACATTCAGTGAGGACCAGCAGTGTCCACTAGGAGTTCCAGAGTGCTTTCAAACGTTACAAAGGAAAAAGCCATACTGTGGTCAGATTGGTGAAAAAAAAGGCTACGTGCTGGTTCAGATATATACAATGTGCTTATTTGTGAGGATTATGCTGGTAATTATAAAACTGTTGGCTCAACCAAAAAAAAAAAAAGAGTCGCTCCAACTACACTAGTTGTAGCCCTGGAACCAGTTAATCTTATCTATTTCTGTTACAATTCACAGCTGTCATAGCACATGCTTAGTGTTAACTTATTTAGCATGTACTGTAGATTTAATGAACTAGTAAGATAATACTTGTCACTGGCATTAACACATAATGAAAACACAACATGAATTAATTCTTAGTGTGGTTAATATTGTTCGTTGATTGTAATGCGTTAATACACTCCTTCCATTAGTAACAAATTAATTCGTGACTTAAACTGCTAGGCAGATACGTTTTTTGTAAACATTGTTATAATGCAAACAAATCACTGATTTGATCACTGGCAAGTTTTGTTAAATTAGTTTTTACTAAAAAAAGCAACAAACTCAGGAAACCAATTAATTGGCAAAGATTGAGCATTTTAGTGCAACATACATGTTCATAATCTTTGCTGTTTATTACTATGCATTGCTCTATTTATTGTAGGTCTGGATCGATTACAATTTTTAAATCACATTTCTGTGGTTAATTACGGTTTATTGCATCTAACATTTAAAGTTTGTAATCATAAATATAATTACATATTGAATCCCCATATTAACTTTGATTCAACAAAGTACATTTAAAATAATATTTGTAAAATTGTTTTTATTTTATAATTTAAACATGTAAAAACATTTTTTTAAATGATTAAATATTTTTATATTTGTCCAACCCTATTTTGTAAGCATTTGTGCAAACCAGTTGTGTGTGACATTACTGTTAAAGTTTTGTGTGTGTGTGTAGGGTCTGGGCTTGCTCATTAATCTGGTGGAGTACAGCGCAAGGAACAGACACTGTCTAGTGGAGCTGCAGATGGAGGGAAGTGACGTCTGGGACTCCATGTGTGTGTCGGACAAAGAGGAGTTGCAGACTGAGAGATCTCTCGGTGCCATTGCTGCTTTGGTGAAGGTATAAACACACAGACATACAGAAAAACGAATGATTTATGCTGGAATTTTCATTAATGCATGTGTACATTCATAGAAACGTAAAGATGTAATAGAATAGCATTACTATTAGTGGTGGGAAATTTCTGTTATTTTAAATCTTTTGAAACTGTTCACCAATTCATTTATTTTTGACCGTCACTAATTGGTTCACAAACGAAACATCAGTGATTAGTTTTCCTCTGTTTCTGCATGAATAGCTTTTCCTTCAGAGAGAGCATGCGGCCATTTTGGCAGAGGCGGAGACGGATGACTTCATCAACGATGCACCAAAGCCCCAATTGGATCAGAGCGGAGAATGGAAAGAAACCAATGAAGAGATTCAGTGGGTGGCTTCAGAGAACAACAACCAAGGACAACAGGACAAGAAGAAAGAAGAGGAGGATGAAGAACTTGATCTCAACAAAGGTAGACACTCACTATAACTTGAGACTAGCCCAATGCTGTTTTTCTTTTTGCCATGGCAGGTAATTTTGCTTCATCTATGAGCCACTTTGATGGGCGAACAATCTCAGATTGGACCAATGAATGAATGCTGTTGTTGAAGTAGCATATTTGATTGGATTTGGAGGAACAGATTAAAGAGAAGCTGATGAGATGCTTGCCTTCAGTTTTGACTTTGACATCTTCAGGGCCGCTCATGCCCCAAGTGTAAACACACTTTAATGTGCATGCACACGCATGTCAGTGATTTCTAAGAGAGGAATTTTATATTACATTTGAGAGCACCAACTGAACTCAGACCTTCTCAGGTTCATTTAGCTTCTGCGTCAAGAAACCAAAATCGTTTTTGTCTTTAGTTAATTTTTGTGATGTTAATGCAATTCCGATTTTAGTTTTCTGTACGTTACAATACAAAGCTAGTCTAATGCAGAGATAACATTATGTAATTAGCATCTGTAGTTATCGAGTGCAGCCTCAGAGATAAAGCTGCTTGTGCAAGTGTAAAAAAATGTATGTAAAAATGTGCTACGCACTTTCCTTTCAACGACAAAATAAGCGCAACATAAATGACAGCAGTGAGAAAACAGCAGTTAAGAAAGCATCTGATCATATCGATGTGGATATGATTGCACCAGCTCTGCAATTCAGCACTCCAGTAAAGTTGTCACGTTTATTTATATAGCACGTTATACAATAGATTGCTTTAAATCTAGCTGTTTAGTATTAAACACGAATAAACAGTGTCAGTGTCTCTTTCAATTAGAATTACAACTTCAGTTTTCTATAAAGCGACTCTCCAGTGTATTCATGTTTTTACTTGCGGACTTCTGACCTCGATGGACTGAACAGAATAAAATGAACCGGAGGAGATTTCCATGTCAAAGGAGGTGGAGTCTCAGAGCCACATTTACCTATTACATCATTGCCATGGATCAATGGTAGTTTGATATTTACCAGCCAGAGCAATCTTTTCCAGAAAGTTCGCTTTGGCAAGTTGTTTCAAACTCCCGAAACGAACACAAAACAAACTTCGTTTTGGCCTGATTTTGTTCAAAATGACGTCAGGCGTGTTCGTTCTTTGATTTCGCTTGAAGTACATCAGGGCAGTATATTGGGGCCTTTGTCAAGTATATTTGTATAGCGCTTTTCACAATACAGATTGTATCAAAGCAGCTTCACAGTATTAAATTAAAATAATACAACAAGGTTTGTTTCTAGTGGAATTTATTGATTAAATCAAATTAAATATCCCCAAAATATCCCCATTCTTTGTAAGCGTGTGTTGTGACTCATGTTAGTTTTCTTTTGGTGTTCTACAAACTTCGCTTAGCAAAACACTATCTGTGTGTCCCTGCAACGTTTGTGCCAGCGGAGCATGTTTCCTCTGCAGTCATCCTATTGTTAAGAGACTAAGGAGTCAACTTTCACCCAAGCATGTGGACATACTTGTTTTGTTTTATTCTCAAAACGAACACGTTAAGCAATATAAACGCAACCATTATATGCAGATATGTTATATGTTAATGTACATTCTCTACTGTTTTTATTAGCCTTTTTCATTTGCTCTGCCTGAGCTTAAATGCTTTGGTTCTATTCTTATTGTTTATGTGCATTGCTTCTAAATGTTTTCAAGAACAAAAACAAACAAAAAAGGTATATTGTATGCTGCTTGTGCATATAATTATAATCTTGTTCTGAAATGAAAACAATCTAAGTGAATAAAAAATATCTTCACATCTTTCGCATTAAACTTAATTTAAATAAATAGAATATTCCTTTATTATGAGCTCAAATATTATTGAAAAATGTCTTAACCCTTAATAAATATGCAAAATTTGTATACGTTTTGAAGTTATTTTGAGTAATATGTCATGTGATTTTTGTCTCCAGCTCTTCAGCATGCTGGCAAGCACATGGAGGACAGTATTGTGGCATCATACACTGCACTGCTTTTGGGCTGTCTGTGCCAGGGGAGCCCTGTAAGTAATACACTCACGTACCTCTATGTTTTCCATTTTGTATCTCTGATGCATGATTTGTATCTGTGTCTTCTCAGAATCTACGTTTACCTCTAAGTATAAAGAATATAATTTATTATTAATGTCAGGTATGCATTTAGCTATGCAAGACTACAACCTTTCATCTAGATGCCCTTTCTGTCCTCTACAAGTGTTCTACAAGTCAAAACAAACCAATAGCATTTATTGGTGCAGAGCTTTTGCTGTTCAAATTCCTTTGTAAGGTTTGAGGGTTGTTTGTCTAAATTGCAGTTTTCAAACTCGAAGGCAGGTATCAGAAGAAAGCCCCTGAGTTGTGTTTGCCAGTATTAATGGCTTTATTTTCAGGACGTTAATAGGTGGGCTGTTGAATTGTCTGTAATGGACTCCTCTGTTTCTCTTTCACAACACACTGTTGCTTTCTGACTGACGTGCACGGCCATTATCTGTCTCGCCAATAAACACTGCCCAGACGCAGACACAAAACGAGATGGCATTTATACTCGTATTTCACCCACTTTTCCTTTTGGATGCATGTTTGCACACTTTGAAGGTCAAGTTTGATTCTGTTTTTGAAAAACAAAGCAAATTGACTCGAAGTAGGATTTCTTTTGAAAGGTACATAGTCCTGTTTGCACTTTAGATTCATGTTAGGAGGCATCCAAGCTTTTGGAAGGAGGGAAATATTTGAGTTTGATGTGTTTTTGAAGAACGAGTACTATGGAGACTTTTGGAGTGTACTGAAAAAATGGTGGCCGGAGATGCAATGCTGCTGCTTTGATCAACAGAGACTTGCTTTAAAAATCTCCAGACTCTCTTTCAACACTGGCCTGCAGTGTTCTGTAACCTCGCAGGAGGAACAGGCTGCTAATTCTGTTTCTCTTTCAGATGAATGTGACTACTGTGAGGGAGAACCTGCCAAAAGGGGATTTTTCAGTCATGACAGAGATGCTGAAGAAGTTCTTGAATTTCATGAACCTTACAGTAAGTACACAAGTGATTGACCAGTATAATATTCTCAGTGGGCGATGCAGGGTCGCTGAAATTTTCATGATCATTTCAGTAGTCGATACCATTCCAGCGAAACGTCTTGATTCGCAAAAACTATTTCAATATCACTGCTATTATGTTAAAAGAGTGCTGAAGAGATGACGCAATTTTGTAGGGCAACCCAGAAGTCACCATCACCCTGGTACCCTGGTTTGGATTTTTGCTGTGATGACATTTAGTTTCTATGACAAACTCTTTAGTAGTACCATTTTCAGGCATTTAACCAAAGACCCACTGACTTTGGGACAGTGATTTTTGGGACAGGAAGGTCAACTCAAATGCCAACTCATTCCTGCAGTGCTCTATTGTATGATTGTGAAATGATAATCAGCAGATCTAAAATATAAGAATGGTAACACTTTACAATATGGTTCCGTTTGTTAACATTAGTAAATGTATTAACTAGGGGTGTAACGATTCATCAACTACATCGATGTATCGATTTATATTCCTACAATCCAACTACATCGATCTGTGCTCGGCAAGTTGGTCTTCCGGACGACATATATCGATCTAACACCGTTTTAAAAGGTAATGATTCGATTGTATCGATACTAGGAAATAACGCATTGGATTTAAGCACGTCAGACTTTATATGGATGTTTTTTCTTAGCACTTTTAATGATAAAGGCGCTAAACGTTACTCGATTCAATCTGCCTTTCTGTGACGTCGTCGCCATGTGTCCTAAAAGGTCACTGAATCGTTTCGGATCGTATCGTTCTAAATGAACCAATATCGTCCTTGAATCGTATCGACAACCACGAATCGCGATGCGAATCGAATCGTTGTTAAAACGAATCGTTACACCCCTAGTATTAACTAACATGAACTAACAATGAGCAATACATTTGCTACAGTATTTCTTAATCTTTGTTAATGTTAGTTAATAAAAATACTGTTGTTTATTGTTTGTTCATGTTAGTTCACAGTGCTTTTACTAATGTTATCAAATAAAACTTTTGATTTTAATAATGTATTAGTTATGTTTATTAATAAATGTTGAAATTAAAATGAACTAAGATTAATAAATGCTGTAGAAGTATTGTTCATTCTTAGTTCATATTAACTGGTCAACTAATATTAACTAATGAAACCTTATTGTAAATTGTTACTTTAAGTGCAAATAATAACTTTTATAAAAGAGCAATGAAGAATTTGCAAGTTTTTTGATTAATTCTATTTCATTTTTTTACATTTTGTGCTTAGACACAATGTCAATAAACATGTACTTAAATATTTTTTTTGGGTTTGAAACTTTTACATGTGACCATTATACTTTATACACTTTTGCCCTTGTTATGCTTGCTACATTTACTATAGTAATAACAGTAAAAAATTGTGTAATTATACGCAACCAACACCGTGTCTACACCAGACGCGAGTGATGCTGTCTACACTGGATGCATTGTGGCACGACATTACACAACAAATTCCAGACAGTGAACTGATGTCCTGTTCTATTTCTAACGTACTCCAAGCGCTTATCGTACTTTGGAGTTTCTTTGTCACGTGTACTGTAGACAGGACACGACAACTGTCACTTTTGGTGAAGAGACGAAGTACATGTTGTTAATATTACTCAGTGCTTATTTGTGCAAGTACACTTGAACAAAGCCACATTACAATAAAGTGTGATCCATGAGAGAAATTCCTCTTCTGTTAACTGGCTGAGTGGGTAAATTGAACCGCTATAATCTCAGAATGGCCAAATATCGACTGATTAATCGGTATATCATTAAAAAGTATGCAACATGAATATACATAGGCAGGTACGTGTGTGAGCATGCTGTGATATTAATACTAATGTTCTGCCTCATTCGGTAAAGAAAACTAATAAGAAAGTTATACTTATTGACTGACCAATTGTGTTTTTTTTGTCCTTTACAGTGTGATGTGGGCACCACGGGGCAGAAGTCTATCTCCAGGGTCATTGATTATCTGGAACACTGCTAGTGTTTTTATGGAGCTCCACGCACAGACCTCAGCACACCCCGGCCCAACCCGACACACCTGGAAAACAACCCACGATCATCATCCACCAGTACCTTCCTCATTCAGACTGGAAAGAATGAGGTTTAAAGCACATCACACACGGAACTCTATTAAAAGGAGCTGTTTTCATTGGGTTTGTCACAAGTTGTTCATCCGTTTCGTCTTCAAATATTTTCGTCACGGCATAATTGTGTTTCTCACATCACATACCCCCCTTAATCTGCCGTCTATTGATCAGTCGCCTTGGAAGTTCGTTTTCATTGTCAGAAATAGAGTAGCTTTGATAAAACTTGTTAAAGGATGTTTGTTGTCCCCTCTGTTTGTTTAATTCCACTTTCAAGTCTGTAAATTCAAGAGCGCTCAACACTGACCTGACTGATTGGAGGGTGAATCCAAAACAGCATTCGCAATTCTGGTCCTCTTTGAAATGCCGTGAAGACATGCCCTCCTGGTTCAAATCCATTCTTTTCACTTCAGGATGTGCTCCCTTTGTGTTGCACAAATTCGGTTTTAATCGATAGCGCTGTGTCAGAGGTCTGCGAATGAATACATTACATCGCTTTCCATTTCGCGAGGGCAGGAAAGGGACAAAGCGTTTTTGGAATGTTTTAGTAGACGTGACTCATAACCATATAGTCCAAATGCCATAACGTTAACTGTGAACTTAACCCTGATTTCCAAACATTATAAGGCTCAAAATCAACAGTAAAACTCTTTAATATAATACAACAGCTTGGCTGCATAATCGTATTGTGCATGAGAGAGATGGTTTGGGTCATGGCTACATGGTAACCCAGTATTTGTGGAAATTCTTGTGCATGCGCTGCTACTATGGTTTGGTTAGAGCCAAAGTTGCTGTGAGAATAAACGTTAAACGCAGTTTTACAGGACACTGGTTACCATCTAGCAATGGCCTTGATGCTCAACAACTAAACTGAGCCACGCAACAAACTTTCATCCCACATTTCACTAGTTTGTGTCATAAAACCTGAATTTGTCCATCGTTTATGAAGGATTGATTGATTGTTTATTATTTTTTAATAGATTGAATTTAGCACTTGACGTCTCTTTGATATAAAGCCAGTACAATTTTGACCCATACCGTTCTCGTCTTCTCGAGTGTGTTTTCAGAAGCTCTCCATTGTTTGTTCGCCTCTCAAGTGATCGCCCTCAACAGTAAGCTTTACGGAGGCTCATTTTAATGTCAGATTCTCAAGACGTTTTGCAACCATTGTCAGCCCTTTCATGGGCGTAGACTGAAATATCTTCGTTTTCAATGCACACAGCTTGGCAAAAGCAAATCTAGGGTCATTTGTTCCCCTCTCTCACTGCTCAACTGTTTTAATTTGACTCTGTTACACGAAACACTATGAGTTGTGAGTATTTTGTTGGTAGTCAGTGTCGAATTCTGGGTCAGTGAGCTCCAAACATCACCACGGGTGAATTCACACAGCGGGGGGGGGGACTGAATGAAGCAACCTGAACTGTAAATACTCGTGTAAATATTGGCTGTTGGAGAACTAGATAGACTACTTTTCTGAATTCAATTGTTTTATTTTATACCGCATTTTTCTCAGTTGTGTTCTTTGAGGTAAGCGTTATCGAAAAGCCAACTGCAGGAACATGAAATTTGTACCAATTTCAAAATAATGTCTTTGGTTACTTGTACATAATTTTAACGCAAATAAAAATTGCTACTTTCAGTACTTTTTATGTGTCGTTTTTGGTGTTTAATTGGCATATTACAATTAGGCAAAATATCATTATTACTACAAATGTATTGTGAACTCAAGCGCAAAAGACAAACTTTTTCCTCTGAAAATATTTATTTGTATAGCATAAAAGGAGAAATATATCATTAATTACAGAATATTTATATTTTACTACAAAATGTCCAACGAACAAACATTGATGTTTAATGCAAATAAAAAAACACTGAGAATGTTATTTTGCTCCATTGCTCCTCTCCAGATAGTGAGAGTCCACTATGAGTTCTGGTGTTTTGGGGTCACAGCAAGTGGGCCGCCTGAGATTCCCAGAGTATGATCTTATCCTACAGGCAGGAACAGTTTTCTGCTCTGGTTTGGTCTCTTCAGTGTCCGTCGAACCCTTCACAATGACCTGATCCGGCACGGCCATGGTTAACGCTGGGTAACTGAATTCCGGGTCGCAGTCTCTTTCCTCCAGCAGCTCGCTCAGAGTACTGATGTAGATCTGCGCCATCTGAAGCGTCTCAGACTTGGAAAGCTTCCTGTCGCTCTCCACGTTAGGAATGACGCTCCTCAGGCGGTCGAAGGCCACGTTCAAGCCCAGCATCCTCCTCCTCTCACGGGCGTTAGCAGCCAGACGGCGACGTCTCCGGGCTCGGGCGATCGCGCTCTGGTCTTCGTCGGGATATGCGAGTCCGGACAGCCGGAGTTGGACGAGAGCGCACGGGTCACAGCTCGCCCTGCCCTGATCCCTCTCCTCCCTCCAGCCGACTGTCTCGGGATGTGGGTCAGAACGGGCTTTCTCTGCCTCTTTCCAAATGAGCTGCGCGTAAGAGCCATCTGGACGGGGCATGCTGAACACTTGAGGATGAACTGTGTCTCCAGAGCACAGAAGAGCTGTATTTATTGAGGAGAGGCCCCACGTAATGAGAGGCGGGTGTGTGAGGGTCGTGTGTGCTGAGAAATGAATAGAAATGAGTCTCTTTGATAATGACCACAGGGAGTCTATTAACCCAGTTCATCAAAAGTGGATTAGATGCGTGTGAGTGATCTCTGACGGGCCTCCTGACACTGAGGTAAGCAGATAACTGCTGCTTAACAGCTACACAAATATCAATAAATAACAAATGCACTTGTTATACACCACACACCTCATTTTATTTAGATTTCCACATTTTAGAGTGTTGGTACACCCTTCAAAACTAAAAAAACACACATGAAACTTGCTGGCTGTTTTTTTTTTTTTTTTTTTTTTACAGTTCAGTCCAACTATTTAAAAAAAATTTTTTTTGTTTTTTTTTTAAGTAAAACACAATATTTTACCTTAAGAGGTTTTTAAGATCATTAGAAACCCAAACTGGTAATATTAGAAAGTCTTCTATGGGTGTTTCTGAAACTAAGGGCACTTTTGACTCCCCCAAAAAAATAAAAAATCAACACCTATGAATTTCAATGAATTCCTATTTTAACCATCACGCTCCATAATACATATAAAACTGAGATTATAACTAAGATTAAGATTTTAAAATCAACATGTTTATGTTTGTTTTTATTATCTCTTCTTACAAAATGGCATTACCGCAACATTACAATAACGTTCATTTTATACACTACAAAATTGCGGGATTTTATGATTTTCTTTATGCCATGGAACATTTTGACGCTTGTTTTCATATACGCCAAAGATAAAATATTTCGCTTTTTATGAAAAATATTGTCATTTTAATGTGTAAATCATCTCTATTGAAGTGTTAAAATAATTTTTGCAAATAAAAAAATATAAATAATTCAAATAAATCATTGCTGCGGTAATGACAGTTTGTGTCGGTAAGGTCACATTGTAATGTCACGTGTTAATAATGCAACCTTAACAATAGGGAAAACAGTAGATGCTGTCTATGAGAAAAACAGAAGATATTTTGTCAAAGATAGTAGAGGTATTGCAGAAAAGACTGGGTCAAACTGATTTTTCTTGTTTCAAAAGCTAATACATTTGTGAACAACTACTGTAACAACAAACTTTTTTAAGGCCTTCAGTATTTAGTTTTGTCCTCTTGTTTCTTTTGTCCTCCACTGTCCTTTCTGATTTTAAGCTGTTAAACTATGGGAAAGTTTTCAGTGATACAGAATTTATTCACAATTTATTCAAACCAACCAATTCATTCAAACATCAGTCCAAAACAGCGCTAATGTAAAGAAGGCCAGAGAATCTCGAGATATCCCAGAGAATAGAGCCCTCACATTGCGTTTTTCATTCCAGTGTGTGCTTTGCTTTAAAACACGAACTCTGTCATATTGTGTGATCGTTTCTGAAGAGCGCAATTTTGGTGACGTACATTGTTCGTACAATAAGCTCGTGAGAGTCTGACTGATTCACAAACAACAAACTGTATTACTCCTAACTTTAAATAGCTAGTTCACAATAAATAAACTTGGCAATTGTTTATAATGACTTTTGCAATAATGCATGCGTGATAGTGGTTTAATTTAAAGCCTTTGTCTGTTCATACTGTATAATCTGCTCATTGTACATGAAATATTCTCAGGCAATAAAGTGCAGTTCATAAAGGTTTAATTGACAGGCGACATCTACAGCAATAACTCTAATCCAATTACGCAGAGAACACACACCGCCAGCGCAGAAACCCCCCACACACACTCCACGTACTGCAATATTCGAGAGCAACAAAAGAAGATTCAGTTTGCTCAAGGAGGGGGCTATTCATGCCCTGGCCGTGTTTTGGCCGGGTAGGTCTTGGCACACTTCACATATTAAAGCTAATGAAGCGCCTCATTGAGGCGAGGACGCGGGCTGAGATCAAACCAGCGTGGGGTGGGTGCATTCAGGGAAACCCCACGTAGAGGGTAAATTGGGGTGGATTCACGCCTGTCAGAGCGAAACCAGCCCGAATGAAACAGAATTTTCATTGAGGGGATTAGTGACACAGGATGAATCGATGGTTGCGGCTTCTTTTCACATGGTGCCAATGAAGCCACATTTTGCAGGGCGCACGAGCCAAAACCCTGAGCTGCCCATATTGCTGCAAAGTGACACTTGTCACAATTCATTAAATCTTAGCATACACCCTGACATGCACTGGATATTAATGCCAAAAAATATCCTGTCATACAGGGTTTTATTTTTTGTTTTTTTATCAGTGCAATCAAAAGTAGCCTATAAAAGTCATCCTGCACAGTTTTGGATTTGCAAGAGTTTGCAAAGCATATAAGGTAAGATCCTTTTCACAAAACGTCTGAAGGAGGACTTTGACTGAAAACGTGTATTATTTAATGAGGGGTTGCAAGTTACGACTGCGCTTTTTCTGTTTATTCAACGCCAAACATTCCATTTTTCTTTTCTGACAGAAGCGCAAGTTTTATTGTGTTAGCATGCAAAAGCCTCCATTGCAGAAAGACATAAAAATATGACAAAAATTATGCCGTTCTCTCTTTCTAGGTGCTAAACATTCATTTTCCAGCAACAAGTCTCTCTTCAGCCCTGAAAATGAAAAAAAAAAATAAAGATACTGTAACTGTGCAGTTATGCATTTCTTTTATGTAAATCTGCTGGTAAATACAAAATTGGCTCCAATGTGCAGCTAAATATTTCTCTTTTAGCTTATATATATATATATATACACACACATATACATACACACACACACACACACACACACACACACACACACACACACACACACACACACACACACATACAGTCGTGGTCAAAATTGATGGCACCCCTGATAAATATGATAAAAAATGGCTGTAAAAAATAAATCTGCATTGTTTATCCTTTTGATCTTTCATTCAAAAAATTCACAAAAATCTAACCTTTCATTGAAGTAAAAGAATTGAAAGTGGGGGGGAAATCACATTATAAAATAAATGTTTTTTCTCCAAAACACGCTGGCCATAATTGTTGGCACCCTGTTATTAAACCTCCTTTTGCCAAGATAACAGATCTGAGTTTTCTCCTATAATGCCTGATGAGTTTGGAGAACACCTGACAAGAGATCAGCGATCATTCCTTCATACAGAATCTCTTCAGATTCCCAGATCCATGTTGGTGCTTCTTCTCTTCAGTTCACTCCACTCATCAGGTCAGGGAACTGGGACGGTCATGGCAGAAGCTTCATTTTGTGCTCGGTTACCCATTTTTGTGTTGATTTTGATGTTTGTTTTGGACCGTTGTCCTGATGGAAGATCCAACCACGGCCCATTATAAGATTTCTAGCAGAGGCCGTCAGGTTTTGATTTTTTTATCTGTTGGTATTTGCTAGAATCCATAATACCATGTATCTGAACAAGATGTCCAGGACCTCCAGCAAATAAATAGGCCCACAACATTAAAGATCCAGCAGTATATTTAACTGTAGGCATGGGGTACTCTTCATCCCTGTTTGCACCAAACACATCTGGTGGGTTTGCTGCCAAAAAAGCCCTATTTTTGTTTCATCTGACCATAGAATCCGGTCCCTTTTGAAGATCCAGTCGTGTCTGACGACTGAATATGCTGGAGTTTGTTCTTGGAGGAGCGAGGAGGATTTTTCTTAAAACCCTCCCAAACAACATGTGGGGATGTAGGGGTTGTTTGATAAATTTTTTTGGGGCTTTCTGACCCCCAAGACTCAACTAATCTCTGCAATTCTCCATCTGTGATCCTTGGAGAGTCTTTGGCCACTCAAACCATCCTCCTCACTATCCATTAAGACAATATAGACACACGTCCTCTTCCTGGCAGATGCGTGACATCTTTAGTTGATTATAACTTCTTAATTATTGCCCTGATGGTCAAAATGGGGATTTTCAATTCTTTAGCTATTTTCTTAGTCACTTTCTATTTTGTGAAGCTCAACAATTTTTTGCTGCACATCAGAACTATATTCTTTGGTTTTACTCATTGTGATAGATGATTAAGGGAATTTGGCCTTTGTGTTTCCTCATATTTAAACTCCTGTGAAACAAGAAGTCATAGCTGGACAGTTTCATGTTCCTAGTCACCCTGGTGTGCTAAAAAAGGTAAATATTAATGGGAATATACTTCAGAGATATTTGTCTCATAAAAAATTCTAGGGGTGCCAACAATTATGGCCAGCGTGTTTTGGAGAAAAACATTTATTTCATAATGTGATTTACCCCCCAATTTCAATTCTTTTACTTCAATGAAAGGTTAGATTTTTGTGATTTTTTTGAATGAAAGATCAAAAGGATAAACAATGCAGATTTATTTTTTACAGCCATTTTTTGTCATATTTATCAGGGGTGCCATCAATTTTGACCACGACTGTGTATATATATTGCAAACAAACAAATAGAAAGACGGGAAAAAAATGGTACAACATAAATTATGCATAAATATATTTATGTATAATTTATGTTGTACCAATTTTTTCCCATAACTTTCTATTTGTTTGTTTGCAATAAATAAATACATATATATATATATATATATATTACTGGTTTTTAGAGGGCTCTGAAAAAGCGTGTGATTTTCTCTGCAAGGAGCTCCAATTTACAGTGACCAGTCATTGTGTTTAGTTATAAATATTTATACCATGTGGCTCTTTGATGGATTTTGATTAGTTGACAGATGTTCTAAGGTGTGCAATTGTTTTTCAGCAAATACACAGCTAAAATTATTCTAGACAGGGCTTGACCGAATTACAGTTACATATTCAAAGCCCCTTGCATCATATCACAGCAAAGAACCAAAGACCGCAGATGCATTCAAGTAAATATAAATGGACATAAATACTGAGCTGCTATTTGACATTTCTCAGGAGCAAGGTGATAAAAACAAATATTCGAAAAACAAACAAAAAGAGGTACAAGACTATGCACTTGACTTTAATAATAGAAAGAACTACAGAATTTAAAAACAGCTTTAACTTGTCCATGCTGGCAAGCAGGATAATCAACAGTTATTTTCCTCCACGTCATGCATTAAAGTTGTTAATGCACACCTAGTCGTGGATTATACCATATTATACCATTCCGTGTCCTGTTGTCAGTTATTCTATTTATAACTATATAGTCCAAAAGCAATAGGACTTTTCTGTTCCAGATCGTCATTCTGTGAATTAGGGCTGGGCGATATATCGCGTGCGATTAATAGTTAACTGACAAGCTGAGCCATATCGCATTAATTATCGCAGGCGATACGTCCGCGATAATTAATGCGATATGGCTCAGCTTGTCAGTTAACTACGGCACTGTGTTGTAAATGCCGCTCCATCTGAAAGCAGGTGATGGCGATTTACTACTAATCAAGGAACCGGCTTTACTGACGAGATGCGCATAACAATCGCATGCGATATATCGCCCAGCCCTACTGTGAATAGTGATATGAATTGTATCATTTGTCTTTTGTGCAGGTTACATTGTTTTGCCAGTAGGGGGAGCCAAGTGACTGTTAATGTGTGAGTCACTGAATTATTCACTCAGCAGATTCATTCAGAAACATTGATCCATTTAAAAACTAAACATCTTCACTCTTTGTTGCTCTTGTATTTGCGTGATATCGCTTAAATATAGAGATATGAAACTAACACAGCTATGTAGAAAATCAGTAGCTAAGAAACAAACAAGTTTTAACATCAAACAAAAAGTTTAGCATCAAAGTTTAACATCTCTATTATATGTATGCATGTAACACTATCGGTTAGGTTTAGTGCAGGGTTTAGGTGCTAGGATATTCTCAAATGGGATAAAACATTAACCTTTTACTTACCAGATATTTCAATACCGAACTTCTGCGATACATACAACAACCAACATAAAAACATTTTTCCAGATTTGTCAATCTGTTTAGGAGAAACCAAACATGCTTTTAGCGGCACATTTACAAGATATTTCACTTTGAAATTGTTGCTAAACGCTCAAGAAACGACATAATTTTGCAGAAATGTCGCCACATGCGCGTTTTCCCACTGAGCCATGGGTTGCTATTCTCTCTGGTTTGATTTGTTTTAAATTGTTTTAAACTATGCTTTTTCTTTTTTCTTTAGTGTGTAATGTTGCTGTTTGAGCATGAAAAATGTCTGCAAAGTTACAAAGCACAAAGTCCACTCCAAAGGCAGTTATGCTGCGTTCACACCATGTCGTAATTACCATAAATAAAGCTCTGTATGCTTTCGAATCACTCTCATTGTACTTTGATGTCATACACAGATCGGTCTGCACAGTGCAGCTTCAAGTCGAACACACTTTAAATCTGCAGTGGTCAGGTGATACAAGTCAATAGCTCTCAGAAAATTATGAGTTTACAAATTGTAATTACATGTTCTACAACATGCATGTGAAGGCTTTTCACAGTTCAGAATCGTTAAGTAATTACGACATGGCGTGAATTCACTTTTATTCTCTATATCAATAAGTGCTTCTAAACTCTCTGAAATGGCTAGATTGTATAGTCTTGAGTTTTCTTCTGTGAACATACATGTTACAACATTACTCATTTAAACAATTCTGACCTAAGGCATATGACCTGGTCGAGTTGCTTTGGTAGTGCGTTGAAATCAAGCGTGCCGCACAAGCCCTGAAAAGTGAAGGCAAAACGTCTCGATCGCCCCCCGGTGACTGGTCCTAGTATAGGTCATAAGCCCCGCCTCCCCGTGTTATTCAACGGGACGTGAGACCAACTAAACAATTAAATTACACTTCAAATATCTGTTTTCCAAAGGTGGTTTCTTTCATTTGCTGTCGTTTGTATCACGCTGATGTAAGTTCAAGTGTCTGTTTCAAAAATAAGTTGGTTTTTAGTTAGTTACGTGATGCGGTGGTGTAACGTCATGATTGACAGTGAGGGTGGAGCGTTGATTTCGCGGCTTTACTTCCTGCTCACTACTGCGCAGGTCTAGTCCCGAGATCGCTACTGCGCAGACTCAAGTTCCAATATGTCAGCGCCATATCGGGACACTGGCGGCTTCAGTTCTCACCAATGGAAGAGAGCGAAGGGGCGTCGTCCATCTTTTTTTACAGTCTATGGTTGAAATGGATTGGTAAGGAGCGTGACATTTCCGAAACACACTCAAAGCGGTTGACCAATCAAAACACACAGGCTTCATAGAGACCACACCTAAACAGAGCATTACTAACAGACTGGGAAGTGAGGTGATGCAGCAATGTAAAACTTGAAAAATAATGTGTTTTGAAAAATCAAGCATGAAAAGCTATTCTAGTAGAGCCCAAAAACAAAATCAAGACCTTGTAAAGGGGCATAATAGGTCCCCTTTAATATCCCACTTGTCTTCCCACAATTCATCACGCTTGTCTCTTTCCTTCCTGAATTGTTAAGGGGCCACCTCTCTCTCCCTCCGTCTTTGATGATTTTGTGCATCCCTCATTTGTTCCTGCACTAAACATCTGGACATCTTGGGAATTGTACCAACAGCCAAATTCGGAGTGTTTCTAAAAAGTGGGCGGATGAGAGAGAGTGCTGGGACATGCCAGAAGCACTGACCCCTGACCTATGCACTCTTTGGGTCATCTGCTTCTCCACTGACCCCTCATTTGTTTCATTTCACACTGCTGGGCACTGCAAGCGTGTGTGTGTCCAGAGCTCCATGCGGCCTAATTACCAGGCATCGATTAGCCTGATCGCTGGTGTGTGTGTGTGTGTGTGTCCGTGCTCAGCATGAGAGTTCAATGAAGCCTGTGGAAGCCAGACCCTCTGCGTGTTAGAACAGAGAGAGTGAAAATCAGTGTTTTCATGTGAATAGTTGAGTGGATGCGTGTATGGATGGAAACGCACACTCCACTGACATGCCAAATATCATCTCAACAACTCTTCAACTGAAGTGGCAAAGGTCAGCGGTGTTTTTTTCCCCACTGGGGCAGATTCACACATGACCTTTACTCGTGTCTGGCTGATTGTTAGGAGTTGTGTTTTTCTTCATCCTTTTCTCTTGCATTTATCAAAGTCACCCTCTTCTTCTGTTAAAGATAGTTACGTTTCATGCATTAAGTCTCTTAGTGTTGATGTACACTGATACCACTCACGGCTCGCTCTTTACTCCCCAAACAGATCATCATCCTGTCAGCACCACCTTAAAAGTGCTTTCCTCTGGGACTAGTCTTGCGTTAATTGACAGTTTGTGTGTGCTCTTAAAACTAGATGTTTTTCAGTTGTTCCCTGGAAGTTTAGGTTCAGCAAAGAACTCTAAAAAGCAACATTAATTCTTTGGAGAAAAGAAAAATTGGTCCCACTTTATACTGTCATATAGCTCATGTACCAACATTTAAATTAATCATGTAATACAATGCTTAACACTGAACACTGAAGTTTGTGTACATACAATACACATACACATATATGCATATATATATGCATTGTCCCTGCTTGACAAGAGAGACAGCCTTTGCGCTTCTTATCGCCTCCTCCTTACTCCTCGACCACCATTTTCCTCCTTTCTGATGTTGAGGCCTTACGCCAAGTTGGCTTACTTGCTGTAAGGCCAAAGCCTCCTCTTTCCAACTGGACATGCCCTACAATGTCGCTGTGCCTCAGGGCTGACGTAGCTTGCTGCACCGCATCAGTTGGTGTCCATTTCCATCCAGTTTACAAGGGTGGAACAGCATTGCTGATGGTCTGGTCTCTGGAGTCTTTCAAAGTCATCTGGAGTCTTACTTTAGAGCACTTGTACTCTTCGGTGAGGCTTGTGATAGGCTGATGTTAGTCAGACAGCGTGGGACACCGAGCCATTTCTTCACGTATGAAGTCATGGTTCGCTCCGTCTTCTCCACAGTTGTTATTGGGAGCTTGTAGATAGTGAGTGGCCACATTACCCGAGGGAGAAGTCCAAATTGCAGGCACCGGAACTTGAGCTTCCCTGGCAGTAGGGTCCTGTTGATGTTTTCCAGACTGTTGGTGATGTCCTGCCTTACTTGCTGCACTGGGTCTTTGTCCCTGAGGCTTGCGTTGTACCATCTGCCCAGGCTTTTGACAGGTTGCTCAGACACTGTTGGTATTAGGTCGTCACCAATGCAGAACTTCACGTTTTTTTAGCTGTCCCTTGACTATTGAGATGCTTTGTGACTTGTTCGGTTTGATTTTCATCCAGGCCCACTTGATGTTCTCCTGTAGTTTTCTAAGTAGCCGCCTGGTGCATTGCTGCAGTAGTGGTTAGAGTGATCATGTCATCCATATATGCTCGGATAGGTGGAAGGCGGATCCCGTTCTTAGTTCGCTCACCCCCCACCACCCATCTCTAGGCCCTGATGATGACCTCCATGGCCATTGTGAAGGCCAGGGGTGAGATTGTACAGCCTGCCATGATGCCTACTTCTCACGTGTTTTAAGTGTATTATTTACATTGCAATAACCATAAATGAAAACATAACTTAATTTATTAATATAAGACTCAAGGTGATGAAAGTAAACAGGCTTAACTGATATTTATACGTTTTATGAATCATTTTCTTAGACAAGTTAATTCACTCAAGGCTACCAGGAAAGCTGTAGCCTCAGTCAGTATTGGCATTAGGAACCTATCTGCAAGCTTTGGAATTTGAAAACGTATGTTTTTAAATGTTAAAAGTAATTTAAAATAATACAAATTATAGACTGTTTACCGCAGTTGGTGGAATTGGCAGACGTCCCCGTAAGCATCGTGCGGAAACGCGAAAGCATTCTCAGGTATAATTATGCAGCATTAATGCACGAAAGATTTTGAATGAATATTTTAATCATGTCGATATACAATGGTCACACAATGTTAAAACTAATCTTGCTATTGATATCTTTGTTAGACTACCGACCCTATAGAACAAATGTCCGGCTAATATCGAACCTAAATGAACTTTACCGCTCTCAACCAGTGAGTGCATTTCACGAATTAGTAATCGCTGGCGTTCATCGGGGAGGGAGGAAAGTCTGCGTGAACCCGCGTAGATGCACTTTATGCAGTGAAGACTGTAAAGTGTTTGATAACTTTATTAAATTTCTGTGTAGGCCTATTTCCTCCTACCTGTCAGAGCCCCTTAGATGTAATGTGCCCCTGGGCAAGTGACCAGTTGCCCTAATGGTTAATCCGGCCCTGCCTTCACCTGCCACGTCTATTTGCTCGCTTTCGGGTTATACTTTCCGTGACTGCGCAACTCTGTTATAGGTTGCCAGGTTGAGGTGACAAATGGGTTGAAATTGTATATGGTGTGTGAATATAATGCATTTAATACAAGATCTGGAAACTGGTCAACATTAGACAAACATATTGGTCCGATTATTCATAAAGGAGTTTGGGCCATGCAAATTACGGGAGTTTCCCGGGAGAAATAACAAACCGGGAGGGGTCCGGGAGATAGGGCTAAAAAACGGGAGAAACCCTGGAAAAACGGGAGTGTTGACAGGTATGAATAAACCATAATACATCTAAATAAATAACATGCAAATAAGTGTCCAAAAACATTACATTTAGGTCACATTTGAGTAATAAGCGCTATTTTTAAAAGTATGCTGAAGTGTGTGTGTGTGTCTCTCTATACTTATACTCTCTTAGCCTACTTTTTTTAAAACGCCTGATTTGATTTTATGTTGAGATATGACATTGGCATGTTCTAAACTGGCTTTTTGACACTGTGGTCCCTGAGTCTCTTGAAAACAATTTACAGATTTGAAAAACAGTGCCTTGTCTTTTAAAAAAGTACTAAAAAACTTTACTTTATTTGAGCATTTGAGCTTCTGAAAAGTCAGTAAAAATTTAAAACGTCATGATATTTCATTCTTTTTAAGGGCCCTTCAAACAAAGCACCTGCAGCCAGCACTATAAAATTCACAAACACACACAACTATCACTGAAGCGGCTATAGGGCTGTGCCTATGAAATAAACTGCTTTTAAAGATCGTCTTTACTGTTTTTCATCACTCTGACTGTCTATTTCAGTCTATTTTATTTGTCTTCTCCTCTAGCATTCTGCAGACACCAGTTGAAAATAATTGTGTGTTTATATCTGGTCACATCAAACCTGATGTTATATATTATATATAAATAAAATTAAAATTAGAATTAAATAGCTTTTTTTAAAGTAAAACATTAAGTATCCGCAATAACTGTGTGTAAAGTATCATACGGATCTGATTGACACAGATTCACTGATGATATCCAGAAATAACATGATACATGTTTTAAAGAGACTTTGAAAGAATCTGTCTGGAGTGTCAAAATATGATGTTTGATTGTCACTGAGGCGGATATTTGCTCTGATATGACTGTGATTATGTCTTCTGTATAATTAGATACTTTTCAATGTCGTACAAAATAGCCAGTAATTACAATGCGAGACTTTGATATGTTAGGCATTGAGAAGCATAAAGAGATGTGTCTGGCTTTAAGCTTCCTTTGATTCTCAAATTCACAAAGAAAAATCAAGGCCAGTTTAGAAAGGAAAATCTGCTACTGAATATTATATATGTATGAGAGCTAGAGAAAGACAGCCAGCATGATAATTATAAAGGTTTCAATATCACAATAAAGGTCACAATATTAATTTGAAGGAATAGTTCACACATGGCTATTTCCATACAATGAACGCTAGTAATGACCAAGGACTGTCCAGTAAAAACAAAACAAAAAAACAACAACAACTTTTGGCTAGTTATTTTCAGATTTTTTTTATGTTTGAGCAGAGATCCATAACTTAGCAAACAAATCAAAACTTGAAGATTGACTGGAATATATATAAAGTGTATAGAGGTCAGTTTGATTACTCTAAGGGAACATGGTTCAAACTGTTTATATTACATTGTTTTGATAAATGAACAGTATTTTCTTGAAAAATTGATTTGTTTTCTCCTGTTTATGCATGATTCATGGAATATCATAAGTGCTGAGGCTATACAAATATATTTTGCACTCAAATCACAATTGCGTTATGTCTTAAGCAAGCCTTTAGCTAAACTTAACTAACCACACTTTACTCAAACGTTGTCACAGTGGCTAAAAGTCCAGTGCCCATAATGGTAATAATTAATAGTAAACATTTATAAACATTGACGGTAACACTTTACAATAAGGTTTCCTTAGTTAACTAGTTAACATGAGTTAACAATGAACTGCATTTCTACAGCGTTGATTAAACTTGGCTAATGTTAATTTCAACATTTCCTACTACATTATTAAAATCAAAAGTTTTATTTGTTAACATTAGTTTATGCACTGTGAAGTAACGAACAAACAATGAACAGTTGTATTTTTATTAAACAAAGATTAACAAATACAGTTACAAATGCATTGTTCATGGTTAGTTCATGTTAGTTAATACATAAACTAGTGTTAACAAATGAAACCTTATTGTAAAGTGTTGCCACATTTACAAATGCTGAATTGTTTCAACTTTAGATGCAAAAACATGAACAAATAATTAATTGATTTGAAGATTTTTATTTTTCTCTTGAAAGCAGTAATGAAGCAGCTAGTCTAGTCAGTCAAGATTATGTTGAGAACAGATATTGGTGTTTGCTATATTTGGATGAAATGCATGAGGATTTTTTTATTATTATTATTTGCCATAATTTCATGCAGATGTAAGTTCTGAAAATGACACTCCCCTGCCTGGATTTGTTTTATTAACTCTATTTAATGAGTGTCGGTATCTGACTACAGGGTTTGAGAGTTATATTATGCAAAGTAGCTAGTCCATAAAAAAACGAATATATATATATATACGTATATATTCGCATTTTCATGGGAATCGGTTTAATGAAGAGACTCTGGTGGCAAAACATTTTTAGGAACTTAAACTAGCAAAGTTTACAGCAGCATCCAATGTGTGGGCAGAGATTCGTAACTTAGCAAACAAAGCAAAACTTGAAGATTGCCTGGAAGAGGCGCTCATTTGTGTACACTGTACAGTATAAACTGAATATGGACTAACATGATAGACTAACATTAATTGCCTTTAAGGGAGAAAGATGCTTTTTGCTGCCAGATGGTAAAGTTTTGACTAAAATATAACCAGCCGAAGTTTATGTCTGGAATAGAACACAAGTTGTTCTATTGTTCTATACCCAAATTACCCGGAACAATTTGCCCTAGGAACTTTTTTCCCCCAGACCACGGTCTAAAGTACCATGAAGACTAGGCAAATTAATCCGTTGGCGTAGGACTGCGCGCTACTTTCCAGTTCCCGCTGGATTTAGTCCTCTCCTTCAGGGAATGAGGGTTAAATTAGTACAATTTCAGCCCTTCCAGCGCCCCGCGTAAGCCACCTAATCCCCCCGTACTGGGGTGGAGAAAGGACAGAGAGAGCAGAGATGTTCAGCTAAAGTCTTTCAGCTAAAGTCGGAGTCAAGACTAAAGTCTTTATCACTAGAGTCGGAGTCAAGTCTGGAGTCTTTTTTTCACGAGTTCGAGTCGAGTCTCAAGTCATTTAATGCCTTATTGAAAAAAGTCTCAGACTCAAAAATCCTATTTACAAAGTTGTTTTATATAGACAAAACATATGATCTTTAAAAAACCAGGGATACAACTAAGATTCTAGCTGATTTTGTACAAAAATACATGTAAAAGCATATATTTATATTCAAAGTTCAAACTTTATATGAAGATGAAAACTGAATTTTCACTAAACATAACCAAAATATAAACTTTTTAACAAGCTTTATGCAAACAAAAGCTTAGAGATGTTCTCATATGGGTTTAAAAAATGAGTAAATAGGTGCTTAGGCTTGTGGTTGGCCTCCATGGCTGAAAACCTTCTCAACTGGTGCCCTGGTTGCAGGTACTGCCAAGACTCTCATGCCCAAATAGTACAGCTTTGGGAAGTCCTTCATATGCCTACTCCAGAATTTCAAGCAGTCAGTCTCATCTCATCCCTCTCAAATGCTGCCTTTATGTACAGTGGGTACGGAAAGTATTCAGACCCCCTTACATTTTTCACTCTTTGTTATATTGCATATTAAGTTCATTTTTTTGCTCATTATTGTACACACAGCACCCCATATTGACAGAAAAACACAGAATTGTTGACATTTTTGCACATTTATTAAAAAAGAAAAACTGAAATATCACATGGTCCTAAGTATTCAGACCCTTTGCTGTGACACTCATATATTTAACTCAGGTGCTGTCCATTTCTTCTGATCATCCTTGAGATGGTTCTACACCTTAGAGAACCTGAGTCCAGCTGTGTTTGATTATACTGATTGGACTTGATTAGGAAAGCCACACACCTGTCTATATAAGACCTTACAGCTCACAGTGCATGTCAGAGCAAATGAGAATCATGAGGTCAAAGGAACTGCCTGAAGAGCTCAGAGACAGAATTGTGGCAAGGCACAGATCTGGCCAAGGTTACAAAAAAATTTCTGCTGCACTTAAGGTTCCTAAGAGCACAGTGGCCTCCATAATCCTTAAATGGAAGACGTTTGGGATGACCAGAACCCTTCCTAGAGCTGGCCGTCCGGCCAAACTGAGCTATCGGGGGAGAAGAGCCTTGGTGAGAGAGGTAAAGAAGAACCCAAAGATCACTGTGGCTGAGCTCCAGAGATGCAGTCGGGAGATGGGAGAAAGTTGTAGTAAGTCAACCATCACTGCAGCCATCCACCAGTCGGGGCTTTATGGCAGAGTGGCCTGACGGAAGCCTCTCCTCAGTGCAAGACGCATGAAAGCACACCTGAAGGACTCCAAGATGGTGATAAATAAGATTCTCCGGTCTGATGAGACCAAGATAGAACTTTTTGGCCTTAATTCTAAGCGGTATGTGTGGAGAAAACCAGGCACTGCTCATCACCTGTCCAATACAGTCTCAACAGTGAAGCATGGTGGTGGCAGCATCATGCTGTGGGAGTGTTTTTCAGCTGCAGGGACAGGACAACTGGTTGCAATCGAGGGAAAGATGAATGCAGCCAAGTACAGGGATATCCTGGACGAAAACCTTCTCCAGAGTGCTCTGGACCTCAGACTGGGCCGAAGGTTCACCTTCCAACAAGACAATGACCCTAAGCACACAGCTAAAATAACGAAGGAGTGGCTTCACAACAACTCCGTGACTGTTCTTGAATGGCCCAGCCAGAGCCCTGACTTAAACCCAATTGAGCATCTCTGGAGAGACCTGAAAATGGCTGTCCACCAACGTTTACCATCCAACCTGACAGAACTGGAGAGGATCTGCAAGGAGGAATGGCAGAGGATACCCAAATCCAGGTGTGAAAAACTTGTTGCATCTTTCCCAAAAAGACTCATGGCTGTATTAGATCAAAAGGGTGCTTCTACTAAATACTGAGCAAAGGGTCTGAATACTTAGGACCATGTGATATTTCAGCTTTTCTTTTTTAATAAATGTGCAAAAATGTCAACAATTCTGTGTTTTTCTGTCAATATGGGGTGCTGTGTGTACAAGAATGAGGAAAAAAAATGAACTTAAATGATTTTGGCAAATGGCTGCAATATAACAAAGAGTGAAAAATTGAAGGGGGTCTGAATACTTTCCGTACCCACTGTATGCATTGAGTTCTGTCACAGCGCTGTTAGTATAATAGACATGCTTCTTTTGTTTTTTTTCTTGTGGTAGGATGCCCATGAAAAGTTGTGAAGTTTTTTGCTGGAGATTCCTCGTGATCATCACCTCCACTACCCTTAGGGATGGAGACCTTTTCCATCTCAGATATCGCCAAGTCTTAAAAAAAAAAAAAAACATTTTGTGCAAATTGCTCCAAGAATGATTATGCATCGCAGGATAGTTATTAAAATAAACTGTATATACAGTGTACTGACAGATTATTAACAGGCTTTTTTAAAAATAGTAATCTGCTTATCCAGTAGTTTTTCTTTCACTTTCTTTTACATCTTCAGCTGCTAGCACATCATGGTCAAGCCAGAAGAGACAGAAGTTAGGGTACAGTAGTGCAGAAACCATTTAGATTGTTTTTGCGAAAGGAAATCATTCTGGGTGTTCATTCCAACATTCACAAACATCCGCTTGAAAGATACTTAAGTGACCTCTGTAGCACTTCCACTAAGCTAGTGAGGTGTCTGACTGTAGTTAACATCCTGGTGAGATGACTATTCAAGGAGAGGACACACGGAAGAGCTGCACTTATGGCTACCAACTTTTCCCCTTGGTTAGGTCAGTGGCTTGAAGAAATGGTCCCGATACTTCAAGTTCTTTCAACTGACTAATTTCTCTGGGTGTCAGCACAGTTCTTTATGTCTTTGGTTTTCCAGGAGATTGCAGAGCTTTTGGCCATCCACTTGAGTGACTGCCTCTACAAGACGTAATGTGGAATTCCATCTGACTGATGTGGCGGACGGGATACTGTGATTTCCTCCATATTCTGCCTCAAATGCTTCCTTTAGGAGGAGTGAAGAAGGCTGCAGAATTTAGTCAACTTTCTCAGTGTATTGTTCAATACGTTTGTCTCTTTTAATCCATCTCGAACAACCAACTGCAGCGTATGTGCAAAACACGGCGTTGTTTCCGGCAGTTGTTCTGAATGGATTCCACATCACTTTGGTCATCCGCTCTTACCTCTTCCCATAGGCTTGGGTTATCTAGCTCGTCTTCTAGACTCTCAGTTAAGTATACCACAGGAAAACACACTGCATTATATAATTAATATTGTGTTTCAATTCAAATTTTTGCAAATCTGTTAAAACTTATCACTTATTCTTTCTCCAGTGTGAGACCCAGTGAACGTGACACATCTTAGGAGAACAGACTGTAGTCTTTGACTGAACTCTGACTCCAGTTGCATGAAATGGGCTGTCACCTCCACAAATCCACGCACGGTCTTGTAAGTCCAGATGTCAACTGTCACTGAAACAAAGTCAGCTTTCTGCAGTCTGAACTTTATATTGTTGGATGTGTGTGGCTGTACAACTGCACTCCTCTTGTCTGTCTTAAGCCGGATGCACTGCACACTGTGCGATTTTGGCCACGATTTGGCCCTCTGAGACCAATTTTGCAAATCCTAAAAGATTCCTCTAATCCTAGGCTGAAATCTGAAGTCTTTGATCGTTAGTTTGACATGTTCTCTGACAGCCGATTAACGACGTCGCAATCAAATTTGACCTCCGTCAAAGATTTGACTCACAGTCCTGCAGTGTGACTTTTCCTACGATGACCATCAAATGTTTTAGTTAACAATAATAACCCTAAGTATACAATATAACTTATTCTATTTTTCCATATAGGTATATAGTATATAATAAATGTATAAGTAATATCAATAGCACTAAAACATCTCTTGTTTCACAAAATAATGAAGGTGATAAGGATTTGGAATAACATCAGCACGAGAACTACGTGATGACAGTGTTCAGTTACACACACACACACACACATTCCTGTAACCATGCAGGATGTTCAGCCATTCAGAGTTAAGATACATTTTTCAAAATGAATTAAGTAATCTTGTTTTTCGCTCCTTTGATTTGTTTATATACTTCAAATGAGAAAAGTTCGAGTTGCATTGAGTCGGTTGTTAGCTACAGTGCTATTCACTCTCGTGATTTGTTTTCAGCATGCTTCACCGACCTGATGGATATGATGATAAATTATTCACAGATTTAATCAATGTTTCTGAAGCATATCCACCTGAGGGCAATTAGGAGCAGCTCAGGGTGTGTTTCCAAATGAAAAGTTGAAAGAGTGCATGTTCTTACATGTGTGAGTATAATTAAAACAAAGGAGGGTTTAACCATCATGGTATGAATGTCAATGTGTGATTGATAGATACAGTTGTGATCAAAATAATAGCAGTCCAACATCACTAACCAGATCAATAACTGTTTTTGGTAGAAATTATATTTCTACACGGCAAATAATTTACTAGTGTAGTAGAATAATAGAAAAACAACAGACCCAACAGTAATGACATGTATGCTGCTAATTCTGTATAATTGAATAATTAATTGAAAGGGGTGTGTTCAAAATAATAGCAGTGTGGAGTTCAGTTATTGAGGTTAATCATTCTGTGAAAAAACTAGTGTCAATAAGTGGCCCTTATTTAAGGGTGAAGGCAGTACTGTACTGTACATGGTGGTTATAGTGCATTTCTCTCTGAAGATCTGAATAAAATGGGGCGTTCCAGACATTGTTCAGAAGAACAGCGTACTTTGATTAAAAAGTTGATTGGAGAGGGGAAAACGTATAAAGAAGTGCAGAAAATGATAGGATGCTCAGCTAAAATGATATCAAATGCTTTAAAATAGCAACCAAAACCAGAAAGATGTGGAAGAAAACGGAAAACTACCATTCGAATGGATGGAAGAATAGCCAAAATGGCAAAGACTCAGCCAATGATCAGCTCCAGGGTGATCACAGAAGATCTAAAGTTACCTGTGAGTACTGTAACAGTTAGAAGACGCCTATGTGAAGCCAAGCTATTGGCAAGAAGCCCCCGCAAAGTCCCATTGTTGAAAAACGACATGTGCTAAAGAGGATACAATTTGCCACACTGACTGGCCTAAAGAGAAATGGCGCAATATTTTGTGGACTGATGAAAGCAAGATTGTTCTTTTTGGGTCTAGGGGCCGCAGACAGTTTGTCAGACGACCCCCAAACACTGAATTCAAGCCACAGTACACTGTGAAGACAGTGAAGCATGGTGGCACAAGCATCATGATATGGGGATGTTTCTCATACCATGGTGTTGGGCCTATTTATCGTATACCACGGATCATGGATCAGTTTGAGTACATCAAAATACTTAAAGAGGTCATGTTGCCTTATGCCAAAGAGGAAATGCCCTTGAAATGGGTGTTTCAACAAGACAATGACCCCAAACACACCAGTAAGCGAGCAGCATCTTGGTACCAGACCTACAAGATTAACGTTATGGAGTGGCCAGCCCAATCCCCGGACCTTAATCCAATAGGAAACTTGTGGGGTGACATTAAAAATGCTGTTTTTGAGGCAAAACCAAGAAATGCAGAGGAACTGTGGTCTGTAGTGCGATCGTCCTGGGCTGGAATACCTGTTCACAGGTGCCAGAAGTTGGTCGACTCCATGCAACACAAATGCGAAACAGTTCTCAGAAACCGTGGTTATACAGCTAAATATTAGTTCAGTGATTCACAAGAAAGCTAAATCTTCAAGCATTTTTCAGTTTATACAGTAAATGTTTGATTTTGTAAAGAAAAATGCAGACACTGCTATTTTTTTGAACAGCCTAATATTCCCTTTTCTTCACTTTCTATAAAGTAATAACAAATGTGATAAATTTTTCTTCATGTTTTGATTTTAGAATAGAATGTGCAGTGTTCCCAATGCATTTGTGTGCATTGAAATAAAAGTTATTATTAGGATTTTGAGCTTTACTCACTTTTTTAATCAGACTGCTATTATTTTGAACACAACTGTACATGGTGATACACACACAAACACGTACCCACACATACAGTCAACATATACTTCTTCAGAACAGCAATTATATATTTTCAGTCAGTCTTTTGAATATTAAACAAAGTAATTATCAATGTTGTCAAATGATTCTTTTGCCGTTTACATAAACTGGTTAAGCAAGCCCAAATACATATTACGATGGCATTTTAAAATTTTCTGAAGAACATAAGAGCAGTGTTTGCCATGCAAAATGTGACTTTATTGGTGTCACAGAACAGAAGAATGCAGACACAGGTAAAATCCAAACAGAGTTTATTGAGAGACACACAAGATGTAAACTGGTGAGTAACTGGAATGCAGATCAATGTGGCGATACTGGCAGGGAAGTGAGTGTTCTTATCTGTTGTAGACGGAGATGAGTGGTGACTGGAAGACGAGATGACCACAGAAGACTGAAGAGGACAGCAGACTGGACAGTTTGAGACAGGATCACACAGGTAAGTATCCACAGGTTGGTAGTCGGGTAAGTATTCAGGGAAGAACGACGAGACCAGGCGAAGGTGAACTGAGGAGTGCTGGCTTATAGTGACTGTGATGATGATTGGGTGTGTAGGAATCTGGTGCTAAGGGTGTGGCTGACTGTGACAATAGGGTTGTACTTTTAAAAATATATTGAATTTTTCAGTATGAATTACCATAAATTAATTGTCATACACAATATGTGGGATATTTTCATGAACATTATAATAGTTTCAATCGCAACTATATAAATGTGTCATTATTTTATTTCATTACATTTATTGAATTAACTTCAATTTATTTTATTGGACCGTGTTATGGACCATAAATTCTTTGAAATTTTCAAAACAAAACCACAAAAACAATTTTCCATTTTCCATGAAAACAAGTTTCCATTCTATTGGAGTAACGACATTCCTCTGTTGTGTTGAATTTCTTTGATTTCGTAACAGTCACCAGTGAGAGTGCCCGGGATAACCATCAGAGGGGATTACTAATCCATTCCCCATAATCCTTTGCTCAGACTAATAATCCATTATCACATTCACCTGTGTCTCATCCTCTTGTTTACTCACCCTATATAAGCCTGGTTCTTTCTGTCATTCCCTGCGAAGTCTTGTTTAGTGTTTTTACTGCAATTCTGAGCATTCTCTCTTTTGTTCCTGTGTTCTTGGTTTCCCATTTTTGCCTGTGTTTTTGTTTGTTTGTTTATTTGGACTGCTTACTTTGTGTTTATGACCTCTTGTCTGTTATCTGGATTACGTCTTTGGATTACCCTTTTAAAATAAACTGCATTTGGATCCTCAACCTTAGTGTCTCAGAGCAGTACGTGATAGATTTAGTAAATTCAGTAAATCCCTCTTGTCATTCAAACATTAAACTCTAAATTCAACATTGTGTGGAGTGTGGCCAATTAACTTTTTTCATACAACATAACCTGCTTCCATCCAAAAAACATTATATTCATATAAACATACAATGTGCTTATGTTGTTAGTTTTAACAAATACAATTAATAGCAGTCATTTCACACATATAATATTTTTAAATACTGCCATTAAAGTTTCTATAATCGCTCCAGGAGAATAGGGAATAGTTGGTGTGGACGCTAACATAGTTATCGTTACGGTTATTGTTCTTCTATAGTGTAAAAGGGCCTTTATGATGGCCATAGTGTGCGTGGTATGAGATGTCCATCAACTGAACATGCATCACTTATCCATATTGGGCATCCAAAAAGCAAATACATTGGCCACACTTTTTTATATTAGCTGTCTTTAACTAGTATGTACTTGCATAAAAAAAATATGTTAGGTACAATGTACTTATTGTGTAATTACATGAATTTTTTATACTAGTACAATGCAAATGCATGTTTGTACACAATAAGTGCACTGTATCAAATGATTCATTTAAATGTTAGTACATAGTAGTTAAAGATTCTTAATATAAAGTGGGACCAATTGATCTGTCGATTATTTTGGGAGTGATCTTTATGTGCATTCTATTTTATCTAGTTTCCACTAACCCTACTAAAGAGCAGTAGTAATTGTAATGCCCACTGGATTAAAGATTATATGAACCTTCTTCATTTCATAAATAAATCTTTTGCTTTAATTGACCAGTTAGGTAGTCACACAAATCAACAACAGCTCTGTGCTGCTATCCATAAGTCTGATTCTGCTCAGATTTGTATTTATATTTAATAACCCAACTATATCTAGAGCTCTTGCACAGGATTACATGATGGTGTGTTGCGGGACGTGAGCCGGCTAGCCGTCGAGTCAACATTATTCCTGTAAATGCTCAGATGATGTTTGGGAGTAGGGTACTCTGCATTTATCTTCAGTAATAAATGAAAGTGACTCAGTATCGCTCTCTGGAGACGACTGTAAAATAAATCAAGAGCCATTTCATATACAAGGTCACATCATCTCGCTCCACTGCAGATTAGCATTTTTATTCACAGTGTCACGTCTATACACCCAGTATATAACTTTTCTTGTCACCTCTTTACGCCTATAACATAAAAACTAAAAACTTTCTGCCAACTACACTCTTATTAATTTTGTGTAAATAGTTTTTTCGTGGTTCCCCTAAGAAACTTTCAGCAAACATTTTTAAAAGAACCAGGTTTTTTTTTTTTTTTTTTTAAGGTGTTGGGTGCTGCAGTGATGAGGTATTTTTGTTGGCCAACCCAGCATTACCCTGGTTCCCTTGACAAAAAAACACAACAACAAAAATAACATCAACAACAATAGGATTTTTCCAATGGGTTTTGGATTGTTGCAGAAAATAAGCTCCGTGACCAACAACATTTTATGAATCTAACACATTTTATTCTTCATGATAATCTTCACAAATTAATACACTGTCAACCCTAAAAAGTTGGCAAAGCTAAAACAAAATTGAGGTAATCAGTTATCTCAATTTTTAAAGTTAAGAAATTCATAGTTTAAGTAAGGAGAACTAACAGATTTTTATTTTGTACTATGCAATATGCATGTTAATTGCTCTTAACTTGAAGTATTTGAGTAGGCTAATTCATACATTTAACTTAAAATTATGTAATTTCAGTCCTTTACAAGTCTCTCGTGCTAATGTCCGCTGATATGCAAGTGAACGACGCAAAAGAAATACGACAAATCCAATGATCACTAATAAAACATGACATTTTTTTGTGTAGACTAACATCTTTATATAAAATAGCTGGTATTACATGAGGAACTCATGTCAGGGTTATGTTTTGTCCGCAACTGCATTGTTTTGTACAGATTTTTTGTGTACACTAATTCTGCTTGAGTGATCCATGTTTGCGTGGCGAGCCAGAGCCTGATCTATGTTTCTAATTAAATACATAAATAAAATAAAATAAATAAAAATCATTGTGAATCCGCTGAACTGTATACAGCTAAGCTGAGATCTCACACATACACACTACCCGGGTTGAAAGGCATTTACACACATTGACATTTGAGTATTATACACACACATTGACATTTGATTATCACACAAAGGAGCCAGAAGGACTATTGAGACTTTCATTTATTTGTTTGGATTCCTCGACTTCACATACAACTTGGGACTCTATCAAATCATTCTTTCAATTTATGGTGTTGAGCTGGAACAAGACAATTGTGTATTTGTTTAAAATGTGGTAATTTCTTTTAAATTTCTTGAATTTGAAATAAAAGTGCCGGCTGTTAATTGATTAAATATAAGTTTGCCCAAACCTTATTCTTTAATCCTCCTAGAGTCAAATCTATGTTAAACCCTATTTAGTCTAGAAATGCTGAATACTATAATAGTGTTTTCATGTTACAAGAACATTATGGAAAAGACTCCCGTAATGGAACAGCCTGTGGACAATGACTCCCATAGCACGCGTAAAGTCAGCCAATCAGATTAGAGTTGCCAGATTGAGAAAGTGCTTTCTAGTTTTGTGTGTAATAGGCATCAGACGCTCAGTGAATGGACCGTGTGTGGTCAGTGTATGTGCTGTCTGACTTGCCAACAAATCAGACCAAACAAAAGCTGTTTTTGCACGGTTTGGTTAGTCAGTCTGCATTCATTAAAGCATTAGTTCTCCCAAATGTACAGATTCTGTTACTATTAACCGTTGTGTCATTTCATACAGGTTTTTTGAGGTTATTGTTTCTGTGGAACAAAAAATACAAATTCTGAAGAATCATGTAGCTCTTTTCTATACAAAACAGTTCAAAGTGACCACAAGGACCAAAGAACAAAACACGCAATAGTTAAAACTTTGCCCGATTGCAGTCAATAGTTATATACATGTTATGACTGGTAACCAAAAAATGGTAATAAAATGTAGTTTATTCCTATGATGCCAAGGCTAGATTCATTACTCCAGTCTTCAGTGTCACAAGATCCTTCAGAAATCATTCTAATCCTAATTTGGTGCTTTAGAAACATTTCTTATTGCATTTTGATCAATTTAACGCATCCTTTCATAAATAAAAACAAACAAAAAAATCGTACTGACCCCAAACTTTTGAACGATAGTGTAATTATCAGCTGATAACTAATATTTACATGTACATTTAATCATTTAGCAGACGCTTTTATCCAAAGTTTAGTCTAATGCACTATAGCCTACATATATATAAAAAAAAAAAGATTAGATATGGAAGAGAAAATAAAATAAAGTATTAGTAAAAAGATGCGTCTTCAATCGTGTCTTGAAAATGGCTATGGACTCAGCAGCTCGGGTTGAGTTAATATGGTAATGATATTATATATATTATGCATTCCAAAAATAATCCCAAAATTGTAGTATTTCATGCCATTAGTGCACACTATTTCAAGTTTTCTGAAGCTATACTGTAACATTCTTTGAAAAACAAACTGAAGTAACTGAAATTCACTATTCATTGATAATCTTCCCCTCAACCAAAGTCTGAAATCTTCAGCTTTCATTCAGAATATATATATATTTTTAAATAACATAAAATGCCAATGTGTTGTGCAGGATGATTTGAGGAGTATTGATCAACAAAACATTAAGATTTTAGTCGATAAGGCATTCTATATTGTAATCCATAATTAATAACTAAAAACAAGGGGGATGGTCATGTGATGTCAGATGGTAGCCACAGATTGATCAAAAGGTGAGTCACGCCATAGAATTACAGAATTACAAGATTCTGAATTGTAGCAATCAAATGAATTTTCTGAGAGCTCTGACTTGTACCATGTGACGGTTGTGCCACCTGACCACTGCAGATTCAATCTGCCATTGATAGTGTTGCCATGGAAACACACAATTCAAAGTCTGAGGATGTGAACCGCTCAGTATGGGTTGTTATCTCGTAATTCCGACAAGGCATAAGGCATAAAGTACTATCCATTCCCTTCCCTCATCAGTTGGACTTTTTTGCCCCAAATCCTTTTATTTTCCTCGTTCACCTCTGTTTGCTTCCTCTCACTTCAACATTCTCCTCTCATTTCTCTCCTCCCCCGTCTCCCTCTGTTTTTTTTTTTTTTGTCTCATCGACTTCTCCTCACTGACCTCATCTGTTGTCTGTGCTGTTCTGTTGTTTAGCTGTTCTGCGTGGAGGGTCCGGCGTGTAGAGGCCTCTAGAGCACCACTGGACCACTGACCCCCGTCCTGCCTTGAAATCACCATTCTCACACACGTGTAATCAGGCACGCCCAGACCAAATGACCACCTGTTAAACACTCTACAAAATCAATCAGTGTCAGCTGGAACATTTCACAGGGGAATCAAACAGGCATTCGTGCGAAGGCGAGCGAATACTTCCTTGTGCGCGGTTTGTTCAAGAGATCGAAATCGATGTCGCTCTCACCGAGCACAAAAGCACTCTGCTATTACAGATGCCTCAGAACATCTCTAGTGCTCAGCTGAATCTTTTTGGAAATTAAAGACTCTGGATTTGCTGGAGAAAAAACAAACAGCACAACTGTGCCGTTTATAAGGACTTTCTGAAGTCAGACAAAATTCTGTAAGGCTTCTGAAGTTTTTAGCTGTTTGAATGGATCTATCATGTGTTTCAGTGAAGCAAAATAGGGGAGTGGATATAAAAGTTATATGTTCAAATATTTTTCATTATAGTACTATTACATACATTATTTGTTGATAAATTTTTTGGAGAATGTGTCTCACTCACACAAATCTCCATTGACTTATCAACTTATGAACAACAAACACGATTTGTCATGATCCACCCACTGATACTTTGGTAAGTTTCAAGGGCTCTCTGGAAAGTTTGCAAGAATTTTAGTATAGAAGTGTATTTAAACAATCCAAAAAAAAAACAAAAAAAAAAAACATGTATATGCAGAAAATAATGAATATTAAAGGGCTGGTTGATTATGATTTCACTTTTCTAACTTTAGTTAGTGTGTAATGTTGCTGTCTGAGTATAAACAACATCTGCAAAGTTACAGAGCACAAAGTTCAAAGCAAAGGGAGACATTTGCGTTTTAAAGAATTCACTTTTTAAGGACTACAACAAACGGTTGGTAGGGACTACACGACATTCCAACCCTAAAATTTACATAGACCCCACCCCCGGGAACACGATTTATAGATTATCAAGACAGAATATGCTAATCAGTGACTAGAAGATAACTACACAAGCTACATCAATTCATCAACTAACCATTCAGAAACGTCCTGTTGCTTCTACATGTTGTCACTTCTTCTTGAGTCTCTCCATCTTTGTCTAAATCCGATTTGAACATAAAAGGCTAAAGGTTTTTGACATTTTCAGTGCATGTCTGTGTGAGTGCAAGCTGTTGAAGCTCCGCCCTCTGTGCTGAGCTGCAGCTCATTTGCATTTAAAGGGACAAACACAAAACGGTGCGTTTTTGCTCCCCCTTAAAAATTGACAATATTAACATGCTATATAAAAATATCTGTGTGTTATTTTGAGCTAAAACTTCACATACACACTCTGGGGACATCAAAGACTTATTTTACATCTTGTGAAAAGGGCATTATACCACCCCTTTAATAATTAACAAAATAAAAGGCCACTTAATTGTAATTGAATACTTTCATGGCTGTTTATTAATACACTTAATTACACTTATCAAGTGCACTTTGTAATAATGTCAAAATAAAAGTTTTACTTTGAAGCACATTTTAAATCGTTGTTTAGGTAAATAACCTTTTGTCATGCTTCAAAGAAGTACTACATTTAGTTTGATCTGTTGACTAACATACTAAAGCAGATGTAAAGTACTTGACTATAATTTTAACTGTAGTGTTATTTAAAATTACACTTAAAGTTAGTATATATTAAGTATTTTAAATTGCAATGTTATTATTACAAATGTGCAAATACAAATTAATTTTAATACATGGCATTCCTAGTTTCAATAGAAATGACATTAAAGTATATTTTATTTTACCTTATAAACTTGTCAATTCGGCAGTACACTTTAACCATTTTTCAAAGACAATAAAAAAGAATTATGAAATTATATATATGTACTTATAGGCCTTACTTAAGTGTGTCCAAAAAAAGCACTCTTAACTTTTAATTGGATTTAATTTACTTAATTTATCTCCATCAGGATTGTTGGATCATTGTGGTTTGCTATTACTGTGTGAGTGACAGGTTGTCCCATCCTCAAGACACCAGACTTCCAATTTATTTCTCCACAGGCAACACATTACCATTACAGACTTGTTCAAATCCCTAGGCACCCATTTCTGCAGCACATACTGTAGACCACCTCATCAGAAAGACACACCAAACATTGTACTCGCTCAGACAATTAAGAAAATTCAGAGTCAGTCAGCACCTTCAACTAGGTTTTTTTTTTTTTTTTGCTGCCATTGTGGAGAAGTGCAAAGGTACAAATGGTCTATAGTTTAAACAAGGTCTATGTTTTTGTCATATGCTCAGATACTTTAATACAGTGCATCCTGGACATTTTGCATATTGCAAGATCAAATCAGAAATCCAATATGCCTTCATTTGTCTTTTTTGAATTGAGGAGGCCAACAAAAAGTAATTTCAGCACACACCTAAAAAAAAAAAAAGTTGCCAATTAAAATGTTGCAAACCAAGCTTTGCCTGCAAACTTTGCCAAAGCGGTCTTCTGCATTTCAAATATTTTCCAAGGAAACACAGATTTTTTTTATTTTTTATGTTCAGGCAAGCAGCATTCATTACACCCAAGAAAACCATCTGGTTATATATTATAGATGGTGGTCATAGACTTCATAGAAAAATGTTGTGGGAGGTAAAGAGACATCATTCTAAGATGGACTGTGAAGTGTTCTTTGATTGCATAGGAGTGTTGAAATGCCACATTTTCCCATATAATCACAAATATTGGCATTTTTTCTCCTCACCTGGACTCCCATTGAGGTCATTCCAGAAGGAAATGAGGCTCTCTGTATTGTACAGCTCAATTACAGGTTTTTGCAACTGCAGGCCATCAGAGGATAATACTGCACACACTGGGACGATGCCACCCCTGGGATGACCACTGCTGCTAGGGATTCACATGCTGATTTTAAGAAAACATTTTCTTTTCTGAATTATTGGCAACCCTTCATTTAATACTTTATGCAACCTTTGCCAAGATAACAGCTCTGATCTTCTCCTACAGTATAATGTGTAATAAGGGAGATGAACATATGTCAAGAGATCTGAGACCATTCCTCCATACAGAATCTCTCCAGATCCTTCAGATTCAGAGGTTCATGTGTCATGATCCCGGCCTGTGTTCCCCTGTTCTATTTGTCCCTATGTTCAGTTTCTGGGTTAGGTTTTGTAGTCCTTTTTAGTCCTTTTATTGATTGGTTCCCCGTTCATTAATCTTGATTGTTTTAAGATGTGTCTTGTTATATTGTTAGTTTATTTAAACCTCTCTCTGTCAGGTCTTGTCCTTCATGACTGTTTGTCCGGCGTGCTTTATTCGTGTTTTCCTGTGTTCTGAGATGTCCTGTTCCTCGTGTGTTGGTTATTTTGTTAATAAATGTGATTTATTGCAATTGGATCCTACTCTCCTGCATTTTTAAAGTGCACCATCATTACACCATGCTTGTGGACTATTTTCTTCAGCTCATCCTACAGGTTTTTATGGAGTTTGGGTCAGGGGACTGCTATGTCCATGGCAAAACTAACCTTCATTCTGTGGTTAATGAACTGTTCTGTTATTTATTTTGAGATGTGCTTTGGATCATTGTCTTGCTGGAATATCCAATCATGGCCCAATATAAGCTTCCTGACAGCCCCATTCAGGTGTTGATTTAATATAGTAGTTGGAGTTTATGATACTGTGTACACAAACAAGTTGTCTTTGGAAGAAAAATAGCCCCACAGCATTAAAGATACGCCACCATACTTCACAGTGGGGATGGGGTATTTTTCTACATGGACATGTGTCTGTCTATGCCAAACTCACATCTGGTGTTTTTCCAAAAGCTTTATTTTGGTCTCATCTG